>NW_011888791.1:11052175-11058013 GCF_000151845.1 Pteropus vampyrus | reverse complement strand
AAAAAAAAAGACAAATAAATGATGATAAAAGTTAAATAGAGACATGTCTTGTTTGTACCAGAATATATATATTTTTTACTGAGAGACACTGCATGTTTGATATTTTGTATATTCATAATGCATAATTTTGACTGCAATTTATAATCTTATAACTCCAACTTAATTTTTAATTGAGTAATTCATTGACACTGTTTTAAATTAAAATCTACTAAATTTATTAACATTATTTTAGCATCATTTTATTTATTATTTAACTTGTTGGATCTATAAGAAGTATTTAATTTTCTGGATGGTTTTGTTTTTGAGATAAGAAATTAAATTCCATGAACATGACACTTACCTTATAAAAGTAGCTTTTGAAAGGCTAAATGTGTGCAAGTTTGTAAATAAAACTAAACATTATTCACAAATCTTTTAAAAACAGTTGTTAAAATTAGCTATATGTATTCATAGAAGTTAAGATTTATGAGATAAATTTCAAATCCTAAAAAGGAATATCTAGGTCTCAGCAGTACTGTAGAAGTTCTAACCTAGATAAAAAGGGATTGCCCTGTGATAAACACTACAGATAGATTAAATAGTGAATTTTACAGTCTTGAAATATTTAAAGATATTGTTCAAATGACTTCAATGTTTGTGATATAGTCTTTAAAAACCTCTGGGCTAATGCTATTCAGGAAAGTTCATATTTAATTTTCTATTCTTATAGTTATTTTCCTGCTCATGAATACAGGAATTCTCCATCAGTTTACTTCCCCTCTGCCAATATCCCCTCTATCATCATGGTGGTTAGGAGCAATGGACTTCAGTTTTCCAGACACAATCTTCATCTATCACCCTAACATGTGGTCTTACAGCTTTTAAAAAGTAGTCTACTACATTAGCAACTACACTATATATGCAGCTCAAAAGGACAAATTGATGACTCAGTCTTCCTAATGCAGAATGCCCCAGATCCTGCATCAACAGCTTCTTGTGTTCAACATATGTTTTTCAATAATTCTCTGTGTCTGGAGACTTTCAAACACAAATAAATAGTAGTTTCTTTGAGAGACTCTTGGCTTACTAAAGTTGGAAGGCTGATTCTCTTATTAGTTCCACATAAAGAGCATATGTAATTTCCAGGTCCTAAGAAAGCTGGGGAGTTGGGTCACTTCTCTCTGTATCTTTCTATTCACTTTGTTTTATTTTTTCTCTCTTGAATGAGAAATAATAGTAAATGATATCATTTTAATCTCCTCTGTCAACTTTATTTTCACAACATTGACTATGGGCAATAGGATAAACAATGAGTCAGATACAATTCTGAATTTTCTATTTTGTGTACTTGGATGAATGAGGTTGCCATTAACTGGATATTTTTGGCAGTTAATTAATAAGTTTAGTTTGCCATGTACTGGGTTGAATAATCAAATACCTCATCAATAAGAACATTGATAATTAAGTCAAACTGACAGGACTGTGAGTCCTAAACTGATAAACATGCTAATGCATGTCAAAGAATCAATATTACATAATTGAAAGTTGTTCTTTTTTCTTTCTTTCTCCATACCACTCTTGCCTTTCCTCTTCTCCTTTTCCCTTCCTCTTATCCATTCCTAATGCATCCTATATGTCTCTCCTTCCTTTTCATTCCTTTCTACTTACTCACTTTCTTCTAATAGAAAAATAATTATGAACCCAGCTCTCAAAAAAGCGGCAATAACCTCAGATACACATTTGTTTGTGTGTTTCATGACCTGGCAAGGTTAAGGTCAGGGTATGAACTTGATCAAGAGGCCAAGCTGGTTAAAAGAAGAAGCTCCAGTTCACACTCGGATTAACACTCAGTGTCAGAGAATCTTCACTGTGAATCTCTTTTTTTGCAATTTACTAGCTGCGTCACCTTATTCGTATTATTACTTTAATCTAGCCTCAGTGTCCTCATCTGCACATTAGAGTTTTTATTTCCCAAAGTTATTGTGAAGATTAAATTTTAAAAATGCATATAAAATTCTTATCATAGGATGTTTTTAATAAGTAGTCAACAAGTATCGTTTTTATTATCATTTTCAACATGACAACTGAGGTTATATTTGTGAATAGAAAACCTAAGGAGAGAGTAAAGAAAAAGCAGCTATGAGGACCCTAATTCACATCAATATTTCAGAAAATGGAGGGAGAAATAGTGATAGCAAATTGCATTTTGAATGAGCAAAGATAAAGGAAGCATAATAAAATAATGTGGCAGAAATCAAAATAGATCATTTAAATAGGAAATGTTTAGTGGTATCAAATTAAAGAGATTAAATAAGATAAGAAAAACACTAAAAAGAAAATATTACATTTTATAAAAGAAGAATTCGTTCATCACTTTTTATAGCAGCTAGTAAGGATTAAACTTGGAAAAGATTGCTGTGAATTAAGGAGTCCAAATGAAGTAATTAAATCTGTTTGCAGCCAATATTGAAGAAATTTGCCAGTAAGATCAAGGAGGAAATACAGACAAAAAGTTAAGGACAATTTTTTGTTTTTATTTTTAGACCGAAAGACCTTACAGACTTATTAAAGAACAAAGTTCAACTGAATAAATTTTAAATATTCTACTGGATTTATTTAGTGATTTATGAATCAGGCAGCTTCCAATCTAGCAGATAGAAAGGGGTTCTGAAGAGTAGTACAAAATAAAGATTTTTATAGGCAGAAGGAAGCAGGAACAGGAAAGCCATACTAGGAAAAAGCAAATTAATTGGTCAAAGCAAGGTTATTTTCCCTATATGGAGCAAAAAGAATTCTTAGAACAGGGCCAGGTAACTTGTATTGAGCAAGCAAATGCCAATTGTTTGATTTTGGCCTTTTTTTCTGGGAGAGCCTAGAATAGAAATTTAGTTATGTTTTGGTTTGTTGACATGGAGCTTAGGAGGGCAACACCTTGGGCCTGATTAGTTTAACAGGTTTCATATCTAAGTAATTAACAGAACAATTAATGCGGAGAAAATCCTGGTAGAATGGGAGATGGTAGAAATAGAGTGATAGAGGAAAGATTACCTCTCTTAACCCGAAGTTGACTTTGAGATATTTGGTACAATTAGGTTCATAACTAAGTCTTAAAGCCTGGGACATTTAGTATCCTCTCTGTGCTTTCTGACACATAGTTTCTCTTCAACTCCAGTTTCTGTTCATTGGATACATGCTCTGTTTTACCAAAATGAACCTGTGTTCAGAGTCCAACACTATTACTCATTTCCATAAAAAAAGAAATTTATTGGGGTCTTGGTAACTTTCCTAAAGTTTTTGGAACACATTGTGAGCGCCATCCTTTTTGTCATGCTGCCAACCTCACTCTTCTTTCTCAACTTCTGAACTCAACAGCCAAATCCCTCTTTTGTCTTTACTGGTTTAATATATAGAGCAACTTCATCCATATTTACGTTCCACAGAGAAACATTTTATCCCTAAATAGCTTTTCTGTGCATCAAATGCTCTTCTTCAAATGAATTCTTGGATTTTTCAAAACATAATTTACCACAAAAAAAAGTAAATTTATTTTTTGTTTGATGGTTTGGGTTTTGGTTTTTAATGTGAGAAAATGGGTAGGTCTCAAAAGTTGCTTCTGTGAAAGTCTCACTAATCTTTACAATGTGAATGATTTTTCTCTTCTCGTTCCATATTGTACTTCTTTCATATGATTCATCACATTGTCAGCAAAACACTTTCTCTTACTACTTTTCTAAAATTATTGTAAATATTTTTAAATGATTGACATTCAAGTTGTTAGTTTAGATAATCTAAGAAATAGTAGAATTTTCCTTTTTCCATTGTTTGAAAGTTATTATTTAGTATTATCCTTATGGAACTGCCTCAATATATATTTGTAAACTGTTAAATAATAACTCATCAGTTACTGATTACAATTTTGATGACTATTTTTGTAGAAGAATCTAGGTAGGAAAACTTTTCATCCACTGGATATTTCTGTATTCAAAAAACATTAAATGATCATTTTTTCTACTTTTTTGGTACTTTTATTTATAATAAAATTTATAAAACCCGTAAATCATGCAATTATATTTATTTCAAGTAATAGAAATGATATGATGTTGATGGTATTATAACATACAGAAAAACAGAAACTAAATCATATTTGGATAAATCATTCTTGCATAAGTGGTGGCTTGAAAGATGAATTCATTTATTCTTCACATATTTTGGAGAATAATTTGTATTTAATCAGCTTTTCACGATAGAATTTATTTTTGTTTATTCTTTGCAAACACTTTCAGCAATGTTGGAAAATGTTCTGATTATTTTAGTGTTCTAAAATTGATTTTATATATATATTGTGTAACTAATCATACTAAGGAAATTCTGTTTGTAATGTTATATGCTGCACTTTACAGCATAAAATAAGAAATGTAATAAATAGCTTTAGATGTTAGCCATTGAGTTTTTAAGTAACACAAATGGTTTTATGTAAATATATATTTCTGCCTCATAAATGTTGAAAAATATAAATACTAATATTTAAAGATTTAGCCTCCTCAAATGGTCTTTGAAAATTCTTCTACTCTTTACACATGAAATATTAATATCTGTAGTATTTTTGTGAATTAAACAACTCCTCTGAATAGAAGCAAAATTTATTTCCCTATCTGGATCCCAACATTGGTGTATAAATTCAAGCCATTTACATTAAGTAAAGAGTAATGCTGTGAGAGCAAAGTCTATTTGATTTGGGGAAATTATAGTGTGACTTTTTAGTTCTTAAATAATAGAATTATTAGGATTTCAGGGGGGGAAGGAGAGCTATATTTTAGTCACTGTATTTTAGGAAATTGATATATTGTAGAGTAATAACAAATAGCTTGTCTTAACATCCAAAGAAGCACAATTGACTTTATTAATTGAAGAAATTACATCTTCCCAAAATTAATTGTGATGGTAAGATTTATTAAACAGACTGGTTTAGAAATGTGAGGTAACTTATAAAAATATATTCAGCAGGGAGAGCTTTTCATAGAAAGTGACCCAAGACAAGCAATATATAGTTTAATTACAATATTTGCACAAATGGACTGAAATGAATAAAGATATTTCCCCCCCTTGATTTTAGATTATATTTTCTGGGCTTTCTCATAGCTTATAATTTTTTTTTTCATTTTCTGCTAGATATTTTAAATGATAATGTGTGGATTAGGTTTTGTCTTATAAATGCTGTTGGTTTTGTTGTAGCACAATAAAAGAAAGCTATAATATCTAGGTAATCACAAATCTTAACATAAAAATATATTTAAACTTTTAACAACAGTTCCAGAATCATGGAGAAATTTTTACACATTAATTCTAACATTAAGCTATGTCTGCAATAATTTATTTATCACAGGAGTCAAGGTAAAGGAATTAAGTTAACTTTTATAATCCTACTAGAAACTAGTGAAACCAGAAAGCATGTTAAACAACATAACACAAAATGTCTCATTTAATTTTTAGAATATAGAAAATTCCTTAAAAGACTATGAAAAAAAAATTTCAATAATGTCATAATGTTTGCCAAGTGATAGTTTCTGAGAACATAATTTTGTCTTAGATTTATAAAATGCATTACTTTAATCTGTTATTTAAAGTTTATTGGCAAATATTGAATATATTAACTAACGTATGAGAGACTATTCATTTATCTAATCTAAGTAGAAACTGGGATGTACTTTGAACTGGATAAGTAACTTTGAAATTTTTGTTTGTTTGTTTTTTTGTTTTTTGTTTTGCAATCGAATCTGAAATAGGAAAGCAAATTAAATAGTTAAAGCATGGTAATTTGAATATTGAGAGTACTTTCAAAATAGGCAGACTAGATTTATT
>NW_011888791.1:11049100-11052125 GCF_000151845.1 Pteropus vampyrus | reverse complement strand
GAGCAAAGTCTATTTGATTTGGGGAAATTATAGTGTGACTTTTTAGTTCTTAAATAATAGAATTATTAGGATTTCAGGGGGGGAAGGAGAGCTATATTTTAGTCACTGTATTTTAGGAAATTGATATATTGTAGAGTAATAACAAATAGCTTGTCTTAACATCCAAAGAAGCACAATTGACTTTATTAATTGAAGAAATTACATCTTCCCAAAATTAATTGTGATGGTAAGATTTATTAAACAGACTGGTTTAGAAATGTGAGGTAACTTATAAAAATATATTCAGCAGGGAGAGCTTTTCATAGAAAGTGACCCAAGACAAGCAATATATAGTTTGATTACAATATTTGCACAAATGGACTGAAATGAATAAAGATATTTCCCCCCCTTGATTTTAGATTATATTTTCTGGGCTTTCTCATAGCTTATAATTTTTTTTTTCATTTTCTGCTAGATATTTTAAATGATAATGTGTGGATTAGGTTTTGTCTTATAAATGCTGTTGGTTTTGTTGTAGCACAATAAAAGAAAGCTATAATATCTAGGTAATCACAAATCTTAACATAAAAATATATTTAAACTTTTAACAACAGTTCCAGAATCATGGAGAAATTTTTACACATTAATTCTAACATTAAGCTATGTCTGCAATAATTTATTTATCACAGGAGTCAAGGTAAAGGAATTAAGTTAACTTTTATAATCCTACTAGAAACTAGTGAAACCAGAAAGCATGTTAAACAACATAACACAAAATGTCTCATTTAATTTTTAGAATATAGAAAATTCCTTAAAAGACTATGAAAAAAAAATTTCAATAATGTCATAATGTTTGCCAAGTGATAGTTTCTGAGAACATAATTTTGTCTTAGATTTATAAAATGCATTACTTTAATCTGTTATTTAAAGTTTATTGGCAAATATTGAATATATTAACTAACGTATGAGAGACTATTCATTTATCTAATCTAAGTAGAAACTGGGATGTACTTTGAACTGGATAAGTAACTTTGAAATTTTTGTTTGTTTGTTTTTTGTTTTTTGTTTTGCAATCGAATCTGAAATAGGAAAGCAAATTAAATAGTTAAAGCATGGTAATTTGAATATTGAGAGTACTTTCAAAATAGGCAGACTAGATTTATTCCCTATCTACCCTGAATTACAATAACTGAAAACATTTGATGTGAAATAGTTAAAAACCTTAAATTCTCCATGATATAACTTCCTAGCCCAATGAAATGGGTATGCATCTTGACGGTTCTGATTTCAGTGGACTTCATTCTGTGGAAAGTCTGTCTAGTTTTATTTACAAAATGAAAGCTTGATATTTCATTTATTTTATTATCAAACTGAAAAGTTTTATTAGACAAAGAAGAAAACATTAACATTGATGTTTTTTACCAAAACGTAAAGGGTTCATCTGTAGTCCTGGAGGTTACCATAACAGAAAGGACAGTTGCAGGAGAAATATTATGAAATTTTAATATTGTAAAAATTTGTTTTTATAAGTAATAAAAACATTTCAGCTGCAATTCCACAAAGTCTAGTATTATATTCAATGTGTATACCTACACCAATGAATTGTCACATGAAAATCACAGGTTTCACATAATTTAACAATTTCTACAAATTTATGTCAAATAAATGAGTTCCTTTAGCTATTACCTGGGGTAATAAGATTAAACAAAAATTAAGGGTTCTCTTAGTTTCCTCTCATTGACTTTTAATTTTCAACAGCATAGAACATTTTAAAAAATCAGCTAAATAAAAAGGAAAAGGCAGATCCATGAAGAAACATGGCAGAGTAAGAGACGTCCCCAATCTTTCCCCTTGAAACAACAATAAGCAGAACATCTAAAACTCAACAAAAAATGCCCAAACTGCACACCAGCACGTCTGAGCATGGGATCTGCACATAAGAGCTACCACAAGTCAGAAGCCCAAGTGTCAGGCAGTTGACTGGGAGAAATAAAGAAGATGCTTCTTGCAGCCATGGGAGCTCCCTGTAGGAGGAGTGGGAGGGGAAAAGGTGCAGCTAGTTCCCTAAACAGCCCTATCTGGGAAAACTGTGAGCATCACACAGTCAGCAGCAGGGGCCCAGTCATCAGGGCAGAAAGCAGAAAAGCAGGAGAGCAGAAAAATAACAGTTGATTTTTACCAGTTGCAAAACCAAGGCTGAGCCGAAGAACTCATTCCTCAACAAAGAGGGCCCCTTCCCCCATATCCTCCATGACCGAACACTGCGAAGATCAGGGGAATCTAGCAAACACTACCGAAACTGTTGCTAACATTGACAGGGACTGAAACTAAGGGTAGAGAGCATGATAAAACATTTACAAGGAAAAAAAGGCATTATCAAGGCTTTATATAAAGCAGGATCCAAGAGGTTTACTGAAGAGTGAAAAATAATGAAAGAGAAATTCAAGAACTAGTTGATACCATCAGGAGAGAAAACATAAGAATAATGGGAATTCTTGAAGGGGAGGAAAAGGAGCAGGAACTAGAAAGCATTTTCAGACAAATAGTGGATGAGAATTTCCCAAATCTAAAGAATGAGACAGAGCTTGGAATTTAAGAAGTCAACAGAACACCCAATTATCTCAACCCAAAAAGGCATTCACCAAGACACATTGTATTAAAATTACTGAAAATCAATGACAAAGACAGATTCTCAGAGCAGCCATTGAGAAGAAAATGGTAACTTATAAAGGAAAACCCATTAGACTATCGTCAGACTTCTCAGTGCAGTCCTTACAAGTGAAAGGAACTACCAACCTATAATAATGTATCCAGCCAAGCTCTTCTTTAGATATGAAGGAGAGATAAAGACCTTTCCAGACATATAAAAATTGAGGGAATTCTCCACTATGGGGCCTGCACTACAGGAAATACAGAAAGGGATCAGCTCACCCAAAACAAAATAACAAAAAAAAAAAATGTATATATACATAATTAGGAGTAAGTTGACTATCAGACAAAAAAGAAGCAGAAGAGTACAACCCTTACTAAGAACAGGGCATTATAA
>NW_011888791.1:11045542-11049050 GCF_000151845.1 Pteropus vampyrus | reverse complement strand
ATAATGTATCCAGCCAAGCTCTTCTTTAGATATGAAGGAGAGATAAAGACCTTTCCAGACATACAAAAATTGAGGGAATTCTCCACTATGGGGCCTGCACTACAGGAAATACAGAAAGGGATCAGCTCACCCAAAACAAAATAACAACAACAAAAAAATGTATATATACATAATTAGGAGTAAGTTGACTATCAGACAAAAAAGAAGCAGAAGAGTACAACCCTTACTAAGAACAGGGCATTATAAGCTTAAACAATAAGAAGAGAATTGCCATAGCAAGATAGTAGTGAATATTCACCATACACATAGGGACAAATTGAGACAACAGTGACTGAAAAGGGGAGGATTCAAAGATCTGAATTTGCAAAGGGAAATGGAGATAAGGCATGTGCAGAAGAAAATGGAAAACTGCAAATATATATAACTATCCTTTACGTATTCTTAAAGGTAACCACACACCCAAAATTCAGAATTGAAGTATATAACATAAAACAAGAAAAACCAGAGGGAAAACCCACAGAAGCCAACCAAAATAAAGAAGACAGAAACACAAGGATAAGTGAGCAATAGAAACACCAAAATACCAGAAAGCAAAAGATAAAATAAACGGCTATAAGAAGACCTCATATTTCAATAATCACCCTAAATGTTAATGAACTGAAGTCACCACTAAAAAGGCACAGAGTTGCAGAATGAATTAAAAAACAAAACCCAACCATATGCTGGCTCCAGGAGACACATCTCAGCTCCAAACACAAATATAGACTCAAAGTGAAAGGGTAGAAAATGAAATTTTAAGCAATGGCATTCAGAGAAGAGCAGAAGTAGCGGTACTAGTATCGGATGAAATAGACTTCAAAATAAAAAAAGATAAAGAAAGATATTGAAGGATACTTCATAATGATAAAGGGAACCAGGCACCAAGAAGATATAACACTTATTAATATCTATGCTCTCAATCAGGGAGACCCGAAATAAGTAAAGCAATTACTAACAGAACAAAAGGGAGAAACAGATCAAAACACTATAGCAGTAGTGGACATAAATACCCTACTGTCGGATATGGACAGAGCATCTAAACAGAAAAACAATAAGGAAATAATATCCTTAAATGACACATTAGACCAATTGGACATAATTGACATTTACAGAGCCTTCTATCCCAAAACACTTGCTTATACATTCTTCTCTAGTGTACATGGAACATTCTCAAGAATCAACCATGTACTGGGACTCAGAGATAGTCTCAACAAATATAAGAGGGTTGAAATTATACCAGCCATATTCTCTGATCATAATTCTTTAAAATGAGAGATCAACTGCAAAAAGAAAGCAGGAAGAAACACAAATACATGGAGATTAAACAACATGCTACTGAAGAATAACTAGATCACAGAAGAAATAAAACGAGAGATCAAGAGATACACAGAAATAAATGATAATGATAGTACAACATATCAAAACTTTTGGGACACAGGAAAAGCAGTCATAAGAGGAAAGTTCATATCATTACAGGCCTATCTCCAAAAGCAAGAACAAGCCCAAATAAACAACCTAACGCTTCATCTTAAAAAACTAGAAAAGGAAAAACAAATGAAGCCTAAAGTCAGCAGAAAAAAAGAAATCATCAAAATTAGAGCAGAAATAAACAAAATTGAAAATAAACAAACAAAAAACAATAGAAAAAAATAAATGCAACAAAAATCTAGTTCTTTGAGAAGTTTAATAACATTGACAAACCTCTAGCTAGACTCACTAAAGAAAAAAGAAAAAGGACACAAACAAAATCAGGGATGAAAGAGGGGAAATTATGACAGACACAGGAAAAAAGGATTATACAAAAATATTATGAAAAAGTAAATAACACCAAATTTAATAACCTAGAAGAAATAGATAATTTCTTGGAAACATATAACCTTCCCTGACTGAATCAAGAAGAACTGGAAAATCTAAATAGACGGAACGGCAGTATGGAAATTGAAACAATCATCAAAAAAGTACCAAAAAGTAAAAGTCTAGGACCAGATAGCTTCACCAGTAAATTCTACCAAACATTCAAAGAAGATTTCATACCTAGTCTCCTCAAAATTTTCCCAAGATTTGAAGAAGAGGCAATACATTCCAACTCATTCTATGGTGCCAATATTCCCCTGATACCACACCTGGTAAAAATAACAGAAACAAAACAAAACAAAACAAAAATACTATAGACCATTATCTCTCATGAACATAGATGCAAAAATCCTAAATAAGATACTAGCGAACCAAATACAGCTACATATTAAAAAAATTATACATCATGATCAAGTAGGCTTCATCCCAAAGGCACAAGGATGGTTCAACATTTGCAAATTGATTAATGTGATACACCACATAAACAAATTAAAAAATAAGAATCAGATGATCATGTCAATAGATGCAGAAAAAGCTTACAACAAGATACAGCAAACATTATGATCAAAACACTTAATTAAATCGTTATAGAAGTACCTGAACATAATACAGGCCATATATAACAAATCCTTAGCCAACATTATACTTATTGGTGAAATCTAAAAACCTTTCCTCTAAGATCAGAAACAAGGCAAGGCAGTCCACTATTGTCACTGTTATTCAATGTAACATTGGAGGTCCTAGCGAGTGCAATCAGGCAAGAGAAAGATATAAAAGGCATTCAAATAGAAAACAAAGTCAAACTGTCACTATTTTTGGATGACATGATTCTCTATATAGAAAACTCTAAAGACTCTACAAGAACAATACTAAAAATAATTAGCAAATACAGTAAAGTTTCTGGATACAAAATCAATGTTCAAAAATCCATAGTGTTCCTATATTCCAATAATTGTCAGAAAAAGAAATGAAAAAAATAACTCTTTTGGCAATTGCAACAAAAAGAATAAAATACCTAGGAATAAATCTAACGAAACATGTAAAGGAACTATATAATGAAAACTACAAGACCCTATTGAAAGAAATCGAAGGTGATACAAAGAAATGGAAAGATATTTTGTGTTCTTGGATTGGAAAAATCAATGTAGTTAAAATAATCATGTCACCTAAAGCATTGTACAGATTGAATGCAATCCCCATCAAAATCTCATTTGCATTTTTTAAAGAAATAGAACAAAAAAATCATCAGATTTGTATGGAAGCACAAAAGACCCTGAAATGTCAAAGCCATACTGAGAAAAAAGAATGAGGTTGGAAGCATCACTCTTTCTGACTTCAAATTATACTACAAAGCGACAGTAGTCAAAACCTCATAGTATTGGCAGCAAAACAGACACACGGAGCAAGTGGAACAGAATCGAGAGTCCCAAAGTAGACCCATATTTACATGGTCAAATAATTTCCCACAAAAAAGCAAAAACATACAGTGGAGAAAAGAAAGCCTGTTCAATAAATGGTGCTGGGGAAACTGGAAAGCCACCTGCAAAAGAATGAAATTAGACTGTTGTCTATCACCACACACCCAAATTAACTCAAAATGGATTAAAGACCTGAA
>NW_011888791.1:11043048-11045492 GCF_000151845.1 Pteropus vampyrus | reverse complement strand
TAGCGAGTGCAATCAGGCAAGAGAAAGATATAAAAGGCATTCAAATAGAAAACAAAGTCAAACTGTCACTATTTTTGGATGACATGATTCTCTATATAGAAAACTCTAAAGACTCTACAAGAACAATACTAAAAATAATTAGCAAATACAGTAAAGTTTCTGGATACAAAATCAATGTTCAAAAATCCATAGTGTTCCTATATTCCAATAATTGTCAGAAAAAGAAATGAAAAAAATAACTCTTTTGGCAATTGCAACAAAAAGAATAAAATACCTAGGAATAAATCTAACGAAACATGTAAAGGAACTATATAATGAAAACTACAAGACCCTATTGAAAGAAATCGAAGGTGATACAAAGAAATGGAAAGATATTTTGTGTTCTTGGATTGGAAAAATCAATGTAGTTAAAATAATCATGTCACCTAAAGCATTGTACAGATTGAATGCAATCCCCATCAAAATCTCATTTGCATTTTTTAAAGAAATAGAACAAAAAAATCATCAGATTTGTATGGAAGCACAAAAGACCCTGAAATGTCAAAGCCATACTGAGAAAAAAGAATGAGGTTGGAAGCATCACTCTTTCTGACTTCAAATTATACTACAAAGCGACAGTAGTCAAAACCTCATAGTATTGGCAGCAAAACAGACACACGGAGCAAGTGGAACAGAATCGAGAGTCCCAAAGTAGACCCATATTTACATGGTCAAATAATTTCCCACAAAAAAGCAAAAACATACAGTGGAGAAAAGAAAGCCTGTTCAATAAATGGTGCTGGGGAAACTGGAAAGCCACCTGCAAAAGAATGAAATTAGACTGTTGTCTATCACCACACACCCAAATTAACTCAAAATGGATTAAAGACCTGAATATAAGACCTGAAACAAGAAAATGCATAGAAGAAAACATAGGAACTAAACTCAAGGACCTTGGACTTAGAGAGGATTTATGAATTTGACCTAAAGGCAAGGGAAGGAAGAGCTAAAATAAATGAATGGAACTACATCAAACTAAAAAGCTTCTGCTCAGCAAAAAAAAAAATTGTCAACAAGGTAAAAAAACAACCATCCGAATGCAAGAATATATTTGCAAGCAAAGCCTTCAATAAGGGCCTAATATCCAAAATATGCAAAGAACTCATATGACTCAATAACAACAAAAACGAACGATCCAATCAAAAAATGGTCAGAGGACCTAAACAGACACTTCTCCCTACAGGACATACTAATGGCCAACAAATATTTGAAAAGATGCTCAACATCACTAGCTATTAGGAAAATGCAAATCAAAACCACAATGAGATACCATCTCATACCTGTTAGAATAGCTATAATCAACAGGACAAGTAATAACAAATGCTGGAGAGGATGTGGAGAAAAAGGAACTCTCATACACTGCTGGTGGTACAGCCACTATGGAAAACAGTATGGAGGTTCCTCAAAAAACTAAGAATTGATCTACCATATGATCCAGCAATCTCTCTATTGAGTATCTGCCCCAAAGACTTGAAACTCATATTTGAAAAGATATTTACACACCAATGTTCATAGCATCATTATTTAAAGAGGCCAGGACATGGAAGCAACCAAAGTGTCCTATGATAGATGATTGGATAAAGAAGTGGTGGTGTGTATATATACTTTTAAAGTGTACAGCTGAAAATGGATTTCGTTAACCAAAGTCACCACACAAAAATAAATAAATAAATAAATATTAAGAAGGAAAAAGCAAATGTACCAATATTCTGCTAGCTGGAAGGCTGCATAACTTTCAGATCATAACTTATCTTACTGTACTAAGCATACATAGCCATATTTTAGTATTATATACAATAAACGTTTGAACTTGAATTGTAGTTATTTGTTGAATATATAATTATTGGCATCTTCATATTCTCTGTGATGATGGATAACACATTTACATCTATTGGTCAAAGACAAAATTAAGTTATATTTGTAGATCTATTTTATGAGCAAATTATTTTCTCACTTGGTATTGAATGTTGAGTGATTTCTTAATACTCATCATTTTTTACTATTCATTAAATACATATTTTATCCAATTCTGGACAAAACACGAAGTACCCATTACAGTTTGGCAAATCTCAGTGCCATGCCATGTGGAAACAGCCTCTACTTTGTTGTATTCATATACCTAAGGTATGACAAACCAGAATTTTGGCAAGAAATATATTCATTTAAAAATACAGAAAAGGATGACTAGCATAACACAGAATCACAAATCACATTCTTCAACATTTTTTTTTAGACAGGGAGAAATGCTTTTGAGAAAAGGGTCTGATTTGATAATAAGTCAGCTCGCACTGTATCTTTTTTTAGAGCACATTTTTTTCTAAAATCTTTAAATAACAGAGATATTTATCTCCTGGTGACTGTGTTACTGTGAGAAATCCATTGTGTGTCTTGATTTTTCAGCAACA
>NW_011888791.1:11009801-11042833 GCF_000151845.1 Pteropus vampyrus | reverse complement strand
TTTGGCAGCAGATGCCAAGACAAAACTTGAGATGTGAGATGTTTATTTAGGGATCAACAACATGAAAGGAAGAGGAAGGAAGCAGGATTGTTTAGAGGGAAAAGGTGCACTTTTGAGTAGGCCCTATGAAGTCTCTGCCAACCTGGTGGGGAGCTCTGGACTGAATGTTGAACTATCAGAATGTCCCACAGTGGAAGAAATGTACAAGCATTAACACACCTATTTCACTCAGTCACCATGCAGGCTGCCCAGGCTAAGGTGAGTGCTCTGGGGAGACTCTCTGCAGCCAATGGCGACCATAAAAGAAGTAATAACTGGAAGCTGGCTGTGCAGGCAAAGCTATTGAATGAGGGCTGAGCAGGAGGTCTTTCCTTGACACGAATTCTGGGTGGCTCGTGTCTGTGTCTACCACACACAATCACTTTAGGAAAGTAGTTGATGTTCTGACAGGAGTCAATGAGGGGACAGCTTTGATAAGATCCAGGATCAAGTTACTAGGAGGGATCGACCTTTAATAGAGAAGGCAGATGGGTCATGTTTTGCCCATCCTAGAATTTCATTTCTCTGGAATTATATAGCCTTTTTTGTGTATCTGCATTGTTTCATTCAGCATAATATGTTTCATGTTAAAAGTATTTCATTCATGTTTTTGCATGTATCAAGTATCAGAGTTCTTTTTTTTTTTTTTTGCTTTCTAGTAGTTTATTTTATAAATATCCATATTCTTATGATAGGCATCTCAGGTGTTTCCAATTTTTGGTTATTATAAAGAAAGCTAACATGAACATTTTTTACAAGACTGTTTGTGGATGTAAGTTTTCTTTTTTCTTAGATAAATGCTCAAGATAGGAATTGTTAGGTCATGGAGTCAATGTTTAACTTTCTAATAAATTGCTGAACAGTTTTCTGAAGTGGGTGTTATTTCACTCCCCTAGTAATTATGATAGTTAATCTCCAACATTTGGTGTTTACAGTCTTTTTTCCTTTTAACTATTTTAGTAGGTGTATAGCACTATCTCATTATGATTTTAATTTGCATATTCTTGATAATTTATGATAAGCACTTGTTCATGAGCTTTTGGCCATTTGTATAGCTTTTGGGAAATGTCTGTTGAAGTGCTCTGCCTATTTTTCATTATTTAATGTTTTATTCTTGAATGCAATAATTTTTGTTTTATGTTCTGAATACAAGTCCCTTTTCAGATATATGTGTTGTAAATAGTGCTACTAAATTTTATGAAGACCATTTATTCTCTCTTTTTTTGTTGTTGTTATGTTTTATGCCATCTGTATTTTCTCTAAGGAAATTTTACTTATCCCAGGGTCTTAAAGATGTTCCTCCGTATTTTTCTGTAGTAGCTTTATTGTTTTGGATTTTACATTTAGGTTTATGACAATACAGCTGAATATTGTGTATGATATCAGGTAAGGACCAAGGTTTTTTTCTCTGATGCATATATTCAGTTGTTTCTACACCTTTTGTGAAATAGATTTTACCATACTATTTAGCCGTTTTGGCATTATTGTTAAAGATCATTTAATCATACATGAGTGGCTGAGTTTTCTACTTTATTCAATTGATTCATTTATTTATCTTTTTACTGATGTCACACTACCTTGTTTAGCATACCTTTTAGTAAAACTTGCAGTAAAGTAGGACAAGTTTTTTATGTTGCTTTTTTTGGACTTTGGAGGCTTTTTTTTTTTTTTGCCTTTTTGTATAAATTTTTAAATTATTCTATTGATTTCTAGAGCGAAATTTCTATTGGTATTGTGATTGAGATTGCAATAAATCTATATACAAATCTGAGGAGAAACGACATTTCAAAAATACTGAGTTTTCCAATCTATGACTATGGGAATGTGTTAACAGATTTTAATGTAAAGAGCTTGCACGTATTTTGTTATATTTCTCCATAAGTTTTATAGTTTTTGATGATATTACAGATAGCATTTTATTTCATACTCTAATTATTAATTCTTGGTATATAGAAATAAAATTGATTTATATATGTCAATTACATAATGTTGAATTTATTTATCAGTTCTAGTAGACTTGTAAATTCTTTAGGATTTATCTGCAAATCAAGAGAGTTTTACTTCTTCCTTTCTAGTTTATTTGACTTTTTTTTTTTTTTTCTTATTGTTTTGACTAGGACCTCCAGTACAATGTTAAATAGAAATGGTGAGATTGTACATTTTTGTATTGGCCTCTGTCTTAGAGGCAAAGCACGCAATATTTCACCAGTATGCATATTGTAGGATTTCCATACATTTTGTTGAGTTTAGGAAATTTTTTTCTATTCTTAGGTTGTTGAACATTTAAAAACTGAGTGTTATATTTTGTTAAATTTTTTTTACATCTGTCAAAATGCTTATCTAATATCTCTTAATCTGTTAATGTAATTTATTACATTAATTTTATATGTTGAAATAATTTACATCCAGAATTGGTTATTTTGTATCATCCTTTCATATATTGCTGGATATCATTTACTATTTTTAATTAAGAATCTTTATCTATATTCCTGAGTGATATTGGTTTTTACAGACAACTTGTGTCTGTGTTCGCTTACGACCTCCTAATCTCCCTCAAACTTTGAACTATGCTACTTTGGCAGAACTGTGGTGGAAAAAGAGCAGCAATTTTTTATCTGGAGTGACATTTTCTTCCGTGGGACATTTGGCAATGTCTAGAGGCATATTTGATTGTCATGACTAGGGAAAAAGTAGTTCTACTGGTATCGAGAGGTAGATGCCAGAGATGCTACTAAACATTGTTCAGTGCATAAGACAGCTCCACAGCAAAAAAGATCCATTCAAAGAATGTCAGTACTGCCAAGGTTATGAGAAACCCTGACTTAGAAGTTCAAGAGCCCAATAAAATTTTAACAGTGGAGCAAGGTTCTATTCTCTTC
This sequence comes from Pteropus vampyrus, assembly GCF_000151845.1. Taxonomy (NCBI): domain Eukaryota; kingdom Metazoa; phylum Chordata; class Mammalia; order Chiroptera; family Pteropodidae; genus Pteropus; species Pteropus vampyrus. The sequence continues at coordinate 11,039,915 of NW_011888791.1, read as the reverse complement.
TTAATATACAAACTGTGGATCTTTACAAGTAATGTTAAGAATGTTCAACTTGTCCCTTGAAAAATGAACAACTTTTGCTCCTCCTCATGCAGTAGAGAGAGAAAACCCCCAACACTGTGTGCTAAAGAAGACCCCAAGACCCCAACAATGCCTACTCTTTCCATTTATCTAAGTCTAAGCTTACTTTGGAGAACAGTAAAACTGGCACTGCAGACAATGTTCAGGCATTCTTTTCTGCCTTTTACTGAAATCTGTTAAGCCAGTTTGCTCTGCCTCTGGTTGAGCAGAGGAAACTCCAAATTGTACTTTCTTTTTTCTTCTCAGCTTTAAGTCCTAGTAGCTTCTGGGGAAGAGGAAAACTCTTACTCAGCATCTGTTACTATAGGGTATTACAGTTTACCAAATATTTTCATGAATTTTTTCATGGTCTTTTTAATGGTATTATATATTAATTATTATCGTCATTAATATGTTTTGTGGCTAAATTGGAGAAATCTATGATATCATTTGTTATCAGTAACATTTCCTTGTAACCATAGACATGATTTTTAAAAAAGTTTAATTGCTTCTCTATAAGAAAGCATTTGTAATTTATTTAGAGAATTTACGTTGCTAGGAGTTTTGCTGTAAAGCACTAGTATATCATCTTTTATATTTCAGTTGCTTCCCTAAAAGTCTTATAAATTCCATTCTCTGATCATTCAGCCACATAGTCAAAATCAATTTCCTCCCAGAGACATGGAATCTGAGTAAAAAACTAAAATGAGAACAAATATACCCTCCTCATTCGGTGATCACCTTGAAAGTGGGTGGGAAGAGTGCCTGACATTCATTTCTATGCAGTTGCTATGGATGATGGAATCCTTTCTTGTGTGAACCATTGACAGAAAATAGCAATTGAAAAGCTTCATTTCAAAGTGTTGTCAGAACTGGGAATAAAAAAGAAATCGAAAGAACTAATACTAAATCTTAATGTTTAAATCACTTAAAAGTTAGAAATATATAAATACAGTTAGGTAAAATTCTATACTGATTTTGTGTGCATAATCTAATAATGAAGAAAAATGTTCAGTTTTTAAAAGTATGTTATCATGGATTTGATATGAACTGAATAGAATCTCTGTGACCTGTACACTATATTTTTAAGTGTCACACAGCACAAGAATGCTATGAACAGTGTCACTGTAATTTTATTTTTAAATAAACTTTATTTTTAGAAGAGTTTTATGTTTACAGAAAAGTCTTGAAGACAGTACAAGGAATTTCCGTATAACCCACATCCAATTTCCCCTTTGTCAACATTTTACGTTAGTGTGGTACATTCGTAATGAGCCAATTTTGATATATTGTTATTAACTAGAATCTGTACTTTATTTAGAATTCCTAATTTTATCATGATACCCTTTTTCTGATCCAGAATACAATGTTACATTTATTCTTTATGTCTCTCTTTACTTCTCTTGGCTATAACAATTTCTAAGACTTTGTTTTTATGATTTGACAGTTTTGAGGCGTGTTAGATATTTTGTAGAATGACCTTCCATTGAAACTGGTCTCATGTTTCCCTCATAATTACACTGGGATTATGGGTTTTTGGAGAGAAGACAACAGAGGTAAAGTGTCATTTTAATCACATCATATCAAGGATACATACTATGAACATGACTCATCATGATTGATACTGTTAATGTTGACCTTGATCATGTGGCTGTGGAGGTGTTGTTGTTCTTTTTTCACTCTTGCTATACTGTACTCTTTGGAAGAAAGTTACTATGCACAGAATGGGGGAGTTATGTGTCACTGATTTGAGGGGGAATAACTACATCAATTATTTGGAAACCTTCTGCATGGATGATTTGTCCATTTTCCCCACTTATTTATTTATTCAGTAAAAAAGTCTTTATATCATATAGACTTTTTTATATTGGGTTTTAATTGCTTATGTAACACAACAAATGGGAGCTTTTTCAGTTAGCTTCTGTGTCCTTCTGTAATACCTATCATTGTATGTTTTTTTTTGTTTTTGTTTTTTTTAATATTCTCTTACTTGCTGGCACTGTAAAATGTTCCATGTTCATTTTGTATATGTCCCAGCTCTAGAATATCCCATATGTTCAAGAAACCCAGGTTCTTTTTATTGGAGAATGGCATTGGAAACCAAAATCCGAGTGTAGGAGTGCCTATTGCTACTTTAGTGTATTTCTTTTAGGCCACTGCAACTGACAGAATAAGAAAATATATGTATATATATTAATACCTATAGATGCACATATTCATAAATATTTCTATATGCAATAACCTGTATCTACATTAAGATAAGTATGAGTTCATAATGATGTCTCCCATTTTACTCCATTACCTCATGAATCATTCTAGCCTTTTATCCTCCTTTTTCTGTAACCGACCAATCCAACATGAGAAATCTGGCTCATGCCCTCCATTTATTAATTGTTTATGCCAGTATGAATGCATTGTGTTTTCTTTTATATTTCAGTTGCAACTGAATTCAATTCAACTGAATTGTTAAACTACCTCTTGGGAAACAATTTTATCAATTAAAGTACAGTTCCTTTGTACAGTTCCTTTTGCCCTTAGTCTTACAGACTATTCATTTCCAAACATGCTTAGATAAGCAGTTTTTTCTCTACCCACTTCAGTGAGGTAATTTCATATATTTGTAAAACAATTAGATTCTTGTGTCACTTTCTGCATTCCATTCTGGTGTCGCTCAACCACCACAGTGCCATTTTAAAATTTGCACACATTAAGGTCTAATTTTTGGTCTATAAAGTTCTATGAGTTTTGACAAATGAATAGTTTTATGTATCTACCATTAAAGTATCATACACAATAGATTTATCACCCTAAAAAATCCCCTCTGCCTCACTATTCAATCCCTCCTGCTGAAGAAAACCCTGGCAATCACTGATCTGTTTACTGTCTTTGTATTTGCTGTTTCTAGAATGTTAACTAGAATAATAAAATATATAGCCTTGTTAGACTAAATTCAGATAGCAAAATGCATTTACAACCATTTCTTTGTATGACTTGGTGACATCTCTTTTTGTTGCTGAGAGGCATTCTATTATAGGAATGTACCACAGTTTCTTTATCTATTCATCTCTTAAAAGAAATCTTGATCACTTCCAGTTTTGGGCGATTATGTATAAAACTATTATAAACAGAGTAAATACATATATGCAGATATAAGTTTTTAAATCAGTTGGGTGAATACTAAGGATTATGACTGTTAGAATGGTAAGACAATGTTTAGAATTTTAGTGCCTGGTTTAGCTAGGTTATACAAGAAAGGGTCAATACTTGATTTACGGTGTATATATCTATCTTCATTTGCCTGTCTGAGATGCAGGCATTCTTCCGTCTACATAGGTTTTCCTTAGCTACATTATATAACCAGACATTTCCTGTTAGAGTCAAGGCTCATTATCCCAAGAGTTATGCCTTCCTTTATAGAGAGAGCTTATCGCACAATATAAAGGAAGATCCCTGGCTTCTCCTTCCTCATGACCACCCCTACTCTTAGAATTGAACCCATTTTTGACTGTCTTTGCCTTGTTTAGTAACCACGAATTCTTATCTATCTTTTGAACTAATAGCTCATTTTAACTTTAACTTGTCTAGGGTCATGCCAAAGACTCCTAAGCTGTATCAGCATAAAAAAGTTCCTTCTCTTCTCCACAAATAAACAGCAATGAGGCAGTGCAAGTTGGCCCTGTTCCCCCCATCCCAAGCATCCCCCATCTTGTATCAGCAGATCTCAGCAGAGAAATTGAGCTCACATCCAGCACATTCAGAGATAATGGTCACGAGGAGGCAAGTGACTCCCCTGTTTTTACCTGAAGAGTATCCATGACACTTAAGGAGGACCTCACCTTATATTCACCCATGTGTAATGAGTCAATATATTTACTTCGATGTTACAATTTTGCTGGATTGGTGCCAAGGTCATAGTCGGGAGATGAACAGCCACCCCAACTGGACCTGAATACAATAACTAAGTAAGGTGATTGACTGCTAAAACTAGAAATTAAGTAGAGTCCAAAGTCTCATAGTAAAATACTCTAAAGGCCAGGAAACAACTGAAAGTCAATAATATATCAAGAGCCAGGAAAAAAAAAAAAAAAAAACACACACACACAACTTGAATTAAAAGACAATTGACAGAAAATAACACTAAATGACTCATGTGTAGAAATAATCTAAAAAAAATTTTAAGTACCATTTATAAAAATGTTTTAACTAACAGTTACAAACACTTTTGAAGTAAAAGAATAGAAAATCTTAGCAAAAAATAGAAATATAGAGCCTAATTATAGAATCAAAGCTACAGTAACCCCAATGAAAACTTCACTGGGTAGCTCAATAATTGGGTGTGACAGAAGAAGAAATTAGTAAATTTTCAATGTAATTTCCAGTCACACTGTGTTTGCTAAATTGGATGAATCCACAGCACCACTTAGACAATGAATTGCAAATATAATATTAATTCATTTCTACTCAAGATATTATATAGAATTTAAAATTAAACCTAATTATCCAGGTTGTATGTACTTGATTCATATCTTAATTATTAGCTTAAAAAAGAAGTACAGTAGTGATGTTGAAATCTTTAAAAATGTAAGCACTTGTATAGTAATATTATACTGTTCAAACTGTTTACACTTTTGCTCCTTCCATTGTTCCATCTTTTGTTCACTATAGATTCCCATGTAATGAAAAGAATAGTAAACTTTAATTCTGATAATCTGGATTGCAGTCCTGTGGTCATGGCTATACCTATAAATCATAGGATTTTTATCAAAGCACTTACCATTCTCTATAAAATTAGTGTCATTTTAGATAGAACATAGACCACAAAGCTAAATTGACTGGTTTATATCCTAGTTCTATTATTTACAGCTAGGAAAATTTTAGCAAATTATTTAGCTTTTCTGTTCCTTAGTTCCTTCATCTGTAAAATAGATAATTATGATATCTAAAATTATAGTGGGAATTAAATGAGTTAATACATATAAACTAATTTGAAGAATGCCTATCATATAGTAAGCATGAACATTTGTTTTTAATTATTATATCTATTATCTCTTTGCAAATGCTTTTTAAAAGTGAATTATTTATGAAAATATGTGAAAATAATTTGAAAAGCAAAATATCATAGAAAAATAAAACTTAGTGAATGTTTTGTTTTCTAGAAGATACTCTTATTAGTAGCCCAGATTATTTGTTTATATGTTCATCTCTATCCAGCATTAGAATAATTTCAAAAATTATCAATAGTTTTACTACATACACATGATATAAATCACATATATAGTATTATCAAAAGATTTGGAAATGATTTCATGGACTTCATCACTTGTTATCAGATAACAGATACTTTTTACATTATTCCCTCTTTTCCTAGCACTATATTCTTAGCAAAATTCAAATTTGAAGGGCTTTAGCACATAGGTTATAGGCCAATGTGCTTGAGAAAGAGGGGAAATTGGATCGATTATTTATATCACTAACTTTCTGCTATGGAGTTATAATAAGTTCAGTGGAGGATAAGAAACAATTTCAGCCATCTGATCAAATTTGAAAGTCATAAATTTTAAATCACATTGAAAGATATTTTTGAGTGACAAGGAATGAAATTTACATTTTAAAAGCCTGATATTGAAACGCTAGACATAAAATCCAACCTTGAGTATCTTTAATCTTATTTTTAATAAAACCTTGAAGAATAGCAATTCTTAGGATGTCTAATATAAAATATCAAATATTATCTCTATTAAATGCTCTATAAACATAACAGCTATGTCTGTATATATGTGTATATATACACATTTATGTGTGTATGTGTGTATATATATATGTACATATATATAAATAAATTGGTCAGTGTTAAAACTAAGTAAGCAAAAAAAAATCCTTATAGAATTTGTGGAAATATGTAAATATTAATTTACATTCAATAATAAATAAATCTTTTAAAAATTTCTATTTAAGAAGAAGTAATAAAAAACTGTTGGAACTTTGGTAAGGTGATTACTTAATGAAAAAGTCTCTAGAAATCATTGTATAGATAATAGAAATATTTGACCTTCAAAGTCTAGACTAATGTTATTCAGTAGAAATATAATGAGAGTCAAATACATAATTTAGATTTTTTTCTCATAAAATCACTTAAAAATCTAAAATAGAAATAGATGAAATGAATATTTATTATATACTTTATTAGAACAATTATATCAAAATTATTTCACCACAAACGCAACATTAAAAAAAATGAGATATTTACATTCTTTTTTGATCTCTTTTTGTCCTAAAATTTTAAAATTCAATGTGTATTTTATATTTAAAATATACTTTAGTTTGCAATGGCTACATTTCACGTGCTCAATAGCTACATGTGACTGGTGATTCCTGTGTTGAACAGAGCCAATCTAGATGGTATGAGAAAATATAAGAAAGGTCTATACAAATGGTGATTGCTATGTTTTCATCTCTGACCATGAAGAGTACAGAACCAGCCATCAGATTGTTGGCTGAGGCAATTTCTAGACCTTTAACATCCCTACCAGGTAGAGAAAAATTTTCAAGGAAACCTTTCTATCTCGGTTTTTGTGAAACATGTACATGTTAGGCTTTATATTCATTACTTTAAAATTTTCCAGACTGGTATTTTATAAAATGTTAAAATATCAGCCAATCTTTTAATTAGAAAAGTAGAAGTGAAAACAGAGGGAACCATTTAATAGGAAGAATTAAGGGCTTATTTTTACCATTGGAAATGACAAATATGCTAGCCAAAACACTGCCTTCAAGAAACCTAGAAGTTTAGGCCACGCATGAAAATCACCACCAATTATCTCAGGGACATAAACTGATGGAACTTCCATACTCTCTGCTTTCCTGAAGAACTTGTAATAGCTTCCGCAGTGGTGGTTTTATTACAGGAGATTGCTAATCCTCCTCAGGATCTATCCCCACTTCATTTTCCTGCTCCTGTATCTTTAACTAGACCAAATTCCCAGCATGCCTTAAGGAGCGAGTTACAAAATGTGACCCTTGAGAAGATGTTTTATATAACAAGAGAATTGTATGACTTTGCCAGTATATAGTGACAACATTCTGTGGATGCTAAAGATGTTGAATCAGAGTGTAAGGATTTAAATCAAATCACCACTATTTATCAATATGGCATCATAAACAGAAATTCTGAATTCAGTGGCTAGGCTTGATGACCTGGTAATGTCTCTAGTAGTTTTGTTGATTGGTTGACTGAATTATCAACCCAAGAATTACCTAGAAGAAATGAAAATGTCAGGAGTTACTTAGAAAGATATCCAAAGTCTTAGAGGGATTGGAATGCTGAAGTTGATTTATCATACAAAACCTGTTTGACTTATTGCTTCACTATGTCCTCTGGGAAAGTCCAGAGAGAATTCATTTCATCAAGGCTGTGATAAATTCCTTAGGGGAGCCCCAGAACCCTTCTATACCTCTGTGGCGGCTTTTTTTTCTGTAGGCCAAGTATTGTAGTGGGTGGGATCTGCTTCCATTACACTGGGATCCCTGAATTTAATAGGGATGATGGAATCCTGGGGTAGTCAGGACCTCACTTAATCATTAAGGAAAATGTGAGCTTGCTTAGCATAATGGACAGTGAAGCTGAGAAACTAAGTATACAAATGGACAATAGCCAGATCATATATAAAAATAGAACTCTGATCCACAACCTGCAGCTGAGCAGCAATCTACCCAGGAAACCAACCCATTATCTATAATAAATAGCCCAGGAAGCCAACTTGCTTTAAATCAAACTTGCAGAAAGGTAGATTACTATCTCTAATAACAATCCAGGAAGCTAGACAATAACTTTTGAGACAAATGGCCCCCAATTTGAGACAAATTGTGAGGACTTGATTAATACCTGACGGCTTCCCTTATTTTTGTTTCTGCTTCCAACATAGGACCAACCAAAGAAAGTCATGTACTCGCTCCTACAAATTATATAGAACACTCTGCATCTGGTTAGACTGCCTCCAGAGTCCCCATGCCAATAGTCTCCAGTCAGGCCATACCTGAGGCCTTTCTTTTTTTCCACTATAAAGCTTTCCCACTCCTCTGCCTACCTTTGAGTCTGCCAAAACAGGTGATGATGGGTGGCTCTCTTGCTCTAGTAAGTCCTCAATAACTACACTTTGCCTTTCTCATTTGGTTGGTCTTTCATTTCCACAAAGCAAGGAAGTATTTAGAATAATCTGACTTTCAGAGACTGTTGGCTTTGACTAGTTGATAATGATATCCTAAGAAATAAATAGTTGGGCAACCTACCAAAGTCTAACTTAATGTGTTTAAGCAGATAACCTCTAGATCTAGTGAACAGAAATCTGGCTTATATCACCAGAATAGAGTCATAGTTCCAATAAATTCTCAAACTGTCAATTCACAGACTTGGAACTCCTTGAATGAAGAGGAGGTCATGTCACTTTAAAAAAAGAATCCTGCAACACTGATAGATATTTACATTAATCTCTCCTCCAGCTTTTCGAAAGGGGACTTGTGATTTTTTTATTGAAATAAATAAAATACATTATTTTAATTTTCTTCCCCCCTCTCTTTAATTTCGCCCCCCTTCCACCCCTGACCTACGGATGTTGCTGTCTCCTCTTAAGAACTGGACCTCTGAAGGCTGGACGTCTCTTCCCCTGCTCTCACTTTGCACCCTGGGGGCCTGGCACTCCCAAAGCACTTGAGGGGCCTGGCGCACCTGGGGCTTGGCGCACCCAAAGTATAGTCCATGGCTCCACCTGGAGCGTGAACCATTACACTATAGAGCCACCCCTGTTATTTTAATTTTCTTGTTAGCAATTGCATATCCAATTATGATGAATGCGTTTTCTTATTTCTATGGGATGTGTGAAAGATTCAGAAAAATGATTTGATTTTAAGACTCATAAGAATTTTGATTTTTGTATCTTAACTATTCCCTTTCTATAAAATAGGATATAAATCAATAGTGCTAAAATGTGAATTAGATTTTAGGTCAAATAGTAATATTTACAATAAATTTGAATATTATTTTTTCTTTTTATGTAATATTTTATTAAATCTTAATATTTTTTCTTTTGTTTTTTTGGAGTGTCCATTCATGTAGTTTCCTACATGAATTAAGACTTCTGTGAGAGAGAGAGAGAGAGAGAGAGGAAAATATTTAAGAATGACTGGCTTGAGAGTTGAATTAAATTGCACATGTAAGAGTATGCTTTGTTTCAAAGTGTGTGTGTTAGTTTTCTATTACTATGTAACAGAGTACCACAAAGTCAGTACTTTCAAACACATCAATTTATGATCTCGCAGTATCTGTGGGTCAGGAGTCCAGGCACAGCTTAACTGGATCCTTTGCTCAGAGTCTCCTCAGACTACAATCAAGGTGTCAGCCAGGCTGTATTCTTATTAGAGGTTTGGCTGGGGAAATCTCCTCTTTCAAGCTCTTCAGGTTGTTTTTAGAACACATGATGGCTTGCTCCTTTACATCTAGCCACCAAGAGGGCCTCTGACATCAGGCAGGGCCTCTGGCCCTCTTAAAAATTTTTCACCTGACTAAGATAGGCTCATCCAGGATAGCATTTCTTTTAGTGATCTAAAAACAAGTGATTTGAGACTTTCATTTTACCTTCAAAATCCATCACCCTTACTATAATTTATTGGCTAGAAGAAAATCACAGTTTTTGTTTTCACAAAGAGGAGGGGATTACATAACCTTTTAACTCATTGGACTCACCTTAGGGCATGTCCACTATGGTGTGATTTACCAAAAACTCAAAGGAACAGTCAATGTAAAGGAAGGAAAAAGGAGAGACGAAATGAAGGAAGGAAGGAAAGAAAGAAGGAAGGTTAAAAAGGCAAACATGTATGAAAGGAATTCTTACAATAAATATTCAGCTTTAAAATTTAATTCATTTTTTCCTTCTTCCATAAAGACCACTCTTATAATTTTCTACCATTCTCCAAGATTTACACTTGATCCTCTATTTTTCTGTGTCTTACTTTTCCATTGTATTACTTAGGGTTTTCCAGAGAAACTGAACAAATGGTAGATATATATAATAAAGAGCTTTATTATAAGGAACTGGCTCATACAGTTATAGAGGCAGAGAAGTCTCACAATATTCTGTCTGTAAGCTTGAGACTCTGGAAAGCCAAGGGTATAGTTCTAGGCTGAGTCTGAAGGCCTGAGAACCAGGAACATTGATGTCCCAGTCTGAGGGTAGGAGAAGACCTGTCCCAGCCATACCTGTCAGTCAGAGAGAGCATTCTCTCTTATGTTGCCTTTTGTTCTATTTAGGCTTCCAACAGATCTAATGAAGCCCACCCACATTAAGGTGTATAATCTGCTTTATTCGGTCTACCAACTCAAATGTTAATCTCACCTAGAAACACCCTCAGAGGCAGACCCAGAAAAATATTTAACCAAATATCTGGGCATCCTGTGTCCCAGTCAAGTTGACAAAGAAATTATCACTATATTCATATATTCAATGATTATAATCCAGTATCACTTTCCTGTACTTATTTGCTTTCAAATTTATTGTCCCTTAGAAACTGAGGAGTACTTTAAAATTAGGAACTCATTCTAATTCACATTCCCAAAGACGTGAGCAAATTAGGTAGAGGAAGCACTTGATTAAATGGACCAGATGGAAACAAGAATAAAGAGTACATGTTGTATTCCAGTAACAGAGTCAGGCACTCTTACGTGCTACTGTTTTACTCACTGCCATTACTATTAACATTAATTAATATAAAAGAGAGAGTTACTTACACAAAAGGAAAATAATCTCTGATGTTTATGAAAACAAGTACAACCTCTTGATTATATTATGATATCAAAAGGAATAGAAATAAAATATGTATAGCATCAGAGATTTGAAAAGCAGACTGTGAAATTTACAAAATCTTAGCTATGGCAACTCCTTAACTTGCTATTTAGAATACCTAAAAACATTTTTAGGGTGGCAGATTATATGAATTTTCTCTTGTTTTTTCCTCTTAACTGTGACTTTGGAGGAGTTACTTTATCAGTTACTTCTCTATCAATTGACAGTAACAATAGTTACTATATCTGGAGGGGGTGATATGAAGAATGAATGAGTTGAGAACAGTGATTTTGTTTAGCAAAGTAAATGGTTTGTTAATTGATACGTGAAAAAATTGCTTTTACATCTTAGGGCAAGGGGGGAAACACCCCACAAACTACCAAAGCGAAGTAACACAAGCTAAAACAAAGCATATTTAGAAAGTAGAAAAGTAAAGGCTTGCAGAAAACAGTCTCCTCCCTAGATTTCTTTCTTGTCTTTTAGTAAAAATAAAAAATAGCTTATACCGTTACTAGTTCTGGGGAGTCCTGGAACTCTTAGACCTCTGTTCTTGGTGACCAGTCGATGAACAATTGAAGGCAGATGCCCAGCAATTGCATGCAAGCTAACTTTATTGAAAGTGCAAGTACACCTTAGGAGGAAGAGTAGGCTGCCAAGAGTGGTCAGCCTTGAAGTACAAGTGAAAGTATACTCAGACGGAGGAGCGAGCAGGCTCAGGAGAGAGCTGCTGCCTCTTCCAGTTGTGGATTTGGGGATTTTATCCACTAATCTAACTGAGAAATGGAATATTCATGATTTGGGGTGGTTCCTTTGTGGAAAGAAGATGGTATTTTCCAGAATCAAAGAGATGTCCCTTTTCTTGCCATGTTTGTGCTTTTCAGAACTGGCATGGCATCAGGTGCATGATGGGTATAGCCTTAACTGCAATGCTGATTTATTATAATGATTGCATAAGGAAGCAAAGGTGAATTCTAGGTCACAACAGCTGTCCTGAGCATTGATATTGAGAACTTTCCCTATCCCCTTGATTTTACACTTTAGTAGAAAGTTTTAAACCACAAAACTGCTTCACCACATCAAAGCTATTGTTCAAGGATATTTTTCATTTTAGTGGCTCTGGGGCAGGGCCCTAATGTAACTCCTATCTTTAGTTTATTAGCAAAAATGAATTATATATTTATAAATAATTATGAAAAAATGTTAAATACTTCTCAGTCTGCTATTTTTATTTTGTACCTATGCTAACCCCTCTTTTTCTATTTTTTTCTTGTTCATCGTATATTTCTAAGCCTTAACTTGAAGAAACTGACAATTTTTAAATTTATAGTAACATATGAACCTCCAATCAAAGAATCTGGCTTCCAGAATTAAATTCCCTAATTCTATGAATCTTCTCTTGAGTGAAAGGAGTCGTGTCTCAGGAACATACAATACTAGCACAAGGTGCAATCGATACCAACCCAGGCCAGAAACTAACTAGCACAAAGACAACCAGAATGGAATCAATAGTTTGCTATTTTCCTTCCTTAAGTTTCTAATTTTCTTTCACCTTAACACAGACATGGACCAATCACTGTTGCAAGGCAAGGCTGTACCGACTAAATGGATAAAGTTCCCAGGTCACCTTTATAATTTAGCCATTTAAAATCTAGGAGTTGGGCATGTAGTATTTCATAAACGAAAATTTTAGCTCTTCGTTTGTTTTCCATTTTCACCAAATGAAGAATGGGAAGAAGCTTTTCATTAAAAATTACAGTTTTAGATTATCAATGAATAGTTTTTCTTAGCAGCTCAGCAGAACTAACAGTGGTAGAATGTGCAACTGATGGTTTAAATTAATAAAAATGGCACATTTCACAGTCAATTTTTGTTCTACAAGCATTACTGAGTATGTTGCACTTCTTGGTATAAGAAATCAGAGCATGTGCTAGGTGGGTTTGGCATAATATTTCATTTACACCTCAAACCCTAAAAATTAGGTGCCATTGCCCTTTTACAGAGATGTAAACTGAAGTTCAGAAAAGTTAAGTAACACACAGAAATTCTAAAACTAAGAATTGAATACATACCTAAAATATACCAAATGGATAAATGTATAGTTTTTTATTATATTACAATCTTACCATTAGTGGTATTTATGTCAAATGTTTTTTATAACTTTGGCTTGATTTTTATAATCACTCAAGTTGAAATGAAAGAAGAGTCATCTATCATCACTTCTGCATTTTCTGCAGTTCAGTACGTGTCCAATTGCATTCAAAACCATTTAAAGCCTTCCTTTTCTTTTTTCTAGGCCATTCTTACTTAGATGGTCTCTCTTCATTGGGCTGAATAAGAGTGCAGATTTTCAATTCCTTGGAGAGATTCAAAGCTATCTATCCCTGCTACGTTTTCATTATTCCTTCAGAGTCTCATTTTTTTACCATCTGGTAAATTTCAAAGGCCAAAAATGTTCACTTCAGACATATTTTCTGATTCTAAAATAAAAGTCATACCTAGAAGCATAATATAAGAGAAAAGAGGTGGAATTTGGAATGGTTACAGACTTTCAGTGCACTAATTCAATTTCAGGATCAAAACTTTGTACTTCATTTTTGCTTTTCTTCCTTAGTAGAGCATCTAATTTATAAAAACAGTTTCTACATACACAGTTCTCATTAAGTTTTCTGGATTAGTTTCTAAAACTTTTTCACCCATTTACACAAATGAAATCTTCTCATAGGATTCCTTTCATAGTTCTTTTAAGTCCAGACCTCCTCTTTTTTAAGTCCTCTGACTTTTTCTTTCATTGTGCCTATCATCTTCTCTTTTCACTGCAGCTGTTAGGTTAAAAAAAAAAAATCAGAAACCTATTGATGTCGCTTTCTCCTGTCACTTTCATCAGGAAAAAATAGAGTTCCAATGTGCAGCATCTAGTTGCTTAGCAACAATATTTTCGGCATCCCTGTCAGCATGAAGAGTGTGAAACTGTGTCTGCTAATGTAGCTGCATTACAAAAAAGAGCATAGTTCGAGTGGAAATAAGAAAAAATAAACCTTAAAGGTATCAACAATCTCAGGATATAATGAATGCAAAAAAGAATGAGCATTTTTCAGTGGGCCCATTCTTTTTGCCACATGACATATCACTTGCAGAAAAGTCTGTTCTCCAAAGCAATACTTCAGTAGTTATGTCGTGAAAAATGCCAACATGACTGTGTTCAGCATCAAGTTACTACGTTGTCCAATTACTTTATTTTCTTATACATGTATTTACAGTTCCTGAAATAAGTAGTGTTACTATGAATGTTTGTGGTATAGGCTAGAATAATAAACTTTTAGTTATATATTTTCAAAATTTGTTACCATTATTTGTTTTAATGAACAAGAACTGATGGCTTTACTATGTAAGTGTGTGAATGCATTCCTATTATTTTTAGGAATTTTTATTATCTTTATTTTAATCACACGGTATCTTTTCTTTTATAACAGACACATGTATTTTTCTGTTTGGTATCTTTGTAGTTGTCTGATTTTTAAATAAAATATTTTAATTGTCTTATATTTATGTTGTTCATGGTTATGTGTTTGAAAGTGGATAGATGATAGAAAGACTGACAATTGAGTTTCATAGTAAATATAATTAAGTGTAAAGATATCTTTTCAATTAGAAGATAAAAAACAACATATGACTTATATTTTACTAACTTGTCATTTTTAAAATATACTTTATTGCATACTGTTTTAGAATTTTGATTATCAGTTCAGAAAACTAATTATAAGCTTATTTAAATGTTGTTCTTTGAATTTAATGCATTTTAATATAATGATGTGGTTATGGATAGAAGTTGCGAAGCTGTTTATCTAAGGCTAATTTTGTGCATCTGTAAATAAGAATAATATTTCTTAATTTCAGTATTACCACAAAAATTAAGATAAGATAATAAATGTAAAACACTAAACAGGTCTGATAGCAAAACATATTCAGTAAATCAAAGCTCTTGTTACTCAGAAATTTTCATTAGACAGACTGCTTGAACCAGATGATTTTTTTCAGATACTTTCTGCTTTTTTATATAAATATATTTTTAACCATTAAGATATGCTGAGAGTAGTAGCATTCTTTACAGTAAGTGTTTAAGCATACAGGATCCAAAGAAGTTGATGAAATATAACTAATCAAAATCTTAGTAATAACCAGAAACATTGAGTGGGTAGACATTAATACTTACTAATATTTTTTAATGTCCACATTGGTCTGTGTACAGCATGGTCATAAAGTGTTTTTATTTTTATTTACATAATTATGGCTTTTTTTTTTTTTATCTAAGGCTAATTTTGTGCATCTGTAAATAAGAATAATATTTCTTATTTATAGAAGGAAAGCCTTCCATTTAAAAAGGAACACTTAACTTCGTGTTCAAAATGGTAGGTAATTGTCTCCAAAGATCACAAATGATAATATGGAAATCTTTTTAATCGTATAAGCTCACAAGAATGTAAAGGGGTGCAAAACCATCAGCAGACACTGCTATTTAAAAGATTAATAAACTGGAAGTAAGGTATTTAGGAAAAGCTTGGAATACAAAACATATAGTCAAAAATAAACAAAATGAAATCTCTAGAGAAACAAACAAACAAAAACCCCTAAGATAATCTTAATATTAATGAAAATATTGTATCTGTAAAGAGTAAAGAGTATTAAAAATAAACAAAAAACATATGCATATCTTGTAAATTAAAATTCTGGCAAAATATATGGTTTAAGTGTAGAAAAAAAGAAACAAATATATCCAACCAAAGTAAGAAACATGAAAATACAATTTAAAGGTCTACTTTCTGACTCACAGAATTTCTTGGTAGAAATAAACAGGAATATAAGGGGATTAAATTTTCAAAAAAAGCAAAAAAAATTTCTAGAGCTGAAGGATGAGAGTATTAGACTATAATAAACTCAGTAAAGGCCTAGTCCCCCCAAATTAAATAATATCAGCATATTGACATATTAGAATTTTTCAGAACATCAATGATAAACATATTAAAAGTTCCAGAAAGTAAATGATCCACAAAGGGATAACCTTCAGAAACTTTGCATACAGTTGAACGATAAATTTAATAGACTGAAGGAAGTTTAATTTAGATTTCAGATAATCTACCAGGTTAATCTATTAATCAAGTGTTTCAGACATGCAAGATCTCAGAAATTTCACTTCCCACAGTTTAAGGATTTTTTTTTTTGCAAAATTTAAACTGAGAAAGAAGAAGACACAAAATGTAGGGGGAAAATTCCTAAGAGATGTTTAGCAGTCATAAGGAATAATTGCACCAGATAGAAACAGAAATACTTAGGGTACCACGGTGTAAGAATCAAGGAACAAAGAGGGGTCTAGAGATTTTTATATTACCCTTGACAATATGAGACTACTTAAAAAGATGATAAAGTTGTTAATTCTAATTTTTTAAAAAAGAATATGAATCCAAAACTTTAGAAAATGCAAATTGCCGTATTGGCAGATGCGTGTGTGTGTCAAGGAAGGGGGGATGGTTTGGGGGCGAGGAGGATGGTGAGGGAAGCAATCATAGCACATTACTTGTGCAGTGAATAATATTAAAAATGTCATTGCACCACAAAAACCTGTATTTTAATGTGTTGTGAGCACATTAAAAGTGTTGTGAACACTTAGTAGTAACCCATAAACAAACAATATTAAGTATTAACTAATATTATACAAATGAATATAAATGATAGCAAGCTTGAAAATTAAAAGTAGAAGCAGAAATAAGTGAATTCACAATTGAGAAGCAGGGTTGCATATAAAACAAAAGAAAAATAATAAGCTTACTTAATAAATAAAGAGTTCATATACATTTTTTAAGAAATGATGGAAAAATAAATAAATCTTTAAATTTTGTAATTTCAGGTAAAGCACATGGAACAATTAAAAGTCATGTTATAACAATGGTCTGAAGGTAGAAGAAAAAGATGGTGTGAAACCCTCAACTATTATATCAGAAAATTAATAGAATATACCTAAAAGTAATAAGTCAAGAAACAGTGATTTAAGCATATGGTTAGGAGTTAGAAATTCAATAAAGTAATCTTTAAAAATTAAAATATTTTCTTACTAGGTAGTGTGGGGCCAAGGCACACTTGTTTTCATTATTAGCCTATTTGCAATATTTTTCATCAAGTTTATACATTATTTAAATCAATTTATGTGCATATATCAATATAAATGAATATTCATGGAACAAGGTTGTATTTCTTTTTGTGCTTCTATAGTCAATGGTAAAATTATAGGCTCTTTTAAAAAAGATCAAAACTGAGTATATTCTGAGAATTGATGAATAATTTTTAGAGTATGGTTCTTATCTATAATATTAAAATTATTGTAATAAAAAGTTTCAACATAATCAAAAACCTAATAAAAGATATTAAAAAGAATAACTATAGGGTTCAACATACTTAATAGTAAAAGGCTAAACTCTTTCTCCCAATGATCAAAAATAAATCATGGATGACTGGTCTCACCACTTCTATTAAATATTTTACTATAAATCTTAGTGCAGTAAGTTAATAAAAAGATATCAGTGGCATAAAATTTAAAAGGGAGATGTAATAAAATTATATTATGGTAATGTTGCACAAGTATGCAAATCTTCTAAAAATCTTTTAATTGTACACTTTAAATGGATGAATTTTATGGTATTATATCTCAATACATCTACTTAAAAAAAAAAAGTAAAGCTGCCTTTATTCATAGATGATATGATTCTCTAAGTAGAAAATGCTATTGATTCCACCTAATACTACTAGCAAGGATTCACAGTTTTGAAATAGAAAAATCATTTTATTTCTACATAGCATCAATTAATTTCTTTTAGAGATTTGAATTCTTAGTGTTTTTTACCCCAAGATGTAAATCACTGTATTCTTATAAAAAATTTTATATACAAAAAAAATTTTTAAAAACAAGGTTGTTTTTTTTTTTTTTACTGTGTTTCTATGTTTTGTTTTATCTGTTGCAACACTTTAGCAATTAAAGCAGAAATAAAACCCTACCAATTTATAACAGCAGAGGAAGCTGTTTCCTGGATCTCAGTCTTTCTTCTGATATTGACTATTCTTTCTTTCTGCCAAGCATCCTAAAACAACACAACACAACACAACACAACACAACACAACACAACACAACACAAAACAAAAGTATAATAAAACTCACAAACAAAAGCTAAAACAGAACAAAAATACCTACTTCTAGGTTTAGTTTTCTTATCATCACCGTCATCATCATCATCATCAGCAGCAGCAACATCATCAACATCATTACTGTTAGGTAGCTAGTTAGATATGAACAACAGGAGAACAAAGGAATAGAGGCCCAGCCTAGAGACCACCCAAAGAACACCCAATTGGTAGTTAGAGACTCTCTCCCGAATCCCCAGAGACAAAGGACAGGAAGGACAATAATCCATAGCTGGTTTAATTCAGCCACAGATTCCTGCACAGAAGGTACTACTCTAAGTTGCCCACAATCTAAACCTCATTATACCATCATTGTAATATCATGTTTATGCCTGGAAGTTCATGAATCTAATTATAACAGATTGACTTCTGGGTAAGCACATACGCACTAGGCAAAGAGTTGTATAGCAGCCAAATGTCAAGCAAAATGACCTCAAGTGCCAAACATACCAATCACCTAGGAACGCCTTTGGAACCACTCATCATGGTCCAACTTTAATCCAGACATTCCTACTTCTAGATTATTACGGCTCTCTATCTTTCCTGGCTATAACCCGTGCCCACCCCCTACCCCCGGTAAGTATCCCCATTTCCACATGGTTAGCCAATTTTAGGCTCGACCTGTCTTGTACCTCATAACGTGCCTTTAATAAACAAATACTTCTCATAATTCACTGAGTTCAAATTCATTTCTTCATCAGAGATAAGGACCTGTGTGTTACTGGAACTCAGATCGCTGCAACAGTAATGTTAGCACCATCATCTCAGGTTTAGCAGATACATCTGTGTTTTAAATCACTTTTTCAGTAATCGAAACAAAGACTTTGCAAAATGAAATTTCCTGTCAGATAGTTAATCTATTTATTTGGCAAGGGGTAAAAGAAAGTAAAAAAGAAAATTAAAACTGCTATTAGTAACAGTAGACATCTATTGTTTGCTGGGTAGCTACAAACAATAACATGGTAGGAAATTCTTGATCCAACTGATTCATTTAGTTTAATGTATTTCATGAACAGCCATATATACTTACTCACAGTTTTTTAATTTATCATTATTTTCTCTTAACCCTTACTAATAACTAAATAAAACAAAGATACTATTTTTAAAAAGCGTTGCAGTTCCAGCTAATAACAACCTTCTTTCAGAACATTAACTCCAACTGAAGCTCAAAGATATTTACATTTTCTTTCTCTTTTTACTTTTACTTTTAAGATAATCATTTTGTTTAGAGCTTGCTGTGTGGTAGACTACTGAATATAGAAAGTTTATCATGTTATATCTGTTTAGTAAATTTTGCTTTTTTTTTTCTGTTCTAGATTTTTATCATGGATTAGTCTGAAATTTAAATTCTGACCAGTCTATTTCATCATTTTCCCCTAGTTTCGCATTTCCACTGTGCCGATACAAAATGGAAGTTAAATAACAACTGTGTCATATTTGGTTTTGATAATTTATATTCAGACAAATTTTAACATTAATAGTTTTATTTAATATCTTAGAAGCGGATCCAAAGAAAATATACTCAAAATATGCAGTCTTAGATGCTAGTTAAATTGTATTACTTCATATTTTGAAACAGAAACTTAGTGGCAATATATTTCTTAAGTGGTGAAATATAAATAAATTGTTCCAATGACTGTTACTTTTATCTCACTTATTTATTACTCTAGTCATTAATGTATATATTATGTAATTATTCTTTTTATACACAGCACACCTATGGGAATGCCTTGTTTCATTTCCTCTGTTGGCTTTTTTTGGGGATGGCCATATTTGGCTTATGAGATTTCTTGATTTAATGATTTACTTTTTCTAATTCACAAAATAAAATTAACTTCTAACATGATAAAATGAAACAGCTTTTTGCTGCTTGCATCATGGTAATGTCCTTGCTTTCTTGAGTCTAGTGCATAACTGATTTAAAGTACTTGTCTTCAGTTCTACCTTCAACTGAAGATTGTCGTTAGGTTGAAAATTTGTTAGCTGTGAGAGAAATCTTTGTATATTTTTACTGTGAGAGGTATGATCATTCTTAAAGCTTATTTTTGCTACATAATGTGGATTCATTTTTTTTCTATCACAGTACTAACAAATATAATTATTTAAGTATAAAAAAGTTATTAATATACTATTCTTATGTCAAAAAAATGACATTTTGTTGAAGTCATGCAAGATGGTGTGAACCCAAGTGAGGACTCATGCTCCTCCCACAGGAGAGAGGGTCCTTGACTCTGAGAAAGAAAGAAGTCAAGAGCAAGCTTGAGTTAGAGACAAAAGGAAAGTTTGTTAGAGAAGGAGTAACAGCTCCACAGAAAGAGAAGTGGTCTTCTCTCAAAGTCGGAGAATGAGACCCCTACTGTTTGAGGAATTGGTTTTATATCTGTTTTCCTTTCATGGTATGGTTATATAGCCTTGAAGGCATAGGGAACTGTTTGTAATATCAGCAGGAATCTTCCTGTAAATTCTCTGTCTGTATGTTGTTCACCCAGGTTCTCGTGTCAAGCAGCATACAGCAGTCTCTAGATAAACCTGGTTTAATATTTAGTTAATTTGTGTAGTTCTCATGCCTCTTTTCTATATTACAAGTGTTACACAAATGTAAAAGACATCATATTCTGTTATCCTGGGCTTCTTACTAAAGACCCAAATGTTTCCGAAGGAAAACAAAACAAAACAAAACAAAAAAAATCTTTTTAATGAAACAATGTTGAACAAATCTTTTTCTCGCAGTATTTAATCTTGGTCATTGATTTCACTCCAAAGATGTTCTTATTAAATTGTGTGAGATAGGAAAAATATCTGCTTTGAGAAAGTATAGTTTTTTTTGTTTTGTTTGTTTGTTTGTTTTAGCTTGTAGTTCTTTGCTTTAAGGAGGAAACATAGTCAATAAAGTCATTTAATGAAAGTTTGGTGCAAACTATGCCTTAACCCATTTTGAAAGATGATGGAAAACAAAAGTGAAGGAGAAAATAAGAAAAGTTAGGACTTAGAGCACGTGAAAACAATTGAACAAAAAAATCAGAAGTCATGATTTTGAAGAGTGAAAGTTAAGAAATCCAGATAAGCGAAAGAACTTAGATATATGAAATAATCAAGAGTATCAAATATAATATGACCGTGTTAATGTAACATGAGAAGTGGAGAAAATTTATAATTCTAGATCTTATTCTCAGATGATCTGTGATCTTTCTGCACACCTTTCCCAACATTATGAGAAAATGTGACTTCATATTATTAGGATTTCTTAATCCATTTTCATTATGATTAATTCCTCAACTTTTCTTTCCCCAATCAACGCATAGTTTCGAACCACATAATAGACATCCAATAAATCCTTATTAAATAAATAAATAAATGAATAAAAACATGTTATTATAACAAAAGAGGAACTACTTTCAGTAAGTGAAGAATATAGCATTATTTAGTAATTCTGTATATTTTTATATATTTTATAATGAATCTGATGAGTGCTATGATGCCAGATGCTATGCTATAGAATCTCTAAAACTTCAGAAGAGTCCCAAGTCTTTTGGAATAGTCTCTATTGATATTTTTTCTATAGTAATTCTTCAGGGTTTTTAGCATATTGAATATACTCTGTCTTTTACACATACTGCAAGTATTTTCTAATTTGTGTTTACTATCAATTTTAAACATGCTGGAGCATCAATAATCTTAAATTTTATGTAATCAGATTTATCAGCCTTTGTTTTACAAAAAAAAATTATTTATTTTACACATAAAAAGGTATGTGACCAATTCTAAATTAGGAAAATAGTAATCTATATTTTTATTCATTTATGTCTTTTTTAATTATATCTTTAAGTAATTTAGAATTTATTTGTTGTATGATTTGAGTAAGTGATCTATGGTAGAGAGGATTTGGTATGATTCAATATAAATTATATTTTTCTTCCTCAATAAGGGAATCTTGAATTTATTTGGATTTGACAAAGATTACAGCTAAACATACATGCAAGCCTTCCTTGCAGCTAAGTAGTCAAGTAAATAAATTTATACCTGTGAAATACGATTAAAAAGATTATGTCGGACATCTGGGAAGCCTTCCTAAATAGAAGTGAATCAGCTAAAAAGCACAATCCTGTTACCGTCTTTAATTTATTACCACATAGATCATTCTAGGCTTTTTTCCATTCCTTCTCACTCCAACAGTAAGAAATCTGCTTCCACCAACTGCTATCCATTTATTAATTGTTCAGTTTCAATATACATAGTTTCAGTATAATGGTGTCAAAATTGTTAACTCTTACACTTTGGGAAACAACTTTATCAACTAGAACACAGTGCTTATATCCAGTTGCTTTGCCTTCAGGATTACAGATTTCACTTATTTCCACATTTATTTAGGTCAGCACATTTCTCCCCACCTTCTTCAGTGAGGTTATTTCATTCTTTAGAAAAATAGTAACATTCTTTTGTCACCATCTTCATTTCCTCCCAGGATCCCCAGATCTCTTAAATGATCTTTATTTAACATACATATATTAAGCTTCACTTTTTTGTGTGTGTGTGCTGTAAAGTTCTACAGAAACAAATGGACAGTGTCATGTATACACTAATGCACATCATTCAGAATATTTTCACTGTCTTAAAAATTCCTCTCTGTTTCACATACTCAATTATATTCAAGTACCATAATACTGTCTCTCATCTGTAGATTTCTAACTAAAGCCAGAACTTCGAAATATCATTGGTGAGGAGGCAAGGATGAAGCAAAACCAAAATTTCAAACTGATAGCTAGTCAGGTAACTAGTCGAACAGCTGGCCTCCAATCATCCATGCCTTTCAGTGTATCATGCTTGTATGTAATATGTATGTAAACCATTCTTACCCACTGCACAATTGACTCAAAGCCTATCGATTCTTAATGGTGCTTAGAAGAAAGGTCTCTCTAGTAAATATAGGCTGCAATACAACTTTATTATCTTAATAGCTAAAGAATCAATGGAGGTTGACCTGACAGTAGCAGATGAGAAGGCAGACATAGCCTGAGGCAAGTACTAATAAAACAAGTATAGTAGAGTTTCTAGTTCTTTTAGGCAAGTAAATGTATCACTTTTGAGAAACATGATATATGAACCTAATAGAGAGTAAATAACATACCTGAGACAACAAATGACCACCCAACATGAACTAAATCACTTTACTGCTAATGTTTCATTTAACTAGCATCAACATTTAAGCCTACACTCCAATATGGAACCACATGATAGGAGAACTAGCATTAGTTGAAAGTTGGTTACTTTTGAAACTTTTCATAGTTTCAGATATTTGTCCCCATTGGAATCAAAAATTAGTCTAGATTTATATTTTCTTTATCTAAAAACATACATTATTTTTGAGTTTTTTAAAAATATTTTTATTCATTATTATTGCTTCTTATACAATAGTATTACTTCTTTCCAAGGAAATTATTTTTAATTAAATTTAAATACAATCAATTAAAGCCCATAGTTTTCTATTTCCCTTATCCCCCAAACCATTGCCTGTAGAGAAGACTGTAATGATCTATTAAAGCTCATTACAGCAGCAGTTCAGAAAAAAAAAATGGACATCTTGAAAATATGTGGTGCTTTTCTAATGATTTCAAAGTATTCTCTGACTCAATGACTCATATATATTACTTTTTATACTATGGCCAACATATACTCTGAGTTACAAGAAAGAAGGGAAAAACTTCAACTTTGTCTATTTTCAACATTTCTGACATCCGTTTTTGTCACTCTAGACTCTGCTTCTTGAAGGGTTTAGCATCCAAATGTGAAATACTTCTATCAGAAGATAATCCAAATGGATTAAAAGTTGTGACTACCACCCAATCAGCTCTGCTTTCTTATAGCACAGCCAAAATAGAGAGAAATGCTGTTTTATTGAGGGATAGATTTTGGCTACCAATGTCAAAGAGAATCACAGTGATAAAATTAGGTAAAATAAAACATATAAATGGGACCCAAGGAAAATGTTGGGAATATTTTACAGCTTCCATGATTCTCCACCTTTCTGGTGATTCTGGAAAATACTTCTCTTTTTTTAAAAAAAAAAAAATAAAATAAATTAATTAGTTTTTTACTGCTGATTTTGGAATTGGTAGTATCTGCAAAATATCAGTGTAATGAAAGATTTGTTAAAGTAGACACTGCACAAAACATAAAGGAAAAGATAGATCAATTTAACTAGATTATAATTAAAAACAAATTTCCGACAAAAAATGCTCATAAACAGTGAAAAGGCAACTACTTGCCTTTTACAAAGCATACATAGATTCATGTTATATTAATAGACTGTAAGCATTTTGATGTTAGGAATTATATTTAATGGTGCTAGATAAATACAAATTTAATTAAGGTCTTTTCATTGAACTTGAGCACTATTACCAGAGTAAGATTTGTAAAGAACTGTATACTTTAGAAAATAACATATATGTGAAAGATTAACTTCTATATTTATTTCAAAATATAAATTTAAATTATTCAACAATTGAAACAAACTACATAAAACCAATCGTTGTAGCCAATGGAATGACATTCTCTAGTAAATTATGCATAAGTCTATCACGTTGACTGTAGAATTAAATGTTATCACATGATGTATAGTAGGTATTGTTTATGTATCAGTTTGGAAATGATACTTTAAAAATTTTATAGTGCTCAAATTTATTAAATTCCATGTTTCTTTTAAAGATAAATAATAATTACCAAAAGCATGATCAGCAAAATATGAGATACACACGACAAATACAATTACAAAATAAAGACACAAACTATAATAGCAATGCCCTAATTATATAAAAAAGAAAAGCCATTTAAGATGCATCTTGGTTAAATAGTCTCCAGATGGCAGTCTAGTTCTACCTCAGCCAAAAATGCTGGGTAGAGACACCTGGTATCTCTTAAGTTCTTAATTTCTGGCAAAGGGACCACTTAATATTTATCATTCTCTTCATGGAAACTTAGTGAAAACTCAGTTTTATTCAGTTTGCTGTTTATGGCTTCATAAAACATACAAGAAAAAATCCTATATCATTTGGTTATTATTGAAAGCAAATATACATAGGTTCATTTGTACTCAGATTTATATTTTTTAAACAGATAATGGTGCATATTATAAAACAGTATTTATTGTACAGTATTACATTTCTATTGATATGACATTCAATCAAAGCCTAAGGAATAACTATTCTTTCCACCAAAAATGGTGATACTTCCATTGGATTCATATTCAGATAAGATCAACTATTAATAACTATAAAGTAGTTCCTTTCATATGAAATTTCAGTAAAACCTAGGTTTTAGTTCATTATTAACAATACATAAGAAATAAATCTTATTCTAATGTAACATTTCAGAAATTTAAAATTGTAGGCATTCACAAACACTCCAGATTGTCTGTTCTTCACTTTAAAAATTGGAATTGAAAGTGAAAAATAAAGTAAAAAAAAAAAAAGAAAGTAGAGCAAGCAGTGTATACTGTATTAGAAAAAAGAACAATAAATAGTGCTCACGAAAGAAAACTAATGAACATATAAAGAAAAAAGATATCAGTGAATATAGATATAATGGATGGGGTCTTTGAATAATTTTTTTTTTGTTTCTAAACAAAAAGAGAATAGTTATAACCATTGATTGGAAAAGAATTAGCAAGATAAAGAAAGTTAGTTGGAGAAAGTCTGTCAAAAACAAGACTGTGCAAGGGAATTCACTTTTAGAAACAGATAAGATTAGAACTGAAGTAAAAGAAAATCAGTATTTTAACCCATGTCAAGTAAATGCAGTGTGTGAATTCAGAAAACAATGATTTTAAATTTAGTCAAATACATTATATTATAATGTGGTAAATTAAATTATGTAATTTCATTCATTACTTCAAGGAGCATAATCTACTATTTTCAAACTATGTCATGATTTACAAAAAGGAAATTATATAAAATGAAGCATAACAATTATTTTTAAGATGGCATTTTTTAAAATTATGAGGACTCTACATTTTTCCTTAAAGAAATTAAGGAGGAAGTAAGAAGCATACATCATCAGAAAAAAAATGACTAAAAGCATAAAATGTACAGTTTCATCCAGGGGTAGAAAAATAATCATTTAAATCTGAGCAGTTAATTGAAAGCTATAAATAGTAAGCCAATATTAGAAAAACTTCAGTAATTTTGTAAGCTAGAGAATTTATATGAACATAGAACAAGAAAGTAAAATTCCACAGCACAAAGAGTAAAATGGATGTGTTTTAATTATGAAATAAATGCCAATGTTACACTAAAATTGCATTTTTACTACTTTATATATAAATTTGCATGGCATATACATGTATTTGTATTTCGATATGTTAAAAAATAGCTGGAAGCTGAAATTATTAAATATTGAAATCATTTAACCTTTTTAGGATTACCATCGTATTTATTATTCCTTGAGAAACAACTTAATTATTCATTAAATTTGTGTTCCCATTTATAAGAAGTAAATGAAAGTCTGGTATATTCTTAGGATTTCTCAATAATTTATTTTTTCCCCTGAAAACAAGATGAAATAATATAAAAATCTTTTGAAATTTGGTATTATTATAATTTGAACTAGGAAATGGGTAGAAAATGATCTTCCACTCTTTAGGGCAAAAGCTATTATCTTAACCTCCTGTTATTAAGGGGATAACTCATATAAAATATGGAGAAGTCTGTTTTCCTATATCGTGTGAGAGAGGATGGTTTTTAAATGGCCCCATCATCATAAATAGAGTAGTATAGACAAAATAGAGTATTTGCGTAGGGGATTTCTGTTACCTGTCTCAGCAGGAACCAGAAACACACTCAACAAAGGAAAATTAGAGGGAGATTTTAATAAAGGGACTATTATATAAAAATGTAGACACAGTATAGTGAAACTACAGAGGATTGTTCAGTACTGCTGTGCTTGTAATAGTGGAATCGTAACCACCCAAGGCTGGAAAGAATGAGAGTGGGAGTCATTTCTGAAAACCAAGGGAGAGTCATATACAGAGGGACACCTAAGAGGAGCTATGACCTTCAATCAAGGGATACAGTTACACAATGGCGACTCATCAGGAAAAAAGTCAAAAAGATACATAATCTAACCTCACCCTTCTCTCTTCCTTCAGTCTCCTGCCAAGTGCCCTAGTTAGCTGAGCTCTGTCAGAAGCCAGAGCATGAGAGATTCCTTTGCTACAATCTGACAGGTCAGTCTCCGGGATAGAGAGTAGGATAGAGAAGGGCAGAGAATGTGTATTCGTCAGGATTTTCCAGAGAAATAGAATCAATAGGGTCTATATATCTATATATCTGTATATCTGTCTAAATCTATATCTATATTACCTATATCTATATCTATCTATATCTATATCTATCTACATATACAGAGAGAGAGAGAACAAGAGAGACAGGAAGAGAGAGAGGAGAGATTCATTACAGGAATTGGCTCACATGATTATAAAGGCCAAGAAGTCTCATGATGTGCAGTCTGTAAACTAGACAACTAGGAAAGCCAGTGGCATAATTCAATGAGTCTGAGAGCCTGGAAATCAGGAGAGTCAATCGCATATGTAAGAATCTGAGTCTAAAACCCTGAGAACTGGGGTTGGGGAGTGGTCAATGGTGTGTTTACTTCCAACTCCGAAGGCCCAAGAACCAGGGACTCTGATTCTTGAAGTCAGAGGAAATGGATGTCCCAGCTCAGGTAGAGAGAGCGAATTCACCCTTCCTCTCTGTCTGTTCATTCTATTCAGCCCCTTAATGAATTGGATGATGCCAGCCCACATTGGCGAGAGATCTTTATTCAGTCTAATGATTCAAATCCTAATCTCTTTCAGAACAACTCACATAAACACACCCAGAAATAATGTTTTACCTGCTATCTAGGCATCCCTTAGTCCAGTCAAGTCTTAAGATCAAACACTTTTAAAGTTACATGTGAAAATGACATTTTTTTTATTTTCTAGAGCCCTAAATCCAGGGAAGTTCTATACTAGGTCAGAATTACATACGTCGAGTGATTCAGTTTTTTTTTTTTTCTCTTTTAAAAATGTGTTTAATATTCCATGGGTCAACAGAGTATACAGAATACATCGTAACCTCCTTATTCTAGTATTTAAGAATCTCCTCATTTTAAAAATCAACTATTATTTTCTACCATAATGTCTTGTGGCTAAATCACTAAAAGTAGTCATTTCTCATTCTTTCTGAGTATTTCATCTTTTTTTTCCCTTTGGAACTTGATAAAAATGAGATGTTAACTATGCTACTAGGCCATAGTTATTGCAAAAATAATCCAAGTTTGTCAGTCTGTATATGAACTCAGAAAAATAAAAATGCCAGATAGATCATAGTTTTGGGCTTCTTTTAACCTGATGATCTTTGTAACTGATATGTCCCATGCAGGAACCTTGAAGCTGTCTATGAAATTGTCACGAGAGTTATTGGGTTCTGAGGACCATGTAGCTTCATATTATTATTTCTACTCCTGCCTGGCAAATTTTATTTCTTTTCTTTGAATTAATCAGTTGAAGAGTCATAGAGAATCACTTCTGGATAGTTCTGTGGACTGCTCCAAGAACTATTCCAACTGAAGAAAAATGTGATTCTACCTGCTGAGATGCTCTGTTTTCTCTCCTATAGTCTCCCAATGCACCCGGAGTCAAGGTTGACCTTAGCTAAGATACTTAACAAATTATTAATATATGAGAGTTATGAATGGAAGTGGAAAGTTAAAATGCAACATTTTTTCTCCCATTTTCTAGTTCTAATAATTGTACATGATGTAATTCCAATTAGGAATTACATTTCACTGGTAATTCTAGTGATACTTAAATATTTTAGAGGTTTATTTTTTCTTCCAAGTTAAAAAAAATGAAGTCAATGTTTCAAGTCTAGTAATAGCTTTATCAATGAGACATATTTTCTCCTGTCTACTCTGCCTTTCTTAGTGATGGTTTTTCCCTTAAATTTGCCTCATGATTTCATGGCGGTTCAGCAATCCCATATATTTCATGCAGATGAAAAGAAATGGCAACTGGAAAGAGATACAAAGCAGATGAACCAGTCACCTTCCTCTTCACCTTCAGGAAGTATTCCTAAATACAGTTGTCACTGTTGGGGCTGTTTGGAGTTTGGTGTCACCTCAACGGTAGCAGGGAGGGAGAGGGATAACAATGGCATAGAAATGTAATTAGCATTTTCCTCGGTTCTTCCTCAGATGGGAGCAATGAAAAATCATAGGTCATTGATATTTAATAGTTTTATTAAAAATATATTTTAGAAAGATAAAGAATGCCCCAAGGAGGCACATGGAGAAAGACAAAGTATGCCTCAAGGAGGCACATGGTCCCAGCGCTGTAACTAACACAAAGGGGCCGAAATGGCCACAAAAAGTCAAAAAGCCCACAAAAGGCCACCAAAAAGAGAGAGAACCCAGAAGGGAAAAAAGGGGCAAAAAGAGGAGCCTAGAAGGGCAAAAAGCACTCAGAAGTGGGAATGTCTGCTTTACATTTGGGCTGAAATGAGTGATTCTAAAAGCATTCCTAGGTAATTGGCAAGTGAGGTCATTTTGATTGACACCTGGCTCCTATACAACTCTGCCCATGTACATGTGCTTACCTAGAATTTTACTACCATTGGGGTGTTCTTTGGGAGGTATCTAGGCTGGGCGCCTATTCCTTTGCTCCTCTGTCGTTTTTGTCTGACAGAGCGACAGTTGGTCCTACCACAGTTGGTCCTCTGTATCCACAGATTCAATCAATATTTAAAAAGTGTTTGAAAAAAAAGTTACATTATATTGATGTGTACTATGTAGTTAGGTTTACAATGTATGTGAACTAAACATGTACAGAATTTTTCTTGTTATTTTCTAAACAATACAGTATAACAGTTATGTATATAGCATTTACTGTGTATTAGGTTTTATAAGCAATCTAGAGGTAATTTAAAGTATATAGGAGAATATCCATAGGTTATATGAAAATACTATG
>NW_011888791.1:11004185-11009751 GCF_000151845.1 Pteropus vampyrus | reverse complement strand
TAATTGGCAAGTGAGGTCATTTTGATTGACACCTGGCTCCTATACAACTCTGCCCATGTACATGTGCTTACCTAGAATTTTACTACCATTGGGGTGTTCTTTGGGAGGTATCTAGGCTGGGCGCCTATTCCTTTGCTCCTCTGTCGTTTTTGTCTGACAGAGCGACAGTTGGTCCTACCACAGTTGGTCCTCTGTATCCACAGATTCAATCAATATTTAAAAAGTTTGAAAAAAAAGTTACATTATATTGATGTGTACTATGTAGTTAGGTTTACAATGTATGTGAACTAAACATGTACAGAATTTTTCTTGTTATTTTCTAAACAATACAGTATAACAGTTATGTATATAGCATTTACTGTGTATTAGGTTTTATAAGCAATCTAGAGGTAATTTAAAGTATATAGGAGAATATCCATAGGTTATATGAAAATACTATGTCATTTTATATAACTTGAGTATCTATGGATTTTGGTATCCATGGGGGGTCCTGGAACCAATCCTTGACAGATACCAAGAAAGGACTGTATAATGCTCAATTATACTAAATTTTTACTAAGTTGACCAAAAATAAAAATAAAAAATCAGGAAGAAGAAGAGAAGGAGGAGATGTTGACAGAGGAGAGAAACATAGTTTTTTAGTTGGAAAAACTGTTTCTGCTAACAATATAGAATGTTTTTTATTTAAAAAGAGGTGAAGAGTTATATCAACTTCTATAGGTTCCTCTTTTTCTTTACTAGTTAAGCTTTTCTACATTTCTTTCTGAGGCTAGTTAAAAAAGGGATGATATAATATCACAGACATTGATTTCTACCTCAATCCTTTTAAATGGTTTTGTATTTTTAGTAGTAGTATAGCATTAATATGTTATTAGCATGACCTTTTGTTCCTAAAATTTTACAAAAGAATCAACAAAAATTTTTAAATCACATTCTATATGCTCAATAGTGTATTCCACCAAAAACTGCTGGATTGAGCAAATTTAAAACAATATGTCCACACATGGTGCAATAATTCAGAGAAAAAGAGATGTTAGCGAGAGTAGAAGGTAGTAGAGATTACCCATTGAACAGCTTAGACTTGACCTGAACTTCGAAGCCTGTGTTGCATATCTTGCAAGAAGAACTTGTGTAAAGTATAAAGAGTATTTGAATTACAAGCTATGAGTGAATCTGAAGATTAATTTTCAAAAGACCATATGTTTTCCTGTGATGTTTCCTACCAAGTGAAGCCGAATTAGTTGAGACTAGACTATCATTCCGAGATCACTTAGCTGTTACACTGATGACAACATTATTCACTTTATACCTTTGCAATCATTCATTTTTGTGTCATTATCTTTGTGGATGATTAACTATATTGTACTTCAAAATGTTCCCAGCTGAATCTAATGTGGATTTTTAGCAATTTTACATGTGATTTGGCCTAAGATTTGCTGCGAACTGACATGGTTTCTAAAGCAAAAAAAAAAGTATTGTTTAAATAAATAATGATTATCTTCTAACTTATAGTTTTTTATTTCTCATTTCATTTTAAATTTTATTTTATTTTTGGTAAGAACAGTTGACAAGAGATTTATCCTCCTAACAAAATTATAAAGCATACAAATGGTATTGTTGACTATAGGTACAATGCCGTATAGCAGACCTCTAGAGCTTATTCTTTTCAATTAACAGATTTTATGCCAGTTGATTAGCAATTCTCCATTTCTCTCTCCCTCAACCCCTGGCAGCTATTTTAGATAACTCATATAAATAGTATCATGTAGCCTTTGTCCCTCTCTGACTAGGCTATTTAATTAATATAATATCCTCAAGGTCCATCCATTTTGTACCAAATTGCAGAATTCCCTTCCTTTTTTAAGGCTAAATAAAATTCCATTGTATGTATATATCACATCTTCTTTAACCATTCAGCCATAGATAAATATTTATGTTATTTCCATATCTTGGATATTGTAAATAGTGTTTCAGTGAACATCAGGATCTTAAAGATATCAGCACTCTAATCTACAGTTTAAGATTTTAAAGTTCAGTATCAAATATGAAATTTAGAAATGTACCCTAATATTACTTTCAAAAATGTTGAATAAAATTTACATTAGTAAAGAGTAAACACATTTATGTTCTAATTATACTTGATCTGGACATGTATCAACCAACATTTATTTAGCACTTCATGTATATCAAGTGTTATAGTACTTGACATAAAATAAAAATCAAACAGGTTCTCCTCCCGCTAAACACTCATGGCATAATGTGATGTATGTTATGAACAAGCTATGTAAATGTAGTTTCAATCTGGTGGGAAGATCCTTAAACCCTGCTTTGAAAATCCTAATCTTTAGGAAGGTGATTACATTTGAGATTTTCTTTCTGAGTGATATATATCAACCATAATGAATAGGGAAGAATATTTTAAATAGGAGAACCACATTTATAGAAGAATGAAAATTTAAACAGGTGATCAGATGAAAGCTTTAAGTGCTCTTCTGATTCATTATGTAGATGTTAATATATATTTAGTAAACATAAATTAGTACTGAAAAATATAACAAAGTAATTGTTTTCTTAAATTAGTCTTTAACTTAATGTGAACCAGTTGTAATTCTTAGGATACCTTACTTTTCTATTCTCTTCATCTAATGAGGACTGTGGTTGTATGCCACATTACCAAATCACTCAGCAATTATTTCTTTCTCATTTTCTCCTAATTGGCCATTCCTCTCATTACTTTTGTTAAAAAAATTCAAAAAGAATATGGAGGCTTTACTAGAAATAACTAATAGAAATTTATTCAAGGGTCTTAGGGTTTGCAAACCAGAAACAACTAGGAGATAACCAGTCTTCTGAAGAAAGAAAAGTTAAGAGTTCTTATAGTAAAAAGTGCATTTTTGAGAAAAAGTCCTACATTCTAAGCCTCTGGACTGGTCTGAGATGGTGATCCTCTAGATGACCAGTGTCTGGATAATGGATGCCAGGTGGTCTTGTTACATGAACGTTCTTTTCTTGGTCCTTCAGGGGGGTAATGAGAGGGTTATCTGGAGGTTTGATGTATAGCCAGGCATTGACATAGAATCAGAAAGTTCATAAGTTTAAGTTCCCAGGCTAGTTAAAACAAGAAAAGAATCATTTCAACATATATCAACTTGACTTAACAGCTTGACTATAGTTACTTGATTCTATTTCTTCACTCTAGTCTTCATTTTCCAACACATATTTTGGAGTGAATAGACTGGTTAACTAATTTTCATCATTGCTATTGAGTGGCACTCTCCATTCAGTCTCATCTACAAAGAAGCATCAGCCTGTTAAAATTTAAGCCTAACTCTGCTTTCCTGAGTAAAGATCTGTTTCAGAAAGAGATGGTCATGAACTTGAAAAAAATTATAATTGAGTAGTACAGGAATTTACTTACCTATATATTGTAACATATAACCACCTTTGTGATGCAGTATTTGGAGAATGTGTATAAGTTTCAGAACTTCACATTGCTTTTTCATTTTCTGTGATGGCCGTGCAGGTGTTTGCATCTTCAACAACAACAACAAAAAAAAAAAAAGAAAGAAAGAAAGAAAGAAAGAGAACAAAAATGAGGTTTCTCCAATATTTTATCTGCAAATTTCCATCTTATATATTCAAACTATTGTTCTTTTAAAAAAATAAGTTTGTTGGGATAACATTGCTTAATACAATTATATAATTTTCAAGTGTACATTATAATTTGACAACTGTATATTCTAGTGTGTGTTTACCACTCAAAGTCCAGTTTCCTTCAGCTACCATATATCTGATCCACTTTACTCACTTTACCCTTCCTCTCACCCTCTATATTTGACCCCCTTTACCCCATTTACCTAACCCCTCCACTCTCACCCCCTACCCTCTGGTAACTACTAGTCTATAGTCCATATCAATGAGTATCCTGTTCATTTGTTTGTCCTGTTCATTTGTTGCTTTTAGGTTTATGTTCCACATATAAGTGATATCATGTGATTTTTAACGTTTTCTGTCTGGCTTATTTCGCTTAGCATGATTATTTCAAGGTCCATACATGTCGTTGTAAATGGCAGTATATCATCTCTTCTTATGGCTGAATAATATTCCATTGTATATATGTACCACAGTTTCATTAGCCAATTGTCTATTGTAGGACACTTCAGTTGCGTCCATGTCCTGGCCACTGTGAATAATGCTGCTATGAACATCGGTGTGCAAATATCTTTTTGGATATGGGTTTTCAAATCTTTCAGACAAATACCCAGTAGAGAGATCGCTGGATCATATGGTAGATCAATTCTTAGTTTTCTGAGGAACCTTCACACTGTCATCCATAGTGGCTGTACTAATTTGCAGTTCCACCAGCAGTGTATGAGGGTTCCTTTTTCTCCACATCCTCTTCTGCATTTATTATTACTAGTCCTGTTGATTATAGATATTCTAACAGGTGTGAGATGGTACCTCATAGTGGTTTTGATTTGCATTTCCCTAATAACTAGCAATATTGAGCATCTTTTCATATATTTGTTGGCAATTTGTATGTCATCTGGGGAGAAGTCTGTTTAGGTCCTCTGACCATTTTTCGATTGGATCATTTGGGTTTTTTTTTGTTGCTGTTATTGAGTTGTATGAGTTCTTTGTGTAATTTTGGATATTAGGCCCTTATCGGAGGCATTGCTTGTAAATATATTTTCCCATTTGGATGGTTGTCTCTTTACCTTGTTAATAATTTCTTTTGCTGAGCAGAAGCTTTTTAGTTTGATGTAGCCCCATTCATTTATTTTAGCTTTTCCTTCCCTTGCCTTTGAGGTCAAATTCATAAAATCCTCTTTAAGTCCAAAGTCCTTGAGTTTAGTTCCTATGTTTTCTTCAATGCGTTTTATTGTTTCAGGTCTTATATCCGGGTCCTGAATCCATTTTGAGTTAATTTTGGTATGTGGTGATAGACAACAGTCTAGTTTCATTTTTTTGCTGGTGGCTTTCCAGTTTTCCCAGCACCATTTATTGAAGAGACTTTCCTTTCTCCACTGCATGTTTTGGCCTTTTTGTCAAAAATTATTTGCCCATGTAAACATGAGTTTACTTCTGGACTCTCGATTCTGTTCCACTGCTCCGTGTGTCTGTTTTGCTGCCAATACCATGCCGTTTTGATTTCCGTTGCTTTGTAGTATAATTTGAAATCAGTCAGAGTGATGCTCCAGTCTCGTTCTTTTTTCTCAGGAAGGCTTTGGAAATTCAGGGTCTTCTGATGAATTTTTGTTCTATTTCTTTAAAAAATGCTGATAAGATTTTGATGGGGATTGCATTAAATCTGTATAATGCCCTAGGTAATGAGGTCAATTTAACTATGTTGAATCTTCCAATCTGAGAACACGGAATATCTTTCCATTTCTTTGTATCTTCTTTGATTTCTTTTAATAGGGTCTTATAGTTTTCATTGTATAAGTCCTTCATTTGTTTTGTTAAATTTATTCCTAGATATTTTATTCTGTTTGTTGCAATTGCAGAAGGAATTACTTTTTCCACTTCTTTTTCTGACATTTCATTATTACAATATAGGAACACT
>NW_011888791.1:11001302-11004135 GCF_000151845.1 Pteropus vampyrus | reverse complement strand
ATATAGGAACACTATGGATTTTTCAACGTTGATTTTATATCGAGAAACTTTACTATATTTGCTTATTATTTCTAGTAGTGTTCTTGTGGAGTCTTTAGGGTTTTCTATATAGAGAATCATGTCATCTGAAAATAGTGACAGTTTTACTTCTTTGTTTCTTATTTGGATGCCTTTTATATCTTTCTCTTGCCCGATTGCACTCCTAGGACCTACAACGTTATATTGAATAACAGTAGTGATAGTGGACAGCCTTGCCTTGTTCCTGATCTTAGAGGGAAGGTTTTTAGTTTTTCACGAGTAAGTATAATGTTGGCTGAGGGTTTGTCATGCGTGGCCTTTATTATGTTAAGGTACTTTCCTTCTATACCGATTTTATTAAGTGTTTTGATCATAAATGTATCTTATCGAAGGCTTATTTTGCATCTATTGATATAATCATATGATTTTTATTTTTTTAATTTGTTTGTGTGATGTATCACATTAATTGATTTGCATAAGTTGAATCATCCCTGTGTCCCTGGGATGAAGTCCACTTGATTGTGGTGTATAATCTTTTTAATATGTTGCCGTATTTGGTACACTAGTATCTTATTTAGGATTTTCCATCTGTGCTCATGAGAGATATTGGTTTGTGGTATTTTTTTTTTGTGTTATCCTTACCAGGTTTTGGTATCAGAGTAATATTGGCCTCATAAAATGAGTTGGGAAGTATTGCCTCCTCTTTGACTTTTTGGAAGAGTTTGAGGAGAATAGGTATTAAATCTTTTTTGCATGTTTGGTAGAATTTACTCATGAAGCCATCTGGTCCTAGACTTTTACTTTTTGGTACTTTTTTGATGATTGTTTCAATTTCCATTATGCTGATTTGTCTTTTCAGATTTTCCAGTTCTTCTTGATTCAGTCTAAGAAGGTTGTATTTTTCTAAGTACTGGTCCATTTCTTCTAGGTTCTTAAATTTGGTGTTATATACTTTTTCACAGTATTCTTTTATGATCCTTTGTATTTTTGCAGTGTCTGTCATAATTTCCCTTCTTTCATCCCTGATTGTGTTAATTTGTGTCTTTTCTCTTTTTTCTTTAGTGAGTCTAGCCAAGAATTTGTCAATTTTATTAACCTTCTCAAA
Source organism: Pteropus vampyrus (assembly GCF_000151845.1). Lineage (NCBI taxonomy): Eukaryota > Metazoa > Chordata > Mammalia > Chiroptera > Pteropodidae > Pteropus > Pteropus vampyrus. The sequence continues at coordinate 11,003,012 of NW_011888791.1, read as the reverse complement.
GAACCAGCTCCTTGTTGCTTTTATTTTTTATATTGTTTTCCTGTTTTCAAATTCATTTATTTCTGCTCTCATTTTTATTATTTCTTTCCTTCTGCTGACTTTAGGCTTCATTTGTTCTTCCTTTCTTGTTTTTTAAGATGAAGCTTTATTCGTTTATTTGGGCTCGTTCTTGTTTTTGGAGATGGCCCTGTAATGATATGAACTTTCCTCTTATGACCGCTTTTGCCATGTCTCAAAAGTTTTGATATGTTGTACTATCATTATCATTCATTTCTATGTATCTCTTGATCTCTCTTTTTATTTCTTCTCTGACCCAGTTATTCTTCAGTAGCATGTTGTTTAATCTCCATGTATTTGTAGTTCTTCCTGCTTTCTTTTTGCAGTTGATCTCTAGTTTTAAAATATTATGATCAGAGAGTATGGTTGGTATGATTTCAATCCTCTACGTTTTTTGAGGCTATCTCTGTGTCCCAGTATGTGGTCGATTCTTGAGAATGTTCCATGCGTGCTAGAGAAGAATGTATAAGCATGTGTTTTGGGATGGAAGACTCTGTAAATGACAATTATGTCCAGTTGGTCTAATGTGTCATTTAAGGATGTTATTTCCTTATTGATTTTCTGTTTAGATGATCTGTTTATATTCCACAGTGGGGTATGTAGGTCCCCTACTATGATAGTGTTTTTGTCTGTTTGTCCCTTTTGTTCTGTTAGTGATTACTTTACATATTTTGGGGCTCTCTGGGAACATAGATTAATAAGTGTTATGTCTTCTTGGTGCATGATTACCTTTATCATTATGAAGTGTCCCTCAGTATCTTTCTTTACCTTTTTTTGTTTTGAAGTCTATTTCATTCGATATTAATACCGCTACTCCCACTCTTCTCTGAATGCCATTGCTTAAAATTTCATTTTCCACCCTTTCACTTTGAGTCTATATTTGAGTTTGGAGTTGAGATATGTCTCCTGAAGGCAGCATATGGTTGGGTTTTGTTTTTTAATTCATTCTGCAACTCTGTGCCTTTTTAATGGTGAGTTCAATCCCTTTACTTTTATGGTGATTCTTGAAATATAAGGTCTTTATATAGCTATTTTATCTTTTGCTTTCTGGTATTTCGGGGTTTCCATTGCTCACTTGTCCTTGTGTTTCTGTCTTCTTTATTTTGGTTGGCTTTTGTGGGTTTTACCTCTGGTTCTTCTTGTTTTATGTTATATCCTTCAGTTCTGAATCTTCTGTGTTTGGTTACCATGACGAATATGTGAAGGATAGCTATATATATATAGTCGAATCTTTTCTTTTGTTCATGACTTATCTCCATTCCCCTTTGCACATTCGGATCTTTGAATCCTCCCCTTTTCAATCATTGTTGTTTCAGTTTGTCCCTATGTATGCTGAATGTTCATTACTATCTTGCTATAGCAATTCTCTTTTTATTGTTTAAGCTTATAATGCCCTGTTCTTAGAAAGAATTGCACTCCTCTGCTTCTAGTTGCCTGATAGTCACCTTACTCCTAATTATGTATTTTTTTCTCTTTTTTTTTTTTTTTAAGATGATCTGACCCCTTTCAGTATTTCTTATAGCACAGGCCTCATAGTGGAGAATTCCCTCAATTTTTGTATGTCTGGAAAGGTCTTAATTTCTCCTTTATATCTAAAAGAGAGCTTAGCCAGATACGTTATTCTAGGCTGGTAGTCCCTTTCGCTTAATAGTT
>NW_011888791.1:10999346-11001252 GCF_000151845.1 Pteropus vampyrus | reverse complement strand
TATGTCTGGAAAGGTCTTAATTTCTCCTTTATATCTAAAAGAGAGCTTAGCCAGATACGTTATTCTAGGCTGGTAGTCCCTTTCGCTTAATAGTTTAAATATTTGATTCTATTTCTTTCTGGTTTGTAAGGTCTGTGCTGAGATTTCTGTCTTTGTCATTGATTTTTGATAATTTTAATACAATGTATCTAGGTGAATGCCTTTTTGGGTTGAGATTATTGGGTGTTCTGTTGACTTCTTGAATTCCAAGCTCCAGCTCATTCCTTAGGTTTGGGAATTCTCATCTACTACTTGTCTGAAAATGCTTTCTAGTCTCTGCTCCTTTTCCTCACCTTTGATAATGCCCATTATTCTTATGTTTCCTCTCCTGATGGTATTAGCTAGTTCTTGTATTTCTCTTTTAACATTTTTATTCTTCTGTTTCTCTCTTCTTCCTTCTGATTTATTTCTAGATTTCCGTCTTCGATATCACTGATCCTTTCCTTCATTTGGTCGACTCTATTTCCCAAGCTTGGTATTTTATTTTTCAACTCTTGTAGTGTGTTCTTCATCTCCAGAATTTCTATTTGGTTCTTTTTGAGGGTTTTAATCTCTTTGCTCTGCTCATTTAGTTGTTTTTTCAATTCTTAAAATTGTTGATATGACTCATTTTGGAACTCACTGAATTTTTTCAGAAGTACAATCATGAATCCTCTGTCATTTAAGTTGCATATTTCTATGTCTGTAAGCTTATTTTCTGGAGATTTTTCTCTTTCTTTCTGAGATGCCTTGTCACCTTGCTTGTTTATAGTGTTTAATGGACTATTTCTCCACCTGAGCATTAATGGAAATGTGTTCTGCTGTTTTTCCAAAAAGTAGATTTATTATATAAAGGTCTCTCGTTAGTCTGCTGCAAAGAAGACGCTTTTCATTTGGTTTCCAGTAGCTGGTGTCTAAGCCTCTTGGATCCCTGCTTTATATAATGCCTTAATAATGCCTTTATATAATGCCTTTATTTTCTTGTAGATATTTAATCATGCTTGCTATTTTCATTTTCAGTCTCTGTAGTGTGAGCAACAGTTTCAGTAGTGTTTGCTCAGAATCCCCTGGGGTTCTGTGGTGTTAGGTTTTGGAGGGTATGGAGGGACAGGCTCTTTGGGTTGGGGCTTTGGAACTGCATCTCAGCCTCAATTTTGCAACCCTGGCTGGTAAAAATCAACTATTTCTCTGTCGGCCACTTCTCTGTCTTCTGCCATGATGACTGAGCCCTTCCGCTTGCTGCGTGGCGCTCACAGCACTTCCAGGCATGGCTGTTTAGGGAACTCACTGTTCTTTCTCTCTTTCCCCTCCCCCTACAGGGAGCTCTGGCGTTGCAGGAGGCAGCTTCTTTATTTCTTTCAGTCCACTGCCCAACACCCAGTGTTCTGACCTGAGGTAGCTCTTATGCACAGATCCAACACTCAGACATGCTAGTGTGCGGTTTGGGTGTTTTTGTTGAGTTTTAGATGTTCAGCTTATTGTTGTTTCAATGGGAGATCTGGGAATGTCTCTCACTCCACTATGTTTCCTTTCAAATCCTCTCAAACTATTCTTAATAGGCCACCCAAGTACTATTTAAATTTATATAAAAATATATATATTTAAATCCTGTTGAGGACTATAACTGAGATGCAGAGAATTCTCAGAATATTCCTAATGCATATTAATTAGGAAAGATTAGGCCAAGGACATCTAGCTGTGTTTAAGAAGAGTTATTATGATTTTTTATTTAGAGAATGGATTAAGACATATAAACGATTACTGCCTATTTTGTGGGAAAGGTGGCATTCACTTATTTTGACAGAAATATTCTTATTTACTATACACTAACTATTACTATTAGGCAGTTTTGTATTTTATCTTCTCTTTTAGAGGAACATTTGTTTTC
>NW_011888791.1:10996297-10999296 GCF_000151845.1 Pteropus vampyrus | reverse complement strand
GTTCTGACCTGAGGTAGCTCTTATGCACAGATCCAACACTCAGACATGCTAGTGTGCGGTTTGGGTGTTTTTGTTGAGTTTTAGATGTTCAGCTTATTGTTGTTTCAATGGGAGATCTGGGAATGTCTCTCACTCCACTATGTTTCCTTTCAAATCCTCTCAAACTATTCTTAATAGGCCACCCAAGTACTATTTAAATTTATATAAAAATATATATATTTAAATCCTGTTGAGGACTATAACTGAGATGCAGAGAATTCTCAGAATATTCCTAATGCATATTAATTAGGAAAGATTAGGCCAAGGACATCTAGCTGTGTTTAAGAAGAGTTATTATGATTTTTTATTTAGAGAATGGATTAAGACATATAAACGATTACTGCCTATTTTGTGGGAAAGGTGGCATTCACTTATTTTGACAGAAATATTCTTATTTACTATACACTAACTATTACTATTAGGCAGTTTTGTATTTTATCTTCTCTTTTAGAGGAACATTTGTTTTCGATTTGCTTATTTTAGTTTTATTTTTGCTAGAGCCATTTAGTTATTGACCAGTTACCCCTTGAAGCTGTTTTGAATGTGAAGAAGATATTATTGACAGTTCATCACTGATAAATACTGAATCTTGAAGGAGTTACTAAAGAAATAAAATCAAATTTCTTCATAAAATTGTTATTAATTAATTTTTGTAAAACTGTATGTAAATTAGGTAAATATTTTAAAAGAATATGTATTTATTAATTTGTCCTTGGTTAGTAGTTTCTTTGAACTTGAAACAGTTTTCTAGACATTATTTTTAGAGAATGCTGTATTGCTACAGCCCCTTGTTCCGTCAGTGTTATTAATTTACTTCCAAAAAGCACAAGTGGACCAGTGAATATGACTTATTGATACCAAAAGTAATCACATTTTAATGAAGTAGCAGGAGACTATGTTATGTTAATTCTTCTCTAGTGACCAATCTAGGGAAAGAAAATACGTGAATGCCTTAAGTGGACATATGTTCCATGTGATTACTTGAAATGTAGTTTTGGAATATGTTAACACCAAAAGGGGCATAGAACTGCTTAATCTAGAAGTGTTCACATAGATAAGATATGACTAGAATATACAATTCTGCATGGATGAATACTCTAATACCAATTCATTTGCAAGTGTCTCTTACCAAAAAAATGAGGGAACAGCCTAAAATAGATAAGGGAAGAGACCAAGATTCATGTATTACTTTCCCGGCTCTGCATTTAATTTTACTTTGTAACCAGCAGGAAAGGTGTTTAATCATTCTGAGCTTCATATTCTTTCTGCATAAAATAATGTAGTGCAATTTACTTCCTAACTGGTTATGAGACAGTTCTTTAAATGAGAAATCCAGATTGTAACAGAAAAGATTTTAAGATTAAAGATATTTCCAGCTGCCATTTTGAATGAAAAGTAGTTAATTATTAAAAGAGAAATTAATGAATTATTTTTGTGGCAAAAAGTAAATAAGTTGCCATATCTTTTCTTTCTTTAGAAAATTAAATGTGGCCAATTAAGCCACTGAAAGGGTTTAACATTACATATGAGGTATTTGTAATAAACGGATGTTTGCTATTACAGATTTTTACCCAATAGTACAATGGTTTGCCACAGCAAAAGCTTTTTATTACCATTATTTTTTTAGTTATCAAACTATGATTTAAAATGGAATGTGCAAGGAGTGTGCAAAAACATAGTTTAACTAGGAATAAATTTGACATCAAAGTACAAAAAAAAGTATGAACATAGAAAAGGTAAGACTGCCAGTACAATCCAGATACCAGAGTGAAACATGCTCTTAATCAGCATCCTCTAGAAAGCAGCGTGATCCCTAAGCCTAGAAGAGCTGCCTAATAGTACTTAAGAGGCAGTGAGAGGAAGAAGCCCATATGCTGCAATGTGTCCCTCAGGCCTAAGTGGTCTTTTTGATTTACTTTAGTGTTTGCAGCTGACACACCAGCCACAGGGTGGCCTTCCCCTTAATCTCACCTAAGGATTTCAAATTAGCTTCCTTACTATGAATAAAAGACAAAACAAAATTTTTAAAAAAGTCAAAATTCATACTGCTGCCATAGGAATGGCTAAAGCTTCTTCAGTTGTGATTGTACCAAGTGGTAGAAGTGATCACCATTAATGCTGGGGATATTACCTGCAGCACTAGTAGCAATGGCTGTGGCTCATTAGCCACCCTACAGGAGAGGCCAGCCACCAGCAGCACTGGCTCCATCTCAGCAGGCACATGTATATTCTTGGGGAAATTGTCACTGCAGTTACTGGCTTGCAGATGGTATTAAGTGTATGACATGGAATATACCGATGCACAATAAGCATGTGTGTCCTCAGGGATATTATTCAAATTTTCCTAATACACTTTCCCTGTACTTTACTAACCTATTGCCTAAGAGCACTGAATAAAGGAGAAATGAAGAAAATTACGTCAGAATTATTTCATAACATTCTCAGCCTTTGAAGTTTGGGGGCAACTCAATCTTATGCTCTCATGCCTGAAATCTAAATACTGCCAGTAAAATGGGTAAAGGAGATTAGAGAGGTCAGATCGATTAAGCTATTTTATCTTTCTTTATATTCAAATTTTAAAATCTTTTTTATTTTTATCTTTATAAATCTTTAATGTATTTTATGGTTCTAAATTATCAAATTATTTGAGATCGTTTAATAAAATTATATTACTCTGCTATAAAATTAGTTCTGGGAATAATTTTCCCCAGATATGATTTTTTTTTCATATTTGCTTTATCAAGTATTATATGGGAATTGTCAACATTATGTTTGCACTCAGGATTTTCCAAAAGCTTAAAAGGTTTCAGTCGAATTATCCCTAATCTGAAGGATGAAATTTGATGATATATGTCTGTTACCTAATTGAAAGGAAAAGGCTATACAGAGTTTAAATTTAACGAATCTGAACATCAGAACAGGACTAAGCTTTTAACAAAGCACAGAATATGGAGATTTTT
>NW_011888791.1:10993168-10996247 GCF_000151845.1 Pteropus vampyrus | reverse complement strand
TTGAAAGGAAAAGGCTATACAGAGTTTAAATTTAACGAATCTGAACATCAGAACAGGACTAAGCTTTTAACAAAGCACAGAATATGGAGATTTTTTTTTTTCAGTAAAAGGAAGGATAATATTTGATCACACAGAAAGATCTAATTGAACATTCTTCAGAATCAATCTCAAATAAAAGTTATTCAACAATGATAAACGTGTAAGAATTGATAGTTTTTATTGGCACATTATTTTATCATTTTCTGATTAAGTGGACATATTTGTGGTAATTTACTAAGTTACAATATGACTAATAGTTTTACAAATCTAAGGCTTTGACTTCTTCATCTACAGCTAGTAGATACGTCAAAGAAGAATGACCTCAGATGGTCATTCATTCCTAAATCCAGGGCCCTCGGCTAGCAATGCAATGGAGTTCTAACTCATGTCTGCCTTTAATAGAGTCCCCTAAAATCATGCAGGATGATGTTTTAGAAATTTAAGTATGATCATGTTGTTGCCATTACTGCTCATGCCCTCTACACCTGATTGAAATATCTCAATAAGTTTGTAATGCTTCTGGGACAAAATGACATATTATTGATACAGTGTGTATAGCTTTTTTAGATCTTGCTGCTTCCTGCCTTTTTTACTTTGTTCCTCAAACATCCAAGCTCACTTCAAGTGCCTTTACATATGCTGTCTCTTGTCTGTAGTGTTTTCTGTTACCTAATGAATTTCTACTCTTTCTTCCGAGTTTTGCTCCAATATAACTTTCTCACCTCCATAATTAGGTTAATATTTCTGAGGTTACACTTTTATATCACCATATATATATATATACTACAAATACAAATAACACCTGAAATTTTACATTATTTTTTTTTGCATTCAATTTAGAGTGTGCCTAACTAAGCAGGGAATTTTTCTCCTTAGTGTATCTCAAACCCAGGTATTCTGCAATACATGTTTTTAAAATAAATTAGACTACATAATTACTTTTATTGTTCTTTTATTTCACAATGAAATGAATTAAATCGCCTTTATTAAAAAAAAATTAGCATCTCTAAGTTTAAGGTTTTCAGTTCCATCGTGCTGGTATAAACAGTTTAGAATTCAAGATTTTTGAGGTGTGGCAGATCTATTCTTGACCCATGTGAAATATTAATATCTAAATTACTCTACTCAGTCCAAAAAGTTCTGGTAACGTTGTCTTTACATATCCTATACATATGTAAGCATATTATTTGTTCACAATTAAATCTTTTGTCCTATAATTGTGCCTATTTCATGTCAACTTATCTCATTTTGTAGGCTATGTACTCTAGAATTTCTCAAGTAATTACATTTTATGTTCTAATTATATATAATTCTTTGTATTTTATTTCTTTCACCTCTAGGGTTAGCTCATTATTTTTAATCATTTTCTTTCTGTTTGTATCTACTGGTTTTCTCGAGTATATGGTGAGGTTAAATTTACATTTACAAATGTAAGAGTATGTCATTAATTAGTATATAGATAACCGTCATAGATTATATTTACATTTATGTTCTGATATTTTTAAAAAGAAGAGATTCTTATTTTCTGCTTACAGAGTACTTTAATGGTCTTTATTTCTGGGTAGAACTACCTCTTCTTTGTTCCATATTTTCATTATAAATGACAAATGTTATCTCTAGCTTTTGTTTTCTTCATGCTGTATCTCCAATAAAACACTGAACACTCATGAAAGACATCAATTTTGTTTATAAAAACTTGTAATTTAGTTGGTCCATGGGTCAGTATGAGTAAACTGGTAAAATAATAATATAGGCAACTCATAAATATAATATTATCTTGTCAACAGATTTACAGTCCACTTTGTCTCTCTTTTGCTCACTCTAAATTTAGATTCTTCCAGAGCTTCACAGGAATAAGGTCTCCCAACACCACCACAGCCTTTTTTAGTATTTGTTGAGTTTTGGGTTTTGCTGCTGTAAATTATCCTTAAATGCCATCTTATTTTGTTTTACATAAAGTAAATTTTAAATATACTATTACTACAATGAGCTTTTTGGAGAAGCTAATGGTAAATACTTCATCCTTTTAAAATGAGAAATCACTCTTCTCACATATGAATATTATCATGGTTTTGCTTGAGATTTGAATGATCATGTGGGCAGCAGCATGGAAGATTCTACTTCTGGAGCTCATACTTATTTTTCAGAACTCCTTTTAACTACTTCTTATTGTAGTTTGGGATATTACTAGCCTCCTGATAAAATTTCCTTAGAGTTTATAAACCAATTCCTAGTCACTAAAGAATATAAAATTTCTTGATTGCTGAGAGTGGAACCTTGTGATTTATTATAATACAGCAGACAAATAGTTATTTTTAATAATTGTTGTCACATGAGAATGCTATTTAATTTTGTTATCAGTGTTTTTCTTAAATTTAAGCTAATTTTTTTTCAGTGTTCTTTAAAAAATTAAATTTATTGGGGTAACATCAGTTAATAACATGTAAGTTTTAGGTGCATGATTTTATAATACGCTGTCTATATATTGCATTGTGTGTTTATCATCCAAAGTCTCCTTTCATCATCATACATTTTACCCTCTTTACCTTCATCTACCTCCACCCTCTTCCCCTCTGGTAACCATCATACTGTTGTCTGCGTCTATGAGTTTGTTCGTTTGTTGCTTTCTGTTTTATATTCCACATATGAGTGAAATTATATGGTTCGTATACTTTTCCATCTGACTTATTTCAGTTAATATGATACTCTCAAGATCCATTTATGTTGTCACAAATGGCAATATTCCATTATTTTTTATGGCTGAATAGTATTTCATTGTGTATATGTATCACATCTTTATTCAGTCAACCACTGAAGGACACTAAGATTGTTTCTCTGTCTTGTCTACCACAAATAATGCTACAAAGAACATAGGTACCTATATCTTTACAAATAAGTGTTTTTAAGATTTTCAGGTAGATACCCGGAAGAGGGATTACTAGGTCTTAATGGTTAAGCTCAATTTTGATAACTTTACATGAAGTGATGAAAAACTGCAAATCATTGCTTTATGTTATTAAACTAATTATTTGCTTTAAAA
>NW_011888791.1:10991667-10993038 GCF_000151845.1 Pteropus vampyrus | reverse complement strand
AATTTCAGCATAGAACTGTAAATGACAATTATTTAAAAGCCTTAAATTTAATTTGGAAAACTGAAAAGTAAAATATCTAAAATAAAAACTGGATGGGCTTAAAGGCAGACTTGTGCATCAATAACTGAAATTAACCAATCTAAAGTGCAGAATTAAAAAACGGGATCTTAAAAGAATGAAAAGAGACTTTTGAGTATGTGAGGATGATAGTGATAGCAAACTAAGTATCTTAAAAAACATGTTTTCCAAAACATAAGAAAAAAGAAGAGAAAAATAAATTCTGTGCAAAATCGTGTTCCCAGAATAACCTGAAGAAAAAAATGCTGAAAATGTAAAATAACGGTAATTGAAAGAGAAATATCAAATACTAGTGTATTATTTCTCATGCCGCTCTCTTTCAATCACAGAGCTTTCTGGTAAGGACAGGGAAACCAAAAAACTGTGGAGAAGAAAAAAGATGGAGGTTAGCAGAAGAGCCTACTGTTCATATACAATGACCACAAAAGAGATTAAATACTCTAAATCTGAAAATACTTGAAACATATGAGAGGGAAGGAATTTCAAAGTGTGCACAATTTAAAGTGCCAGGCACCGTTTAAATCATCAGGCATGATTTAAAAGGACATAATAAATTTATGTTTAAGAGGACAAACTTAAGTTGTTTAAAGAAGAACACTGAAGTGCATAGCAACTGGGAAATAAAATAAAGACAAAAAGAAAGAAAGATAAGCTCTTTGACAATAGATGGTAAAAGTACAAAGAGGATATAGAGGGCAGATTCAGTGTCTTGTAAAATAAATAAAAACCATAAATTAGAGAACTTATAGCTTTTCCCCTGTTATCAAGACAAAAACCAAACAGTATATTTAAGTACCTACATTTTGCTATAGTGAAAGAAGAGGGTGCAATTAAATTAAGGATATTGTAAAGCACTCCAATATTGGGAGAATAAAAAAAAGAAATTGAAATCCATACAGACCTATTGTAGAAAATTAGAAAACAAAATTTCAGAAAAAAAAATTCTCCCCTAGAAAAACAACCTTGAAACAGAGCAAAATGACAATTTAATATCCTAAGCAGAATTAAGTACACATAAACAATTATTTGAAGGTATAAATAAATCACTTTCAGTAGAAATTCAAAAACAAAAGCAAAAATAGAATCCCAAACAGGTGGAAATATTTTTAAAAGATAGATGATTGAATTAAGGAATGAAGCGGTAGAAAAATTAAAAAGTTACTTTGAAAATGAAGAGAAAAAGGCAAAATAAACAAGAGAGAATAGAGTAAAATAAAAAGTGAACAAGAAGCAATGAAGAAAGGTAGTAAAACACTCAAGAGAAAGACAATGACATAAAGGAAAAAGTAAAAA
>NW_011888791.1:10989387-10991617 GCF_000151845.1 Pteropus vampyrus | reverse complement strand
CCCCTAGAAAAACAACCTTGAAACAGAGCAAAATGACAATTTAATATCCTAAGCAGAATTAAGTACACATAAACAATTATTTGAAGGTATAAATAAATCACTTTCAGTAGAAATTCAAAAACAAAAGCAAAAATAGAATCCCAAACAGGTGGAAATATTTTTAAAAGATAGATGATTGAATTAAGGAATGAAGCGGTAGAAAAATTAAAAAGTTATTTTGAAAATGAAGAGAAAAAAGCAAAATAAACAAGAGAGAATAGAGTAAAATAAAAAGTGAACAAGAAGCAATGAAGAAAGGTAGTAAAACACTCAAGAGAAAGACAATGACATAAAGGAAAAAGTAAAAAAGAAAGTAAAAAGGGTTAGAGAAAAAGTAGAAGAAATGGAACAGGCAGTGAAGGAATAATTTATTATTGGAGTTAATGGGAATGAACAAGGGGAAAAAAGTAGAACAGATCTAACAATCAAAACTATAATCCAAGAAACATATCTGGAAATAGAATACACCTGATTGATTAAATATATTAAAAGAACTCATTGATAGCTAGGAAAACGAACTCAGCATAGTTCATTCTGAGAGATATCTTAATACAATTTGATTTCAAACATAGAATGAAAAAAACCCCAAAGAATTTGGGCAATGAGATCAAATATACTACAAAAGCAGAGGAATTAGACTGACATCAGACATTTCATAGCCAACATAGAATGCTGGCAATAAATTTCACACAAAAGAAAACATGAAAAACTTCAATGAAAGAGTGAGCCAAGGATTTTGTATCCAGCCAGAGTCTTTCAAATATCAAACTTACAGAAAAAAAAAAAAAATTCATCCTACAAGGTATTAGGGAATTTTATATTCACCAAACCATTCTTGAAGAATCTACTAAGAATTAGGCTTCATTCAACAAAATGGTGATAATGAAAACTTCATCAAAAGGAATGATTATGAGCATTTAAAATTACATAACTGTGCATCTAAAATTGAAAAAGAATGTGGGGATACAGGTGGGAGACTAATATTTGAATACTATAAATTGTGATGAAATAGAAATACTGAAACTAAAATATTGGTGGAAAATGAAGAGGAAAGAAGAAAAATAAAAAAAGGCCATTATTATATATAACAAGAGTCAGAAAACTCTTTTGGCAAAGAAACAAATATTTAACGGTGTTGGCTTTTATAGACTATACAGTCTCTATTGCAAGTATTCAACCCAATACAGTGTTAAAACTGACATTAACAATAAATAATGGGCATGACTGTTCTAATAAACTTCTATTTACAAAATCAGGTGTCAGGTCTGTATAGGTAATATGCATAGGTAAAAGATACGTATTAAGTGATCCTGAATAAAAACCTTATAAACTTGATAGTAAAAGGTCAAATTAAAAAAACAAACAAAAAAAATGGGGGAAAAAACCAGGAAATTAAAGACACATAAATTGTAAAAGTAAAAAGGTAAACAAAAGAACTAAAATATAAAATTTTTTAAATATCAAAAATATATAAATAATAGAGCAAAAGCACACATCTTGTAAAGAAAGAAACATATGAAATAAAGCCAAATGAAAATAATTGTATATCAGATTTGAGACCAAATGTATTGGGCTATCGATAAGTGCAAATGGGCTTACTTCTCTTATTAAAAAAAAATCATTTTCAATTTGGTTCAAATAAAAATTCAGCTATTAAGAGATGCTCTTAATAAAGTGATTCAGCAAGGCTAAAAATAAAGGAATGGTATAAACATTCCAGGATAACAGAAACAAAAAGAGAGCAGTGGTAGTTATCCTGACACCAGACCAAAAGAGTATTCAATCTCAAAAACTATAACAGATAATGATCCTTCGTAATGCTAAAAGTCAACATTGACAGGAAAGATATCACAATTATGACATTTTATACCCTAAATAATACAGCAGCCTTTATGAAGCAAAGATTGTAGGATAGATAAGGAGAAACAGATAGAAACACACTTAAAATTGGAAACTTTACTATTTCACACTCAGTACAAGACAGATCAAGAGCACACAGACACACACACACATACACATACAAGGAGTAAGAAGATAGAAGATCTAACCAATAAATGAGCGTAGATCTTACAGATATGTACTGAACTCTACACCTGGTGATACACATTCTCCTCAAATACATAGCACATGCCCAAGAATTTATCATATATTAGGTTACAAATAAAATAGTATCTTTTATAATGGTAAAAGT
>NW_011888791.1:10987216-10989337 GCF_000151845.1 Pteropus vampyrus | reverse complement strand
ATTTAACGGTGTTGGCTTTTATAGACTATACAGTCTCTATTGCAAGTATTCAACCCAATACAGTGTTAAAACTGACATTAACAATAAATAATGGGCATGACTGTTCTAATAAACTTCTATTTACAAAATCAGGTGTCAGGTCTGTATAGGTAATATGCATAGGTAAAAGATATGTATTAAATGATCCTGAATAAAAACCTTATAAACTTGATAGTAAAAGGTCAAATTAAAAAAACAAACAAAAAAATGGGGGAAAAAAACAGGAAATTAAAGACACATAAATTGTAAAAGTAAAAAGGTAAACAAAAGAACTAAAATATAAAATTTTTTAAATATCAAAAATATATAAATAATAGAGCAAAAGCACACATCTTGTAAAGAAAGAAACATATGAAATAAAGCCAAATGAAAATAATTGTATATCAGATTTGAGACCAAATGTATTGGGCTATCGATAAATGCAAATGGGCTTACTTCTCTTATTAAAAGAAATCATTTTCAATTTGGTTCAAATAAAAATTCAGCTATTAAGAGATGCTCTTAATAAAGTGATTCAGCAAGGCTAAAAATAAAGGAATGGTATAAACATTCCAGGATAACAGAAACAAAAAGAGAGCAGTGGTAGTTATCCTGACACCAGACCAAAAGAGTATTCAATCTCAAAAACTATAACAGATAATGATCCTTCGTAATGCTAAAAGTCAACATTGACAGGAAAGATATCACAATTATGACATTTTATACCCTAAATAATACAGCAGCCTTTATGAAGCAAAGATTGTAGGATAGATAAGGAAAAACAGATAGAAACACACTTAAAATTGGAAACTTTACTATTTCACACTCAGTACAAGACAGATCAAGAGCACACAGACACACACACACATACACATACAAGGAGTAAGAAGATAGAAGATCTAACCAATAAATGAGCATAGATCTTACAGATATGTACTGAACTCTACACCTGGTGATACACATTCTCCTCAAATACATAGCACATGCCCAAGAATTTATCATATATTAGGTTACAAATAAAATAGTATCTTTTATAATGGTAAAAGTTTTCAAACAATAATCTCTAATTTAAATGCAATAAAACTATTATTATGAACAAAACCAAAAAACAGCGGGACATTTGTAGCTGAAAATTTAAAAACCTCTTATTAAACACCTTGAGTTACAGGGAAATACAAGCTAAAATTACATAATTTAAAAAAAAGTAATAATAAAACTACATATGAATATATGAGATGCATTTAAAAGCAGTGGTTAAAAGACACCTCATTGCACTAAAATTGTCAATAAATATGAAGCAATGAAAAATATGAGTAAAACTTCAGATCATAAAACTAGAAAGAGAACACAAAATAAGCCAGAGAGCACAAAGAATTAACAAAGATTAAACAGAAAGCAATGTTGGTGAAATGAAAAACAATAGGTCTAATTAATAAATTAAAATTCTATTTAAAAAATACAAAATAGAAAAATTATTAGCTAACTTGTTTTTAAAAAGGTAGATAACACAAATATACAAAATAATAAATATCATGAAATAATATTAATCAGTATTAAGTAATATTAATCAGTAGAAAAGTAAAAACAATCATCAGTGTCTACTAATAGACCTTTTTGCAAGTAAAACTGAAAACCTAGATGAAGTAGATAATAGAGACTACCAATATTGTACTGAGAAGGACATAACGAAATTCATGTGATGTTCTTTCCCTAAATGATTAATCTCAACCTAATCATGAGAAAATAATTGACAAACCCAAACTGAGAGATAATCTATAAAATAACCGACCAGAATTCTTCAAAGGTGTGAAGATTGTGAAAGACCAGAAAAACAGAGAACTGTCACAGAGTAGCGAATGTTGAGCCGAAACAATTAAGTGCAGTGTAGGATATCGGATTGTATTCTAAAACAGTAAAATGACATTAAGAGGGAAAAAACTATGAAATTCCAGGAATGTCTGTAGCTTACTTAATAATATTACATCAATCTTTACCTGATTTTGATAATTGCATTATGGTTTTGTAAGTTGTTACCATAAAAGGAAGCTGGATAGAGAATTCCCTGTATTATTTTGACAACATCCTTATGTCAAATATTACATC
>NW_011888791.1:10980259-10986271 GCF_000151845.1 Pteropus vampyrus | reverse complement strand
TAAATGATTAATCTCAACCTAATCATGAGAAAATAATTGACAAACCCAAACTGAGAGATAATCTATAAAATAACCGACCAGAATTCTTCAAAGGTGTGAAGATTGTGAAAGACCAGAAAAATAGAGAACTGTCACAGAGTAGAGAATGTTGAGCCGAAACAATTAAGTGCAGTGTAGGATATCGGATTGTATTCTAAAACAGTAAAATGACATTAAGAGGGAAAAAACTATGAAATTCCAGGAATGTCTGTAGCTTACTTAATAATATTACATCAATCTTTACCTGATTTTGATAATTGCATTATGGTTTTGTAAGTTGTTACCATAAAAGGAAGCTGGATAGAGAATTCCCTGTATTATTTTGACAACATCCTTATGTCAAATATTACATCTATGTACAAAGTTTTTTTTTTTTTTTTTAAGGAAACTCAGTAATTTATGGGATACTATCAAGCAGTTTAATGTTTGTTTAATTAGAATCCTGGCAGAAAAGAAGAGAATAGGACATGTACACACACAATCTGTGAAGAAACTTAGACTAAATTGATAGAAAACATCAGCCTATAAAAATCTAAAATGTCCAGCAAAGCCCAAGCGAGTAAAATCAAAGACTACATAGGAACACCATAATTAAATTGCTGAAAACCAAAGCATCTAGAGGCAGAATAAAATTTAATGTTAGTCTAATTATTTTCTATAGTTTGTCAATATTTATGGGCAAAAATGACAAATTGTATACTTTTAAAACAAATTCAAAGAGACTGTCTAATGAGTTCTTTCTGACAGTTTTATGGCACACATTCCCAACATCCGGACAGTTTGGGTTGCCTTTTTCTAAAGCTATATGACTGATAATTTAATAGCATCTTGGCATACTTTATAATGTATTTTCAGTGTTTCTTGCACCAGAAATGGTTGTGTTTATTATTATTTAGCTTAAATATTTATAATTAGATAATATCATGACATGTAAAACAAAACTTTGCCAAATTATGTTGCTTATTTCTTTGCAAGTCTTTCGTTTTCCAAATTTTCCTCTTCCAAACCCTTGCATCATTTTCACTTTTCTACTTATATTCTATATCTACTTTATTAGCATTTCTTATTTCACTCATTCCAAAGAGTTTTTAAAATATTTTTGAGAAGTAAAACAAAGAAGCAAAAAGTTCATATGACTATGTCATTTATTGTGCACATAAAAGGGATTAATTTCTCTAAACCCATGGAGGAATTATGAAGTCTACCCCTGCTGATATTAAACTAACGTATTGAATACTGACACTAACTCATTCATTATCCAACCCCCTTCCACTTATAAATATGACCCATAAGCCTAAAGTTATCTTAATTAGTTGTTTTTTTTAAACCATATTTTGCAATTCGTCTTTCCTAATATTTTCCGATCTCTTTAATTCTCTGTGACTCACCTGTCTGCTTAATTTTACTTCAGCTTTTTGTTTTGACCCTTTTCTGGTCTATAATTAACATTAGTTTTTTTAGTTTTTTTTTTTTTTAACATTTATCATTTTCATTCTGAGATTTCATTGAACATTTCTTGAATCAGCAAGCCCTCTCCATAATGTGAGAAGTTGGCAACCTGACTCTCTATCTCTAGGTAGGCAAAATTCATAATTATAGTACAAATATATAGAAAATATTTTGACAAATATTAAGAAGAACAGTGTATGACTCAGCATTTTTGGGCAAGTGTATGATCAAGTTAAGTACTACTTCCTGCTTTTCCTTGAGTAGCACTTCAACTGCAAATCAGAGCTTAACAATTCATCATACTTAAATAGGTTTAAACTATATTTAGATCTACGGATGCAGTCAGAACTATCCTCCATGAGTAATTTGGACACTGTCATTTCCTTACTGGTTTATGGGAAATGTGCCAAATCCTTAGTCATTAACTCTATTTCCTGTGGAGATGTTGCGGCAGACTTCAGGAGAAATGCAAATATAAGCTACAGCCATCTACTTAGAATTGACAAGAGAAAAATCCACAGCTATATGATTCTGGACTTCTGCTATAAGCACTCTTAAATAAATAATTCTGAACTTAGGATATATTGCACATTAAAATTCAAATGGAGGCTTGAGAGTTGCAAGGTTCATTTAAACACCTCAGGATAAAACACATTTAGCGGTGTTCCCGAACTTTTAACACAAATTCTCTGGAGCCATTGCCTATCAATATGCACTTTAATCTTAAAGAAACTCTGTTTATTTGAATTATGTGTATTAGAATTATGTGGATTATAAAAAGTATTTAAAAAAAACTAGTAATAAATAAGTTGTACCTAACAAAAAATATTTTCCTCAAAAAATTATTAGGCAAAAATTCTACGATATAAATGCATATAAAATGATTTGTTTTTCTTAATGACAAAATAACATTTCTTTGAATTGTATTTGTTGCATCTGCCAGCAATTTCCAATGTTTGTTAAAAACAAACAAACAAACAAAAAAACAAAGGTGTTATCTTCACTAAGACCTGTAAATAAGGTGACCGTATAACCCACTGTCCAAGCCAGAACACTTTTGAGAATGATGAAAATTACTTTAGAAAATGTCATAAACTAGAATTGTCCTGAACAAACCAAGACATATTGTTCTTTGAGTTTTGAAGGATGTGTACATTACTGACTTGTCTTTATCAAAGTGGCAAATGTTACGCTCACTGGTGATTATTGTATACAATCGATCCCTACTCTCACAAATACATCAGAGTGTTTTAAATAAAACAAATAACATTGATCCATGTTATTTTTATTGATTCAGCCTTTTGAAATTGTTTTAAATTTTTCTCATTTTCTGTGGCTTTTGAAGGATTGGGAGTTATATCTTGGTTTCTAAAGTTAACCATCTATTTAGCTTTCATTCCAGTAATGACAACAAAGATCATATTTAATAAAAGTTTAATTTGGATGGAAATCAAATTATATGGAATAAGGAAGGAAATTTGCATTCAAATTTATTTATATGGGATTGGAAAGGATATAATTTTATTCCTAAACTACATAATTTATAGCTACTCCTCTCAAATATTTCTAATGCTCAATAAACTTTATCATTGTAGTGAGTTTTAGTGTAGTAGGTATTTCAAGGTTTCATTGGAGGTATTTATTTAATATTAAAAGTGTATTTATTTTTGATCCCTTACAATTACTGGAAAAATAGTCTGAGGGCTAAGATTTCATTGGAAAAATCAAGCTGGCAGCTATACATTTAAGTTGCATTATCCCTTTGATACAGTGGTATAGAGCAGACACAACATTCAGTGTAACTTTCGATAGCCCTTACTCATATAGTGTGGCTTTGAGAAGAGAGCCAAAATAAAATTCCTTACAAGTGCTTCTTTATCTAAGTCAGCCTTCCCTATAACACCTAAAGTACTTGAGATGATTGACTATTACAGATTTATTAAAATTTGATTTCATACTTTAGGTGAGAAAATGATTATTTTTTGTCTCGAGACTACAAAGAGAATTGAGTTAAATGAATTATTGTTATTACATTTTATAGGTATATGGTGTCCCTAAATCTTCCATAAGTCATCATCTTATTCTTTAACAGAGTCTGAATTGCATAACAACTGATATTCTAGCTCTTCTTATGATTCCATTGGCTCACTGCAAAGTAGAGGCTGTCCTGGGTCTAATCATATAATTATGTGAACACAGGTTCCAGGGACATAATTCATAAGAAAAAACTACATTTCCTGTTTTAAAAGTGGGTGTTCTGAAAAGTTTTATTTCCTTTGCCAATGCCCACATTTTGAGGCAACAGCTTTATTCTTTCTGAATACATATACTTTTATATGATCATGTAATTTGCCCACAAGATGTCTTTTATGATTTACTCTATGCCTGAAAGCTTTTTTTAAACCATGAAATTATTTTCAACTACATATTCTCAGCCTAGACCAATCTAATTGTAAGAAAAGTAATTTGTTTCCCAAATAATTCTAAATAGAAAACTCCTACATTGTGAAGAATTTATCATTTCTTGTTTTAAATATACATGATTACGTGATGCTGACTTTTTTACTCAACTCTTTTGGCAGCCTATGATTCATATCAAGATCTGTCTTGAAATAAAAAATTCTGAGGACAAAGAAAGTATTTTAACTTGCTTTGGAAGTTCCACAAGTGCCACTAAGTACCATTTTGATGATAAGATATATGTTTGGTTCATGAAAGTAATGAGTCCCCTGAGGACAATTCTATCCCCAAGTAGACTGGCAGCCCTACCATAAGCAATTTCTTTGTTTGTTTTGTTTTTTAGTTGTTTGATATAGTTATACTAGTTGTTTAATGACTAAATAAAATCTGAAATACATCTAATTAATTTTTCTTAGTTTTCATTGAACAAGTTGGTTTACAAATTGTATTATTTTTTCCCATAGTTGTAAAATTAAGTTTACTCTTAAGAAAATACTCAGCAGTTTAATAGACCTAAACAAGATTCTTTACCACATAAAGTCCTACTACAACTCTATGTCAAGAGAGTATATTTAAAAGCAGAAGATGGTTAATACTTCTGAAGTTATTTACATTTCAGCATGAAAAATGTAATTAATTGATGACTTTGGTGATAGGAAGAGCTGGAATGAGTGCAGTGTTCTGTCTAATGCACTTGTTGAATTATCTCTAAAATATTTTATTTCTTGGTAGAAGAGAAGTTTTAGTTATAGACATCATTTATGCATGTCCTATACTCCCATTGAAAATTAAAGGTAGTTATGCTGCACTTCAGCATAAAGTAGTTCATGTACTTGCCAAAATGGATGATACACAGGCACCTCTTCAGATGTCTGTATCTATAGAGAGCTCTCTGCCTACATGTGATTTTTTACATCTTGGCTCACATTTCTAAATGCAAATCCAACACTAAGGACATTGTGAATTTATGACACATGGTAGATCTGTTACTTCTGTGGACAAGGCTTATGCTTCTTTACATATTCATCTTTTTAATGAGGAATAATGACAGCACAAAAAATGAGCATGTAATTTAATAAAAGTCATTTGTATGGGGTTAATTCAATTTTTTAAATGAGAATTTAACATCTATTTTATTTTAGTTTTATCTCTTTTATCTTTTAGTTTTATCTTTTATCATTTGCCAGCTGGCTAGTAATAACAAGGTATGGACTAAATGACGTTGTAATGAAACTAAGGCCAATTGTAAAATTGCTTTCTTAAAAATCCATGAATTAAAATGCAGTGCTTTTCTTTGTTCACGTTGAGCTATAATTTTGGAAGTTTGGTAATTAAATACAATTCCATTAGGCAGAGAAGGTGAGAGTTTAAACACCAAGTGTATTTTTCTGTTTCAAGTAACTACAATGGTAAAACTTAGAATTTTCTTAAAGAAAATATTTTCATCCAGTATGTGGCAAGGCAGTATCTTCTGGTATACTTTGGCTTTACGTTATTTTCTTAAATGTAATGAGAAGGTTATTCTGAACAAAATGCTACTACCTGTTTTGGTGTCAAAACATGCAACATCACTCATCCAGTGAGAGATAGATCTAATAATCTAAAATAAAACTGAGTCTTTTCTTTATTCTTTATGACTGCCAGGAATTATCAGGATCTCTATAGGATGGGGCTCTGTGTCTACTCTGTTTCAAATTGCTCTACTATCTATCCTTTTACATGAGAGCTATTTTAATTTGCCTGAAAAATTACAGTGTAATAATGAAATTGTGGAATAATTTAATAAGCTTTCATAAGCTATTCACAATGAAAATAATAAGCATGATATTTAAAAATAATAGTTTGTATGTGAATGGATTAATGATCTAGCATTCTTTATAATCCAGATTAGATTATAAGCCTTTTTTGGTATTGCTGTTTTCATGTTTCTCAATATGCTGATGAGTAATTGATAAACGTATAGACACATGACAAAGCAGTGTTGGAACTCGTAAGCTAATAAGCTTGGCTGATTTTTAGACATTTTTACAAAATTTAGAAATTTTAAATTGCTATTTTAACTCA
>NW_011888791.1:10962958-10978649 GCF_000151845.1 Pteropus vampyrus | reverse complement strand
AAAAACGTAAAAATGCTTGTTATAGAGACTTTAATAAAGGTTAAAAGTCAAATATTTAATAATGAACCTCAATCCAAATCAAACATAAACACCGTATATTTATACTACTTTCTCGGCCATGCTTTTAATTATTTAATATTAATTTTATTTTTTGAATAATTAATATTAAAAATATCAAGTTTTTAAGTCTGCTTTTTAAAAACTTGTTTCAGGATTGTTATCCTTTGACATTAGTGTTTTAAAAACCAATTTTATTGTTAAATAAAATGACCTGCAATTTACTGAAGCATTACGTGGTTAAGCAATTAAGTTGCTTCTTAATTGTTAGATGTTTTTATCACCTTCTTTTGAGCTCTTTATTATTAAAATCCTTGTGCGCATTCTTAGGTTTCCTCTTGGTGTAAATATCTAAATGCAACATTAAATTAGAAATTATACCTGGATTTACATTCCCATCAGGTATAAGTTAGAAAACATTCACATTTAATCCATTTAATATACTCACAATTTAAACATTACAATCATTTTTCAAGATCTTTGTTAATTTGATAGATTAAAACATGATATTGTAGTGATTTATTTTTCATTTCTTTCATTATTAGCTTGACATTTGTAGATTTTTACTGGTAATTAATATAACCAGTTTTAAATGTTCGTATAATGAACTTTTTTCAGTTTCTAATTTAGTTATATGAGTTATTTATATAAGTAGTATGTTCAATTTTTTGGTGATATTTTGCATAATATTTTTAACTGTCTATAAGTAATTTCTTACATACATGTCATGTCTCATAAAATTTCTTTCATAGTATAATAATTTTTGTCATGTTCTTGTCTTCATTTTTATAGATTTTTTTAAAAAAATTGTTATGTCATTATTTATAGTTTATTTTGCTTGGGTGAAAATGCAAATGTATTCTTTTGGTATGAAGTAACCCCGAAGTTATTGTTTATTGAAATTTAGGATATTAATCAGTTTTGTATCAAACTTAGCACTAATATTTAATGTTCTTTCCTTTCCCTGATTAAAATATAATTACTTGGAAAGTATACTTCAAAATGTATACTTTAAATTCTAGTTTAAGTGTAATCATCTTTTATTTTATTGGTTGCTAGTTTAACTGTACTGACATGAGAATTTCCTTTTCTCCACGTGTTCCGCAATGTGCTGTAATTGTCAAACTTCTAATTTTCAACCAAATCAATAAATGTGAAATTGTAACTACTAGTATTTTAGCTTTCATGACTGTTGGCTATTTTGAGTACTTTTTTATACTTGTGGTCAATTCTAGTCCTAATTTATAAATTATTTTTACAAACTTTTACATTAAACTATTGTGTTGTTTGTCTGATATTAACTTGTAGAAGATCAGTAAAGTTTTATCACTAGATTTATGACAGTTATTTGCTTTAAAATATAACCTCCCAATTGTGGCTTGTATTTTCCTATTTTGTGGTATATTTTGTACAGTAGCATTTTGATATATTCAAACGTCAGTATTTCATTGTTTACAATTCTTTGTATTTTGCCTAGGACATTCTCCTAGTTTTTAAGATTTGTGCCTATATTATCTCTTAAAATTTTTAAGCTTTCCCTTTACTTTTAGGTGTGTAATCAGTTAAATCAGTTGTATATAATATGAGGCAGAGATGTCATATTACCTTATGTGAATATTCAACTGCAATTTCTTGATTGACGTTCCCTTTTCCTACTCATTTGAATTATGAGTAATCACTCTGTCCCAAACTGTCCTATATTCTACCCATACTACTGGGGTAGAGGTCTTCAAAATACAGTTTTTACTCTCCCTTGCCCAAAGCTGTACTTTAGGTTTTCCCATTAAAATACACTGGAAATAATCAGAAGGTAGGAGGAAGAAAGAAAATGCTTGTTTCTGGCAGTTGTTGGCAGCTACTCCAATGGCAGTGGGCATTAGTCCCTATCTGCACAGGCAGAGGTAGAAATGTTTTTGTGATGTGTGTCTGATCTAGGTGGCATTTTTCAGTGATATCAGAACTAACTAAAAAAGATCTCTAATAATACAGCAGCAGGTAAATAGGTAATAAAATTCAGCCCAAAGGGCATCATCATTCTTT
Source organism: Pteropus vampyrus (assembly GCF_000151845.1). Lineage (NCBI taxonomy): Eukaryota > Metazoa > Chordata > Mammalia > Chiroptera > Pteropodidae > Pteropus > Pteropus vampyrus. The sequence continues at coordinate 10,976,552 of NW_011888791.1, read as the reverse complement.
CATTTTGCTTCTCTGTCTTGTACTTCACCCATTCCTTTTTTCTTCTATACCTTACAATGTGTTTTAATCAGTTATCTGTGTTAAAACCTTCTGCTTGAAACATCTGGAGTGAAATCTATTTTCTAGTCTACATCGTCACTGACACATCAATTCTGTTTCTGGTCCATCTCTTATTGGTCTACACCTTTACCAATAACACACTGTCTAATTAGTATGGATTTAAAATAATATTGTCATTTTGTTTGGCATAGTTACCTACATTGCTATTTTCTTCAAAATTAACAGGGATAGTCTTAGACCATTGTTCATATTGTTTTTACAGTCAACCCGTCAACCTTGGTGGAAAATGCTGTTGAAATATTGAGTAGAATTTTATTGAATCTGATAGATTAGAGAGAAATGACATCTTTTTAGTGGATAATTCATCCTCTTTTTAAAAGTCTATAATTCTCTGTTTTTGAATTTTATGTATTTATGTATTTTATGTTCTTTAACAATGTTTTGTGGTTTTTATCTGTAGAAATATTCACATATTTGTAAGTAGGTGCATCATTATTTTAATTGCTTTTATAACCATGTTTCTTTAACCTTCATTTTTGTATGACATTTTTTTGTCTACTATTCATATATAGAAATGTTATTAATTTTGCACAGTGGTTTAATATCTGACCACTTTGCAAAATGCTATTCATAGTCCTCAAAGCTGTCTTTGGAAGATTTCCTTGCAAATAATCATGTTGTGCGCAAATACAGCCTGCTTTATATTTCTTTTTAAGTTTCACATCTTTTCATTTTTCTTACCTTATTGCGCTGATAAGAATCTTCACTAAAGTAGTGAATAATGTTTCGGCCTTTCTAACATATTTCTAAATAATATATTTGCTCTAGATTATTATTTTTATGTATTTCTTATGAGTTTAAGAATGCTTAGTTGTATTCCTTATCTGCTTAATTTTATGGATATGAATGTGTTTTTCTTAAGTGAAAAAAATGTCTCTGGTATAGGATAATTTACTTTTTTTTTTTTTGACTTGGCTTTTTTTGTTAGTAAATTTGTTGGGGTAATGTTGATTAATAAAGTTATATAGGTTTCGAGTATATAATTCAATACTATGTTGCACATACATTGCGTTGTGTGTTTACCACCCAAAGTTAAGTTTCCTTCCATCACCTTATATTTGACCCCATTTACTCTTATCTAACCCCCTCACCCAGTTCCATATGGTAACTACTAAACTACTGTCTGTGTCAATGAGTCTCTGTTTGTTGGTCTTGTATGTCTTGGCCCCATGAATAATGCTGCAGTGAATATTGGGGGTGCATATTTCTTCACGAAAGTTTTCAATTTGAGGGGGAAGGATAGATACCCAGAAGAAAGATTGTTAGCTCATATGGTAATTCTATTCTTAATTTTTTGAGGAACCTACACACTCTTTTCCATAGTGGCTGTTTCAATTTACATTCCCATCAGCAGTGTGCGAGGGTTCCTTTTCCTCACAACCTCTCAATATTTATTACTTGTCCTTTTGATAGCCATTCTAACAGGTGTGAGGTAGTATCTCATTATGGTTTTGATTTGCACTTCCCTGATAGCTAGTGAAGTTGAGCATCTTTTCATATGTCTGTTGGCCATTTGTGTGTCTTCTTGGGAGAAGTGTCTGTCAGGTCCTCTGCCCATTTTTAATTGGATTGTTCGTTTCTTTTGTTGTTGAGTTGTATGAGTTCTTTGTATATTTTAGATATTAGCCCCTTATTAGAGGCATTGTTTGCAAATATATTCTCCCATTCATTCGGTTGCCTCTTTGTCTTGATGGTTTCTTGTGCTGTGCAGAAGCTTTTTAGTTTGATTTAGTCCCATTCATTTATTTTTGCTTTTACTTCCATAGCCTTTGAGGTCAACTTTATAAAATCCTCTCTAAATCCAAGATCCATGAGTTTAGTTATTATGTTTTCTTCTATGTAATTTATTGTTTTAGGTCTTATATTTCAGTCTTCAATCCATTTTGAGTTAATTTTGGTGTATGGTGACATATAGCAGCAGCCTTGTTTCATTATTTTGCATGGTTTTCCAATTTTTCTAGCACCATTTATTGAGAGGTTTTCTTTTCTCCACTAAATGTTTTTGTCTCCTTGGTAAAAAATTATTTGCTCATATATATGTGGGCTTATTTCTGGACTCTCGGTTCTGTTCAAATGGTCTGTGTCTCTGTTTTTCTGCCAATACCATGCTGTTTTTTATTATTGTCACTTCTCAGTATAATTTGAAGTCAGGCAGTGTGATATCTCTGGTCTTTTTTTCCCCAAATGCTTGGCAGGGAAACTGGCACTGATAATAAATAAATTATTCTTATAATAAGAACACTTGAGTAAAGTTTCAGCTGTGTAGTTCTTATCCAAGTTGCATTCGTTGGTGTCTTGACTCAATTGCACTGTTTGTGGCTAAGTTGGGCTGAAAGTTTCAAGAAGTCTTCATCTACTTGCTGTACACTTCAGTGTAACTCCACATGTTTCTTTTTCTTGATGTGGCTATTTTGATCTTTCACACACTGTACTTGTCTCAGGATACTCAGACAACTTACCTGGAATATAACTTTTAAGAGGGAATATTGTAAGTACAAAAGAAACCGATCGTTCAGATTGCCACTGACAACTTTTCGAAACAAGTGACCATTGTAGTTGACACGCCCATATCGTAGAGGTTTGTATTCAGTGCTTATTTCTACATGTCGATGTGGATTAGCCAATGAACTATAAATGAAAAACATGTTAATAAAAGGGTTTCTATTTCTCAAAAAAAAAAAAAAAAGTCTGCAGAAGTCTTAAAGCCCAATCTCAGAAGTTACAAAGAATCATTTTCACCACATTTAATTGTTCACAGCAAGTCATGGGCAAGGTCAGATTAAGAGGGTGAGAATATAGACCACTACTCAATAGAAAAAATGGCAAGGAAATTGTGGTCCTTTTTAATCTGTCACAGACTTGTTTCAAAAAAATTGCAATTATATATTTTTCCAATAGATTTGAATCTAGGAACATATTTTTAAAGCTCCTTGTGTATGTCGGGGGTGTAGATGTGGGTGTAAACTGACAAGTTTTAAAAAGTTTAAAATCCATAGGGTAGGCTAACAGGGTGAAACTCAGCAAAAAATGATGTTGCAGTCTTGAATCCAAAATGCATAGGACAGACCAGCAGTCTGGTACTCAAGCAAGAGTTCTATAGTCTTGAGGCAGAATTTCTTCTTCTTTAGGGAATCTTAGTTTTTCTTGTAAAGTCTTCAACTGATTGGATGAGGTCCACCACATTATCAAGAGTAATATCCTTTATTTAAAGTTAACTGATTATAAATCTTAATCACATCTGCAAAATACCACCACAGCAACATCAATACTAGTATTTGATCAAGCAACAGAGTATTATAGCCTAGCCTAGTTGACATGTAAAATAAACAATGACAGGCCTGAGGCAGATGGGTACACAGCTCTTAAAGAAGACCAAAGAGACTAGAGTACTGAGGGTGTTCCAAGATGATGTGTAAGTAGTGTCCAGACAACGTGGATCCTGTATTTCCTTAATAAATGCTACAAATTATCATTCAATTATTTTAGTTGCTGGTCCTAATAGGGATCTTAACTCCAAATACCTTGAGGCAATCACTGATTGGTCTTACCCAATTCTTAAAAATATTTCCTAAAAGTGATCATATCTTTTGTTAATACCCTGGTCCAAGCTACCACCATCTCTTGCCTGAACAGCTGTAACAGGCTCTTAATTGGACTGACTTATTTCATTCCTGCCTTGCTATAGTCTGGTATCCACAAAATAACCTAATGATAGTTTAAAAGTGGGTATCAGGATTAGCCATTTCATGGAATAAAATCCTCCATTGGTGTTCCATTCTATTAGATTAAGACTAAACGAATAAATATAATCTCTATGGCCCTGTATAAAATGGTTACTCCTAGTTGTTTTATTATAACTTTTTCTGCTTCTTTTTTCTTCAAGCTACAGCAAAAATATGAACTCTTAAAATTTTTTTTGTCAAGATAAAATTTACACGATTTTTAAAAATTCGCCATTTTAATGAGTTAAAATATATAACTGAGGATTTTAATATATTCACAATGTTGTGTAATGATTACCACTATCTAATGCCAGAATATCTTTATCTCACCAAAAAGAAATCCCTGACTGATTAAGCAGTCATTTCTCATTTCCTCCTCCTCTCCCCAGAATAGAACAAAACAAATCTAAATTAAAACTTATTATCAAGAAACTAAAGATTTTCTTCTTGTTTTCCCATAAAATAAGTATGGCCATAATCTACATTGTGTTTGAATAGAGAAATGACATGCTTTGTAACTGGAATATACAATGCAGTTAATATGATATAGTTAAGAATAACCCAAGTTACCAAAACTGGGAAGATATTTAATAGTGTTAAAGAGCTATGAGTCTGTTCAGTCCCTTTAAATTGGGAATTCGAGCTGGGATTTATAATTGCCATTAAGCTAATAGAAGTCCTCCTGTTGCCATGGGATACTCAGCACACAAAATTACTGAGCGATACTCCTTCTAAATTTTTTGCATCAATACTGAACATGCTTTAATAGAAAGCTGAACTGCAAAATTGAGTGAAGGCATTTGAAACATTGCAATCAGACTTTTTTAGAATATACTGGAGGAAGAAAACCTCCCTTTATATATTCCTGATAGAAATATATGATTAAAAGGTGTGTCAGTAAGTAATGACCGAAGTATAATTTGAGTATATACAAGAAGAAAAATACAACATGGACAAATACATCAGCTAGTTGAAGGAATAACATGGGTTCCACAAAGAATCTGCAAAACTTGTATAACAAGGAAAAAAACATTTGTATTGAATGTAGAGCATAGGCAAAATTCTAGCAGTTCAAGTTTAAAAATACCCAGGAGAGTTGAGAATGTAAATATTCTATCTTCACAATTCCACTGGAATAATATATTCTTTGGAGTATGTTTTAAATGTTCACAAAGATATGTACAGGTTTATTTATTGCAGCATTTTAGCTAATGGAGTCCACCAATAGGCAAATAAATAACAATTTACATGCATGGTTTAATAATAGAAAAAAAATCAATAGTTGAAAGAAAGGTTCCCAACTATGTCTATCAGTATGTGCATACTTCAAGAATATTAAGTAAAAATATAATATTGTGTAATTTTTATCTGACATGGCACTGTATATGTACAGTTGAACACATAAAAATATATTACAAAAAATTGAAGTCTATATAAAATATGAAAATATGGACAAGGAAGATATATATCAGTTTATGAGAGTCACTGAATCTAAGGTGGATGAGAGAAAAAAATGGGCCTGAGAGTGACACAAAGTAGACTTTAATTTCATATCATATCCACAAGATATGAAACAAATATTATAATATGTTAACTTGTGTTAAATTGTAGCAATGTGTAGGTGTGAATATGCTATATTAGTCTGTGGGAATTTCTTTAAAGTTAAAACAAAAACAATTTAAAAAGTTAAGCTCATTCTTATCAAGGAGTGTATGGCCTTTCAGGGGAAATTATTTCATCAATCACAATGACATTTTTTATATTTACATTAACAAGGGTGATTCCTCATACTTGTGAATAATAAGGTAAAGAAAATTTAGGAATGACTCAAAGACCAAATTTCATGCTAGAAAAGTTTATGAGTTAATACACATTAACTCATACATATTCTCTTTGCCTTTCCTAATTTCTGGACTTAAAGATGACATTGATTTGAAAGAAAATGCTAAAATATTATGAGTCAAACAACCACTGTAATTCATATATTATGTTAAATTACGAGCCATGTTTACTTAAAGTTTATTATGTAAACCCTGTTAAATTGCTAATCTAGAGGTAAGGTTTCAAGTACTACACCACTTTCTAATTGGCATATATATATATTTCTCCATATCCTCTATATTGAATTTTCTCAATTATAGAAATGTTGGATTAATATATAACTTTGGAGGAGGAGATAATTTTATTATAATAAAATAGATTTAAATCTCACAATCTTTATGTGAGATTGAATTTCAAATAAGGAGCAGATATATCCAGATAAATTGCAAAAGATTTTCCTTTCTTTAATCCGTTTCAAGAAAAAAAGTAAAATTTAGTCAACAAGAACAAAAGTTTTAGGTATTCTATTTGTATAGACATTACACACCCGTGGCTATTCATATGATACATTTACCAACTTTTTAATTTGGTGCAATATTACTGACCTAAATTAAAATTAATTATCTTAATGATGATTTTGAATTACACAAGAATAACAATTAGTAGGAGAAAAATAGAAGGAACAAAAATACTGTAGTTTTGGCTTCTGAATGTGTCAGCACACATGCACAGAAGCATGCCTTGCTCATTGAAATTCATCCTAGGACAAGATTTTCAAGCAAGTGACCATTTAACTGAATTTAGACATTGCAAATAATACCTTTTTATGGGGTAGGGGGAGGATTAAAATAAGAAGGAATTTCTACTAATAGAGTTTTTGGATCTTTGAGAGATTCTAACATATTCATTGAAAGTGATGGAGGTCCCTGTATAAATATTTCAAACACAAAGCAATATTGGAAGCTAACTGTGGCTAACATACAGAGTTAAGACCTAAGAGTATGTGAATGAAGAACTTGAGACTTTGCCCTTTAAATTTTGCTTGGCAAATGTCAACTACCTGCAGAGTGACTGAAGCTAGATCTCTCCTCTAAGAGAAAAGGTTATGGATTATTTTCATTGGTCAAGAATAGCAAGCCCCTCTTAGGGATATCTAAAGGACACACATCAGAATAGCAAGCCCCTCTTAGGGATAACTAAAGGACACACATCAGATCTCTTATATATAGGAGAAAGGCATGCACGACAGCAATCATTTATAAAATGATTAAATAATCCTTTGGCCATCTTGTTTTTTAATTGTCCAGTGTTGTTCACACACACTCAGGATTGAATGGCTGACTATTTATGGGATTTTTTTTGTAGTTATTAAATTCATATTGTATGATACAGAGATTTAGGATTTGCTCCAAGAGCAAAAAGGAATTGTTTTATAGCAATATTGTTTTATAGCTATTAATGAATATTTTTATTAAAATCTACTTCTCTTTACTATATATATATATATATATATATATATATATATATATATATATCTCCTCTTTTGAGTCTATTGCTTCTCAGTCAGCCAAAATAATTAGCATTGGCTACTCCTTATCAAGTTATTCCACTTCATAGTTTCATCACTACTGGTGCAACAAAAATTCTCTAAAATGGAGCTGGGAATACATAAAGATATGAAATGCTTAATTCAGTGGTTTGTATCTACAACATATTTCCTATTATTTCTAACAAACATATTCTTTCATTAGTCATCTAATTACCACATTAGTATTGCAACTGAAATAAATTAGACAAATTAGATAAATACACAGAAAAACCTACATAAAAGAAAATAATATTTTACCTCAGATTTTAAATTAGTGAAAGGACATGTAATTTCAAAAACTGAAAAGTGCACAATTAAATAGACTATTTTAACTATTAATAGATCACACTGAAAAATATTCTAAAATATGTTTACTATGGAATTTAGCAAGTAAGTTAACAAAACAAATTGATAAGAAGAATAATCTAATCTCTTAACTCAGAAGTAACATTTCTGTTTTACTATAATAATCTATGTTTGAGTTGCCAGTAAAATTAGAACCATAAGTATATCAATATCATAAATTTCAAAATCTTATTGTGATTAGTGCTAAGTATAACAACCTAAGTGTATTATGCATCTAAAGCAGAAAAAATAGGTAAAAAAGTGGAAACAGGTCTACTAGAGGAAGGGGATATGTTCAATTCTCTAACTTTAATTTTGCATTAATTTAAACCTATGGTTTATATTTATTTCATTTTTTATTGAGATATATTTGACAACTATGAATTTTGTATATTTAAGGTATATAATTTGATGATTTCAGATACATATACTTTGTGAATGAATCACCACATTCAAGTTAATATATCCATCAACTCAAATCATTACCATTTTTTTTGTATGTGATGAGAACACAAGATATATCCTCTTAGCGAATTTCAAGTATATAATAAAGTATTGTTAATGTGCATTAGCTATTAAGAACTTATTCCCTTGCATAAGTGAAACTTTGTACCCCTTGACCAATATCTCATTTTCTCTCACCTCCAGATCCTGGTAACCACTATTCTACTCTCTGCTTCAGTGAGTTTGACCTTTTCAGATTCCACATATAAGTGGTTTTTAAATTTGTACTTGCAGAGATTCAGAAGTGCCTAAGCCTGTTTATAATAATATAGATACAGGTAATTTGAAAAATTATTGCTTCACTAGGATGTAAAAAGTGTGCTAGTAAGAATCTTAGAAAAAATTTCTTGAATATTTCAATTCCCAGAATGATATAATTTAATATAAAAAAGACTTTAGGGTATAATTATTAAGTATATACACATTTAAAATAAACTAACAAAAAAGGTACTAAGAAGAAAATGTAAAACATGAGAGGATGAATTTGGAGAAGAAAATAGAAAAGCAAAGTGAAAGAAATTATATAAATTTTAATTTATTAATCTTGGGGATGGAAGTCTATAAATTATTAATTCTTTTCTCAAGGATCCTAACTTGATTTATTTTTCTGTTATTAAAGTTACATCTTACCAAGGGTACATGTTATCGGTGTGGCTTATCACTCTTGTGAATTGTGGTAAGATATATACAACATAAAATTTACCATTTTAATTATTTTGAATGTATAGTTCTGTGGCATTTACACTGTTGTGCAATCATCGCCGCCATATATCTCCAGAAGTTTTTCAATTTGCCCAACTAAAACTCTATATCCATTAAACATTGACCCCTCATTTCCCCTATAAATTTATTTTTTTTGAGACTTCAAATGAGAAACTTCTTGACCCAAAAATAACTTTCAGTTAGATTGAACATTGAAAATAATATCTTCCTGGACTTTAAAAGATTTCGTGTTTTCTAGATGTTCTTTTAATTGCTTATTTTTATAAATAAAATTATTTATCCATAATGCATATTGGTTTAGGCTTTCCTTTTAGTATTCTATGTGTTAAAAGGACATTGATAGTTTTGGCAGTTTACTAAAATTACATAGCTGTCTGGAGTTAAAATCATGTGAAAAATTACTTCCGTATTTAATTACTAAGTAAATATGTATTTTAACTGGTAGATATGATACTCTATTTTAATTAATAAATAATTATTTGTTAATACTTTTATTACCTTTTCCACTTTTTTTTCCAAAATTACAGACTATTAAATTAGAGATAAGTATTTTTGAGTGGGTGCTCCTCCATCACCCTGTTTTAATATGTAATTGCAGACATTATAACTGAAACTAACATTACATATTTTTGTATTTAATTATATTGTTTATTTGATGGTAAATATTCACCTAAGCATTTACAAAATCCAAATATATCAGCAAATATATTCCTAAATATTTTCTATTTCTGTACTTGGTAATTACAAAAATGCTTCTAAAAAAACAAATGACTTCAAAGGTTATGAAAACAAAAACTCACTGTTACATTTTCTTCACATAGATCTCTTTCACAGTAAGCAAATCAAGTCATGTTCTAATATTGTTAAACAGATGGCTACTTGGATTTTATTATTAAAAATAGTCATTTTCTTCATAAATTCATGTACCATCATTTATAATAGAGAAATAACTTATCAAACTAGGGCTCTTTAAGCAATTCAAATATAAAGTCCTAGTGAAGAAGAATGTAACACAGGAGCCCCAGGCCTCAAACTTGTACCTGGGTTTGGGTATTTTGGAAAAACCACCAGGAGGACCAGAGGGGTGAGAAATGCCCTTTATTACTCACTAGGCAGGGAAGCTTTAGCAGGAGCCAGTTGGAGCTGCAGGAAAGGTTGCTGCTGACCAAGAGCAAGCAGAGTTTTTTTATTCCCACAAACAGAGGGAGGGGTTATCTCATTGGGGAAGCAACTGCCTTTTCAGATGGATGGGAGCAAGATGTGCTGCTTGGTTACGGGGAGCAGAAAACGTCCCTGGGAGTAGGCACTGCTGAAAGCCCTTTGTGTACTGCCTTCCTTGGCTGCTGGCCGGGCAGCTATCAGTCTTCTGAGTATGTGGAAGGGCTGCATTCTGTTAACGCTACAAAGAATAATGATAATAGTGCATCAAGCCCCATACTGGCCAGTTAGCCTGTCTTAAACTGAATTCTGTCCTCAGACAGGCAATTCCAGGCTTTTGCAGAACTTGTGAGGACAGGAGCAACACTTAAGTAGCATTGCTTCTGGGTAGCATAGTAGTAAGAAATAAAACTCCAACACAAAGAAAAATACATTTAATTTTAGATTTTCTTTTTTTTTTTCAGATTTAAATCACTAATTATCCCACTCCAACTTGACATTTTTACAAATAAGGAGATCATTGCTCATAAAGATAATTTGTTTATATACTGTTCAATTTGGACACTTCTTTATATATTCTAAATATAAGCCCTTTATCAAATATGTGGTTTGTAAATATTTTCCCCAGTTTGTAGCTCGTCTTTCCATTCTCTATTAGGTTCTTTTGCAGACCAAAAGGTTTTAATTTTGAAGGTGTCTATTATTTTTTTTCTGAGAAATCATTCTTTTAGTATAGTCTAAAATTCAATGCCTCATTATAGACCTCGATAACTTTCTCTTAATGTTTTTTAAAGTTTGGTTTTAAGTTTTATATAATTAAGCTATGATTCATTTTTAATTCATTTTTATGTAAGTTCTGAGGCTTAAGTCAATGTTCACTTTTATTTGTTTGTGGATGTCCAATTATTCTAGAGCCATTTGTTGAAAAGATTATATATCCTTCCTATTCCACGGAATGTCTTTTATGCCTATGCAAATATCAGTTAGATATATTTGTGTGGGTTTACTTCTGGGTTTTTAATTCTGTTTTATTGATCTATGTGTTTATCCTTGGCCAATAGTAGGATTTAATAGCAGGTAGAGTGATTCTTCCCTTTTTATTTTTTAGCCTTCTTTTATCTTTTCTATGACCTATACCTCTTTATAAAATTTTCAGAGTTAGCTTGTCTATATCTACAAAAATTTTGCTGGAATTTTGATAAAAATTGCATTAACTCTATAAATCTATTTGGAGAGAATTGACGTTTTTACTATATTGAGCCCATAAATACAATATATTTCTCCATTATTTAAGTCTTCTTTGATTTTTTCAAAAGGTTTTATAATTTTTAGCATAGAAGTCCATAAATGTTCTGTTAAGTTTATACCTAAATATTTCATTTTCTTTGGTGTAATAGTAAATATCTTTGTGTTTTAAATTTGGTTTTTCACCTATTTATTGTTAGGATGTGGAATTGAAGTTGTATTTTGTGTGTTGGTATTATGACCTGTAACCTTGCTGAACTTACTAGTTCTAGGACTATTTTGGTGAATTGCTTGGGATATTCTATGTAAACAGTCATATAACCTGCAAATAAGAACAGTTTTATTCCTTCTTTTCCAATGTGTATAATATTATTTCATTTTCATGCCTAATTACAGTGGCTAGAATCTTAGGTACTACGTTGAATAAATGTGAAGAGAGCAGACATCCTTGCTTTGTTCTTGATATTACAGGAAATCATTTAGTCTTTCATCATTAAGTGTGATGTTAGTCATAGGATTTTTGTACATGTTCTTTATCAGGTTGAAGTAGTTCTCTATTTCTAACTTGCTGAGAGTTTTTATCATGAATAGTTTGGTTTGTAAAATGCTTTCTCTGCATCAATCAATATTATCAAATATTTTTTTTCTTTGAATTATTACTGTGGTGGATTACATGAATCAATCTTCGAATGTTAGATGAGGTTATTTCTCCACTTCTGTGAACTAGGCTAAGCCATTAACTGGTGATAAAAATGACTCCTGCTACTGATGGCACATGAACATGCCTGGGCCAGCCTGTGGGATAAAAGAGACTACATGTACTAGAGGCATAACATACCACTTGTGGCTTCCTTAACATAGCCATATCCCAAACAATCTAGCAGCTGTTTGAAGATACATAAGTGAATTTAACCAGATTAAAATAATTGTTCATCCTTCTGCAGACTCCTAAATAATAAAAGTTTATTGTTTTAAACCATTTCCTAGAGGTAGATTAGTATGAAGCAGAATTTATCTGATATAAACTCAGCCTTGTAAACATAGTGTCAGAAAGTTTATTCTCTAAAATAAAATATATTTTTTAAGTAAAGAAAAAAAATAGACAAAGATTCATTGCTTGCTCATGGTGATTTAATGTTAATAAGTGTTAGATTGATAAAAATGTAGTTTCCATTCACATTTTCTCTTCTTTTGTAGGGCCATACAGAGAATTATTAAATATTAAAACCATGTTATAAGAAGCAAATTAGATTACTTGATTGATAAGCAAAGTACAAACGTACATAGATGATTGATTTATTTATTTTTTAAGCATTACTGACTTTATAATTTCATTTATTTATTTATTTATTTTAGTTAATTTTATTGGAATAAATTGGTTAATACAATTATATAATTTTCAGGTGTACATTATCATTTGATATCTGTATATCCCATTGTGTTTTTACCACCCAAAGTCCAGTTTCCTTCAGCTACCATATATTTGATCCCTTTTGTTCACTTCGCCCTCCCCATAAACCCTATATTTGATCCCTTTTACCCCATCTACCTCCTCCCTCTTTCCCCACCGCACTAGTAACCACTAGTCTATAGTCCTCTGGTGACCATGAGTCTATATTCCATGTCCATGAGTCTCTGTTTGTCCTGCTCATTTGTTGCTTTTAGGTTTATATCCCACATATAAGTGATATCATTGATTTTCAACTTTTTCTGTCTGGCTTATTTTGCTTAACATGATTCTCTTGAATTCCTTTTATGTTGTCACAAATGGCAATATTTTATCTCTTCTTATGGCTGAGTAATATTCCATTGTATATATGTATGTAGATGATTTAAATGAAGTAGTATCCATATTCAAGTATACTACATTCTCAAGTATTAAAAACAAATAAGTTGTTATCATGAAGCCATTATGGTGAATGTAAAAAGGCCAGGAACACAAGCAGGAAGATTAAAGGAGATAAAGGTATTTATATTGGAAAATCATAGACAGAAGATTGGGAAAACTGTAAACTTCTTATGTAACATTAAAAAGGTTTTAAAAAATCAAGACACTGTTTAAGATAAACACTTTTTTTAAGCTGTGAGTTTTATTTTATTTATTTATTTTTAATTAATTATTATTCTTTTTATGGTGACATTGGGTAATGAAATCCAGTAAGTTTCAGGTGTACAATTGAACAGTAAGGCAAATATATATATTGCATTGCGTGTTAGATTTCTTTTTGTCACCACATATTTGACCCATTTCAACCCATTGATCTCCCTCTTCCCCCCTTATCTCTACCCTCTGGTAACCACTAGTCTATTGTCCATGTCTATGAGTCTCTCTTTGTTTCGTTCATTTGTTGCTTTTAGGTTTATATCC
>NW_011888791.1:10950232-10961724 GCF_000151845.1 Pteropus vampyrus | reverse complement strand
CTTTAGTTAATAAGGTCATTCTAACTATGTTGATTTTTCCAATTGAAGAACACGGAATATCTTTCCATTTCTTTGTATCTTCTTCGATTTCTTTTTATAGGGTCTTATAGTTTTCATCACATAGGTCCTTCATATGTTTCGTTAGATTTATTCCTAGGTATTTTATTCTTTTTCTTGCAATTGCAAAAGGAATTACTTTTGCCACTTCTTTTTCTGACACTTCATTATTAGAGTATAGGAATGCTATGGATTTTTGAACATTGATTTTGTATCTAGAAACTGTATTTGCTTATTGTTTCTAGTAGTGTTCTTGTGGAGACTTTAGGGTTTTCTATATAGAGAAAAGACAAACTTACTGATTCTTTTAAACAACCATTAGTTGCACACTAATACACTAATATCTACATTCTGAAGTATACAACAATTTCATTGGCGCATCACAGATATTCAATGATATCCTTTTATCACTATTCATAAAATAATATGCTAATAATTTAAAATATTTTGTATTGCCCAAAATGCCATTATATTCAAGTAACAGAACTGGAACTAGATAAAATTCAAGTTTTTCAACTTCATATCTAACATAATTTATTCTGTGCCAAATTTCCTGCAGTTGTATCCATTTTGTTTCTAGAAATATTTTGTGAAATTAGCCAAAACCAAATAAAACAGATCAAATGAACAAGTCAAATTTCCACTAGAAAATTTGTATATTGATGTATATCGATATATGATTAGAATTGTAGAACATAAATACATTAACAAGTCTGTCAGAAATCAATCTATATTTATTTTTATTTTTAATTTTATTAAATAAGTGCTATTTTATATTAATTTTTTAAGTAATCGAATAGAGACTATATTTAATTATTTTCATATGAGAATAATTAATATAAATTCACAGCATGACACTATGATTAAAAAATATACACGTGGGGAATAATACATTAAGTTTAGAAAATAGAAAGTTAAGATTCAGTCAAGGGAGTTATAGCTTATTGTTATCGGAGCTGACCACAGCTGGGATGTAGTGTTTAATTCTATATATTGCTAATAGATTTTAAAAACAATCTTTTTAAATATATTTATTAAGTATCTAGAGTATATTAGTCAATGTGTCATTTTCTATGACAGCATCATTGTTTTAAAGATTCTTATGGTCTAGTTGTGACACTAGGTAAAAAAATACACATCTTTATTTGTATAAAAAATTAGCAAAACATATAAAATAATATTTTATCAGTCTTAATACGTCTTTATTCCCTGATTAAGATAAATAGAATGAATCTGAGTACTCTCATATAAATAATTATTCTAGAGTATAGAAATAGTTAATATGATTTGTCAAGATTGTCATTTGCTTTACAATTTAAAATGTTTTCACATAGAAAAAAATATACTATGTAATTCTAGTATTTGGAAATTTATGTAATTTTTAAAAATAAGTCAAACAATGTTCTGGGAGAGCCATTAGGACTCAACATCATAGAGAAGATTTTAAATAATCAGAATGTTTCTAAATTGAATAGGTTATTATTTAAGAAAGTGAACTCTCTGACATTGGAAGTGTTCGAAGAGAAACTGAATCATCTTCTGACAGAGAAATTACACATGGAATGATCTATGTGGGCTAAAGCTTAGACTAGATTACATCAAGAAACTTTTCTAATTCATAAATTCCATAAGTCTGGCAAATCCTTGCAGGGACTCTATTATGTCATTTATCGTAAACCAATAAGTCCGGAACCGAATTATTAAATGAGTACCATTAAATCTATTATATCTTATTGAGAATGACAAACACAAAATGCACTTCTAGAAAAAAATATGAATGTTGAATAATATTTTAAGTTAGGTTGATAAAGGGGGCTATAAATATTATTAATTCTTTCTTCTGTTCCTGTTTTCAACTCACTCAGGAAAAATAAGTGCATGATTGACACTGAATTAGAATTTTAAAAGAGTTTAGTCATTCAATATAATTAAAAGGACCTAAGATATATATTTATATATTCCCCTTTAGTATGAAAAAGGGCAATAAAGAACTGTTAAGTTAATTGGCATTAACGTAACTATGTTAATATGAAGGATAAGTGAAATAGATTCATTTTACTGAAACTTGATATCTTTAATGATACATCTGTTATTGTCTAGATTATATTATTTATTTTCAAACAATACATTTTAAAACTGTAAGAAAAAAATTTCTAAAATCTCCAACATGACTGCTATTTTACAGTTCTCTTGACATTCTTCATCTCCATTAGCATTAATAACTTGACTATAATATTTTAACTTGCCTTTAAGAGTCAGTGCATAAATGGAATAGGGTGTTCTGTTGATCTCGTTGTTTCTCTTTTGGACTTCAGTTTCCTGAACGCCAACTGAAGACCATACTGCTTGCTCCCAAGAATGCTGGAGAAATTGTATATGTCGCTTTCTCCTTCATTATACACCAAATTACTCCAGAGCAAGGATTTGTTTTTCATCTCCATATCCCTGGAGTTCTATATGGTAATATGGTTCATAGAAATCATACATAAAATGTGGGTTAAACAAAACCATGGTTGTAAAATTAAATGAATTAAAATATGAGGCAGCGTTGTACTGTGTTATAGTTATATATTGTTATGGATACCTGTCATTTAGATAAAGGATTGAATTTATAAGAAAAGTTGATGATGGGACAATGAGTAGAATCATTGTATAATTAATCTTTCATTATGCATTTTATTAATGAGAACAGTACTGGTTTTTCTTTTTGCCTGGAACATTTTTCTCCCAGTTCATTGAGCTTATGCCGTTATCACCTTCGAGATTTTGCTCAAATGTAACCTCCCAGTGAGACCTAAACCCGACCAATCAGAGTAAAACTGTAAAACTCTTGATCCCTTTTTCCTATTTTACTCCGTGTTTGTTCCATAACAATTTTCTCCTTCTAAAATACTAAATAATTTACATGTTATTATGTTATTTTGTTCATGACCTCTCTTCCCATTGTTGAATATAAGGTACACTAGGACAGAGATCTTTATCTGCTTTGTCCCTGATGTTTTCTCAGCACCTTAATAGTGCCTGACTCTTAAAAGCACAATGAATATTTATTTACTGAGTTAACAAATGCATGATATTGAACATATTGAAATACTTTAACCTAGTACATTATTTTGTTACAATTTTATTTTCATAATAAAAGAATATAATGCATATGTTGCATATATTTGCAACTTTTTCACATAATTTAACAAAATTTTAATTATTTTATTTAGCTATATATTTTGAGAAGATAAATATAGTGTTATTTAGATACAATTCTCCAACAAATAATTTTTTTTCCCCAGCTGAAAAAAGTTCCGTGCTGTAATATTTCTTTTGATACAAATTCCCAAACTGAGATTATTTGGTCAGTGTATATGCATTTTTAATTTTTATGATTATTTCCATTTGCTTTACAAGTGTTTAGCTTAATGTCTTTTAACTTTAATTAATTCACAGAACACCTTTTCATGACTCCATTGGTCTTTTTTAAAATTATTATTCAATGGAACACATAACAGTTTAAAGTTAACACAGAATTTGAGATTTGAGCACCATCCATAAGTTTGGGCACACTATTTTTAATGAAGATTGTTGACATGACTCAGGTTCATATGTTAACTTCTGGTACCATTATCAATCAGTGCTATTTTCTCTTTTATTACTTTCTGTTATTCAACAACCTGATAATGTTTTGCATACAGCAGTTGCTCAATAAGTTCCATTGAATTAGTGAATATTGATCACTTGCCCTTAGCAAGTAAATTCTCATTAAAAACAGCCACAGCTTATTATGTCCAGCTGATTAGGTTGTTTTCTTGATAATAAGTTTATAAGCTCTGAGTGCCTTTTGTTCATTCTGAAGTGCTACTCTAATCTATGAACTATTTAGTTTATCTTGTCTGGGTCTTTTGTATAAAATTAAAAATATAATATTTCAAGGATAACATTTTATTTTCCTTTTACTACTGTATTTTCTCGAATTGAAAATTCAATCTTAAAACTTTAATTTGAGAAACATTTTTATTTATTACAAATCATCTCTGTTTCATTTTACTTTTTTTTTCATTGGCAATATTTATGTGTGTTATGTGACATTGAGTTGGCTCTAACTCTTGGCGACCCTATGAATAAGTGCTGTCCACAATGTCCTGTTCTCTCTAGCTCTGCTCAGTTCCTGTAGACTTATGCCTATGACTTCTCTTATGAAATTAATCCATTTCATGTTTTGCCTTCTTTTTCTCCTGCTGCTTTTTTATTTTTACAAGCATCATTGTCTTTTCCAAAGAACCCTGCCTTCTCATGATGTACCCAAAGTGGGACAAGTTCATTTTTTTTTTTTTTCATTTTTGCCTCTAGTGATATTTCAGGCTTTTTTGGTTGAATTAATTGTCCAACTTTTACATCCGTACCTAGTAATTGAGAATGTGAGAATGTACATCATCTTGGCTTTGGTCTCTAATGACACATCTTTGCTCTTGGAGATATTTCCTAATTCTTCCATTGCTGCCCTTCCGAGTCTTGGCCTTCTCCTGATTTTTTGACTGTAGTCTCCATTGATAACACTATTTAGGCACTGGTCAATATTTTCTATACACCGATGGGTAGAAATGATGATGACTTCATTGAAATTTTGAACCAGCAGAGCATTAGTACTGTATAGTTTATTTCTGGCAGAAATATGTCAAATACCACTGATTATTGGTGTAAAAAAGCCAGCAAGTTTTGATATTTGTTGATTAGTCGAAGTTAGAGGAGAGAGGAAGGCCAAAAGGGTGGGATGGAGAACCAGTCCACTGGTGATTTACCACTGAGAAAGAAACCTACTAGATCAAGAGAAATGAACTCCTGAAAAATAGAGATGCTGTGTCAGAACAAGAGTGTTTCTGGATGGAATCTACCTCAAGTAAGTGTTGACCTTAGGCAAATTATCATGATAATTTTCCTCACTGTAACTCTGAGAGCCCTGTACACCATTATAATTCTAAGTTATTTCAAATTAGTTATTACATTTAAAAAATCAATTTACAAAATAGACAAAGTAATTAAGTCTTTTAAAAGCAGGCATACTTATGTTTTATATAGAAACATTGTGAACTGAAACTTTTCAGGAGCTAAAATGTTATATTCTGAGAACCTGTTGGAACCCAAGAGCTGCAGGTGCTTCTTTGAAAAATGACATTTCCGTCATCTACCTGACAAGCACAGCTGAAATATCAAAGTTATAAACCTTCTGCTTCTGTGTGCCAGCTAGTTTCCGTGGAAACAGCCTGTTTTGAAAAAAGGAAGTCGATGTCCTTAACATAAAATTATGAGGTTTTGAATATTTTACTAAATATGTATTTGGACATATTTGACAGTTTTGAGATTATAAAAATGTTCAGTTTTATTATTTTATATTTTATATGTGTATATCTACATATATAAAGGATCAGTGTAATTAAATTATTAAATAACATTTGCTTTTATTTTAACTTTAATCTTTCTGATGTAAATATAATGTTATAACTTATAAAATAAATCATACTTACCATGAATATTATTGATTATTATTTAAAAATTGCTAAATATTATTGATTATTCAAAATCTTTAAAAAACATAGGGAAACAAGGACATATATAACATGTTCTTTATTTTTATATACTGTAACAATTAAAACAAAAAAATTATTTATTAGTTTAAAAATAAACCAACTTTAGTTTGTATTGATTTCTCAGATTATTTTTATAAAGGACAAATCAAATTTATTATTATTTATGTTAATGGATCTAATATTTTTATCTTATTTTGTTCTGCCAATGCAACACACAGTTTGCTATATGCAAAAAAAGTTACATAATGATTTCTGTTGCAAAATAGTAGCTAATTATAGGGTAATTTTGATTTTTTTAACCTATATAAAATTCATATTGTGATATATGATATAGTCAGTGAAAGACCTTCACACTCTTCAGTATATTTTCCTATACTTGGAATTTATAAAATAATAATAATTTCTATAACTTTAAGAGAGATTAGAGTGTAGCTTTATAATGCTCTTTTATTGTGTAAGAGCCAGTGAAATTTAAAATAAACGTATGTTCTAGGCCCTAAGGTCATAGCACTGAATCATATTATAAGATATGCTTTGCCCTGTTGTTAAACAGAATTGTTAAATGTTGCTTCTATTATTTCAGTTACTTGGAAGATAATTTTTAACAGATGTGACAGTTATTTCAAGGATTTCTTAAAGTGCAATAGATTAGTTTGAATTTTAAAGATGTATAACTATGGACTGGCTTAACCATTGTGAGAATTTACATCATTATCAACTATTACTTAGTTAACTGACTTTTGTTATAATTCACATCTTCTATAATTTGATAAGATACTATAGGTATTCATGTCATAATTTTTGAAAGAGAATTGATTATATTGTCTTTTTCTTGGTCAACTAAATGGAGTATATATTGATCTTGGATTAAAGCATTTCAAGTTTCTTAAACAACACTGTACATTTATATTTTTAAAACATTGGAATGAAAAATATATAGTATAAGAACAATTAAAATGCATATATACACATATAAACATTTTCACTACATTGGGTGATTATAAGAATTGTTTTTTTGAAAAGATCAACAAAGTTGACAGACTCACCAAGGTAAGAAAGAGAAAAAACCCAAATCAACAAAATTATTAATGAAAGAGGAGACATTATAACTCATTCCACAGAAATTCAAAAGATCATAGGAAACTACAGTGAACAACTATTTGCCAACAAACTGAACAATCTAGAAGAGATGGAAACATTTTATAAACATACAATTTACTAAGACTGAATCAGAAATATGTAGAAAATATGAATAGACTAATTACTACTAAGGAGGTTGAATTAGTGATTAAAAAAAATCTTCCAATGAAAAAAACCCCAGGACCAGATGGCTTTACTGGTGAATTTCATCAAGGATTTAAAGAATTAACACCAGTTTTTCTCAAACTTGTTAAAAAAAAAAATTGAAGAGAAAGGAACACTCCCAAACTCATTTTATGAGGCCAGCATTATCTTTATACCAAAACCAGAAAAGAACATTACTAGAAAAGAAAACTATAGGTCAATTTCTTTGATAAATATAGATTAAAAAATCTTAATAGCAAATTGAGTTCAGCAGCACATTAAAAGGGTAATAGTTCAATATGATCGAGTGGTATTTATCTCTAGGATGCAAGTAGGTTCAACATACTCAAATTAATCAATGTGGTATATTATATTAATAGAATGAAAGAAAATAATTATGTGATCATTGCAATACGCAAAGAGTATTTGACAAAATTCAACATCCATTCATGATAAAAATGCTTAACAAATTAGGCATAGAAGAAGCATATCTCAATATAATAAAAGCCACGTATGACAATCCCAGATAATATCACAGTCAATGGTGAAAAATCAAAAACTTTTCCTCTAACATCAAGAACAAGAAAAAGGTGTCTACTCTCACCACTCCTATTGAACATAGTACTAGAAGTTCTAGCTAGAGTAATCACGCAAGAAAAAGTAAAAGTATCAGGATTGGAAAAGAAGTAAGATCTTCTCTACTTGCAAATGAATTAAAGACACTACCATAAAAATGTTAGATTTAATTAATGAATTCAATAAAGTTTCAGAATACAAAATTAACATACAAAAATCAGTGGCTTCCCCTGCACTAAAAACAAATTTTCTGGAAAAGAAATAATAAAATCGATGCCATTTACAATAGTATCAAATACAATAAAATACTTAGGAATTTAGCTAAGGAGGTGGAAAATCTCTATCTGAAAACGATAAGACATTGATGAAAGAAATTAAAGAATATACAAATAAATGGAAAAGTATCTTGTTTTCATGGATTGGAAGAATTAATATTGTTAAAATGTCAATTCCACCAAAAGCTATCTATAGATTCAATGTAATCCCTATCAAGATTCTAATGGCATTTTTTACAGAAGTAGAAAAAACATTCTTAAAATTTATAAGAAGCCACAAAGACTCCAAATAGCCAAGGAAATACTGAGAAAGAACAAAGCAAGAGTCATCACATCTCCTGATTTCAAGCTATACTCTAAAGCTATAGTAATCAAACAGTATGTAAAGACTGACAAATAGACCAATGGAACAGAATCAAGAACCCAGAAATAAACTCAAGCATGTACAGTCAATTAATATTTGACAAAGTAGCCCAAAATACTTGATGGAGAAAAGTCAGTCTCTTCAATAAATGATGCTGAGATAATTAGATATTCACAAGTGATAGAATGAAACTAGTCCCATATCTTGCAGCACTCAGAAAAATTAATTCAAAATAAAGACAAATTTAATACCTGAAAGCATAAAATCCTAGGAGAAAATATAGGAACAAAGCTCCTTGATTTGGGTCTTGGTAATGATTTTTGGATATGACACCTAAAGCACAAGCAACAAAATTAAAATAAATAAGTGAGGCTACATCAGAATAAAAAGTTTTCCACAGCAAAAGAAATCATTAACAAAGTGAAAATACAACTTATGGAGTGGGAAAAAAATACGTGTAAACCATATATCTGATAAGGGGTTAATATCCAAAATATATAAAATAGTTGTACAACTCAATATCAAAACAAAGTATATAACCCAGTTCAAAAATGAGCAAAGGACTTGAATAAACATATCTTCCAAGAAGCTACATGAAAGACCAACAGTTTTTTATTTTATTTTTATTTTATTACAAATATTATTTGTAATAAAAAATAAGGAAATCCTACAACTTGTGACAACATGGATTGACCTTGAGAGCATTCTGCTAAGTGAAGTAAGTCAGGCATAGAAAGATGAATACTATATGATCTCATTGATATGTGAAATAAAAATTTTAAAAATCATAGAAAAGAGGATCAGAATTGTGGTTATCAGAGGTGGAGGGTGTCAATTGGAGAAAGATAGTCAAAAGGTAAAACCTTTCAGTTATAAAATAAAAAATAGTAGAGATGTAATGTACAACATGATGTCTATAGCTAACACTATTGTATGATATATAGGCAAGTTGTTAAGAGAGTAAATTCTATGAATTTTCATTATAAGGAAAACATTTTTCTCTTTTTTCTTTTCTTTTTATTATATCTATATGAGATGAATGTTAGATGAATCTATTGTGTTATTTCACAATATATGTAAATCAAACCCTTCTGCTGTGTAATTTAAACTTATACAGAAATGTATGTCAGTTATTTCTCAATAAAATTGGAAAAAAAGAAGTAAAGAAAGGTATAATAACAATGCTGCATCAAATAGATAATATGAAGAAAAGAAATTATAAAAAAGAACCAATGGAAATGATAGAGTTGAAAAGTAGAATTGAAATGAAAACTTCCTTAGAAAGGTTCAACAGTAGATTTGAATTCACAGAAGAAAGAAAAAGAAAAACAACTTGAGATAGACAGATGGAGATCATGCAAGTCAAAGAACAAAGAGAAAAAGGAATGAAGATCCTCAGAGAAATACAGTATCGGCACATCAACATATATGTAATGGGGTTCCAAAGGAGTTGAGAGAGAGAGAAAATAATGTTTGAAGACATGATGGTTGAAAACTTCACAACATTTTTGTTAAATAATAACCTATATACATCTGTGAAACTCAACGAATTCCAAGTAGGAGAATTTCAAAAGGATCTATAAACAGACATATCATAATAAAAATATTGATAATCAAAGGCAAGGAAAAAATCCTAAAAGCAGTATGGAAAAAAGATCACATGCCATTAACATGGAAATTTCAATAAGATTAATAGCTGACTTTTAACCAGAACAGCAAAATGGAGGCCAGAAGTCTGTGGGATAATGTATTCAAAGTGCTCAAAAGAAAAAAAAATAAAATAAAGAAGAGTCCTATACCAGCACAACTGTATTTTAAAAATGAAAGCAAATTAATGGCTTTCCAAGATAAAGAAAAAAAAGAGAGAATTGTTACTAGAAGACCCGACCCATTTTACAAGAAATACTAAAGGAAGTTTTTCAGATTAAGAGAAAGTGATCACAGGTGGATATTCAATTCTGTACTACTAAAGATTATTATGTAATTATAGACATCAGTAGGAGTATATATTTTTGTCTTCACTTATTTTAAAAAAACATTGTATAAAATTATAATATATATAATTATATATTGGTATTTACATTATATATAAAATACGTAATTTCTTTTGGGGCCTATAGCATATAGAAATGTAATATTGCCAAATAATATATTTGACAATAATAGCATAAAAGAGGCACATGAGAGCAAAGCTGTACTGGGCTAAGTAAATTACTACAGATAATAAATAATGATTATACCAACGTATTGTTAGGTTTACACAGTAATGTAATGTGTCTAACGATGATACCACAATAAGGGGTAAAGGGAAGAGATATAAAGGTGCAATTTTTTTTTTTTTGTATATAACACTGGAGTTAAGCTTGTATAAGTTGGAAGCTTATTAGAGTAATTTGAGATATATATATATTTTTTTTTACTAAAAAAGAAAACTCGAAAATATGGCTAAAAGTATTAAAATTAAAATGTTACATTAGAAAATATTTACTTAATGCAAAAGAAAGCAGTAAAGGAGGAACGAGAAGGAATGAGACATATGGAAAACAAAAAGTAAAATGGCAAATGCAATTTCAAATATCTCAGCAATAACATAAAAGATACATAGCATGGGAGTAAAAATGTTGTAAAAAGGTATTTAAAAAAACTATCACAAGACAGTTGGAGTGGTTGTACTAATACCAGACAAAACAGAGTTTAAAACAAAAAAATGTTACTATTGATAATGTGAGACATTTTATAACAATAAAAAAGTCAATCCATCAGGATGATAAAACAATTACAAACATATATAGCTCCAAAAACAGACCAAAAAATGTGAGGCAAAGGCTGAAACAAATGAGGGAAATAGATAATTCTATTATAATATTCTGAGACTTTAATACTCCAATTTAATTTATGCTTAGAACAAGAAGACTGAAGATCAACAAGGGAATAGAAGACTTAAAAATGTTATAAATCAACCGAATCTAACAAACATCTATAGAACGATCCACTCAACAACCAAATATACTTTCTTCCCAGTGGTATATGGACCATTCTGCAGGATAGACTATATGTTAAACCATAAAACAGACCTCATTGAATTTGAAAGGATAGAAATAATACAAAGTACTTTCTTTGACTAGGATGGAATAAAATCAGAAATCAATAGCAGAAAAATATTGGGAAACTCACAAACGTGTGTAACTAAAACCACATACTCCTATATAACCAATGGGTCAAAGAAATCAAAAGGCAAATCAGAAAATCACTTGAGATGAATAAAAATGAAGACTCAAAAGTTATGGGATGCAGCTAATCCACTTAAAAAATGTGACAGATATTTCTCCAAAGAAAATAAACAAATATCCAATAAGCATA
>NW_011888791.1:10947266-10949737 GCF_000151845.1 Pteropus vampyrus | reverse complement strand
AAGTGAAAGAAGCCAGTCACGGAAGACCACATATTTATATGACTTTATTCATATCAGATATCCAGATAGGAAAATATATATCTGTGTGTAATATATATAGTAGATTAGTGATTACTTAAGGGTGGCTAGGGGTGTAGGGATAGAAGTGATAGCTACAGGGTTTCGGGTTTCTTTTTGAGTTTATGAAAAGTTCTAAAATCAACTAGTGATGTTGCACCATTCTGTAAATGTGCTAAAATTTATTTAATTTTACATTTTTAATGGATGAATTATATATTATGTGAATTATATCTCAATACAGCTGTTAAAAATAATGTGTCGGTTTTATAGAAAGTTTATGTCTAGTTCTGTGAAATACAAAGCTATCTGTTTTCAAATAATTGACTGATTCATATTTCTTATCTGAATTTTTTGAGAGCAGCAAGTACACAGAACTAACAACTATTCCTAGAAGTTGGTAGATTTCCAGAGTTCTGAGCTCTGACCTAAAACATTTGATCTTGTGATCAATTGTCTAACTGATAACAAAATTTGCTTATTTGACTTATTATGTTTATCATATAGATTATAGAATATGAACAAACCAAGCTTGTTAAAAGAGGGATTGTATCTGGCTCAATTTATTCTAATTTGCTTCCCTTCTTAAGTTATTGAACCAAGTGTTCTTTTTTTGATCTGCACTATTATCAAGGTAGGATGATACAGGTAGCCACATAACTTTTCCCAAAATATTAAAGATTTAGAAGAGAACAAAGCTATGCATACGAATTAATATTATCATATTTAATACTAGTACTTTGAATGTTAGTTTTAAATCTTATTAAAAGTAAGTGAAAAGGTAATAATTATTATTACATAACATAAGTTATTCATGGTAATGATTTTACTTACATCTTGTAAAGATAAATAGATCACAGCTCCTCTACTTAGGTAGCTGTGTTTTTGCTAGACGGCCAATATACCTCTGGTCATATATGGATAGGACACCTGACTCTAGGGTATATGATATTATATGACCCAGTTGAAGCTAAGGGTATGAGAGAAGTTGATGTAGGGTAATGCAAAGAGAAACTAATGTAGAGTAATCAGATTTTCTCATTTGAATAAAAAAATGTCAGAAGACTGAGACTGTTAGTAGTAAAGCTATAATGTATGAAGGAAGTCGAGATATCTGTAAGCATATTAAGCTTATGAAGGAGAAGAAACTAAGAAGAAGTAGAAGTCAAACAGTAAAGAATGTAGGACGAGAAAAATGGATAATGAAAAGGAAAAGTCAAATTTTGTTAAAGAGAAACATATGCCATATGAAGAAATTGTAGCCAGATACTTCTTGATACTGTAAAAATTGTCCATTTAAACGACATTATTTGCACTTCAGAAATAGGATTTTTTATCTAGAAATTTGACATTTACTTAGAAAAAAAATCTTTGAGAATCCTATTAAGTGAACTCAAAACATTAAAATTCTCTATTAAGATTTTTTTTGAGATAAATGAATCCAGAAGTGTTTATTTCTTTAATAGTCTTTAAAGTCCCTAAGCACTGCTATATTATTTTATTTATTTTTGACATCTTGACCTTTTCTCTTTTAACAACTGTCATCTATTACCAGCAGCAGTTTCACATCAATGCTTTCCTTGCCAAAATGCCAAAAAACAATTTAATCTAAAGTTTGATTGTTTGATGGTTACAATTCTCTGCATGATATAGATCTTGAGCTTTCATTCATGAAATAATGTCTTTCTCAGGTAATATTTTCAGTTACGTATATCCAACAATGAAAGTCTGTTAAAGAATGTCAGAGTGCTCTCCATACACTTTTCTTTTGTCAGAGTCTTTGCATTTTCTCTCATAGATTGAAATAGCACTTTTGAAACAAATTGCCATTGTAAAATAAGTTTTTATAAATGTTCAAGTTAATAATTCTTAGTAAAAAATTATCAATGTAAGTGTCAATAACTTGACACAATTGCAATGCCTGATGTTTTTCTCCTAATTATTAAAGTATCTGCTAATGCATACATGTTTAAAAATAATAAATACAAAAGCATGGAATAATATAAAGACAAAAGATGGAAATATGAGCTTTAAAATTTACATTAACTTCAATATTTAGGCATTTGCATATTATTTTAACTCACAGTTGTGAAATATATGTACAGTGTACCTAAACCAGCACAACTGCATAGTCAACTGAGAATGGGGATTGACAACAGGAACAGACAAGAGACTTACCTCTCCTTACTTTCTCTTGCTCAGGTACTCAATACCTACCCATTTCAGAAACTAGGAAATTAACTATCCAAACACAATTTAACTAAAAAAAAGCTTAGCTTAATATTTGTCCAGATCCTCAATGCATAAAGGACCATAAAATATTACTATATTACTAGAATAGTGTGCAAATGAAGGATGAGAAAAAAATATTTTCTTGGTTCCTTTCCTTTATTTATGTGAATGTCCAGAAAGCA
>NW_011888791.1:10943678-10946211 GCF_000151845.1 Pteropus vampyrus | reverse complement strand
CAATGAAACTCTCTCAGACTCCTTTCCCTAGCAAGAGTCCAGGCCCCAGGAGGAAGCAATTCCCAGATCGAATTCTGAAAACTTATGTCACCTGGGGGAAAGGAATTGTGCCCAACTTCAGGGAGTTTCAGCCTTTATGACTTCTGTAAGCAAAATAAAAAAGTCATAACCACCAAGGGACAGGGGTTTAAGAAAATAGATGAAGATAGCTTCAGCCAGAGAAGGAGGTAGTGAGAACATGGGGGCTACATCTCTGAAGAAGGAACGGAAATTTGTTGAAGCCAAACACCTGACACACAGGCTCACTAAAAAACGAAGACATAATCCTCAGATTATGTCTTGTCCTCTCCCCCATACCCTATCCCCACACTGTAAACCTCCAGTATAATAACAGTGGATTACACTGAAAGATTTGCATCACATAGACTTTTGAATAGCAATACGTAAGAGGGTATGAAAGCCTAAAAGTAAAACAAAAACA
Organism: Pteropus vampyrus; assembly: GCF_000151845.1. NCBI lineage: Eukaryota > Metazoa > Chordata > Mammalia > Chiroptera > Pteropodidae > Pteropus > Pteropus vampyrus. Next base: position 10,945,730 of record NW_011888791.1, on the reverse strand, counting down.
AGAATAATAGATGAACTTGAAGCCTCTGGTACCTATAGCTACAATAAATGTTAAACATGGCCTAAATCTTAGCTAGCTTACCATAAATCCTCACACTAAAGGTATATTTACGTTAGTATTTATTACTTTATATATCTTGCTTTCAACAAAAATGTTGAAATGGCATACCAAGAGGTAAGAAAAAATACACTAAAGAGACAAAGCAAACAGAACAAGACTCAGACATGACATATGTGTTGAAATGATCAGTCTAGGAATTTAAGAATTTAAGGATATTATGGGCTCTATTGGAAAAAAGCAGACAACACGCAAGAACAGATGGATAGCAAATATCATCAGAGAGATGGAAACATTAAGAAAGAATAAAAATGTAATGCTAGAAATCAATAACAAGTAACAGAAATGAGTAATGCCTTTAATGTGGTCATTAGCTGAGGCAAGAATCAGGGAACCTTAAGATAAACCAATAGAAAAATCCCCAGCTGAAATGCACAATAAAATATGAATAAAAAAATAGAATGTTCAAGAACTTTGGTGTAATATTCAAAAGTATAATATGCTTATTATTGGAATAACAGAAAAAGAAAGAAATAATAGAACAGATGAAATATTTCAAGTAATAATAGCTGAAATCTTTTCAAAATTAATGACAGGAATCAAAATTATTTTCAGGAAGGTAAGATAAAATAAAGCAGGATAAATATAAAAATAAAACAAAACAAAACATATACACACACACCAAGGTATATCATAGTCAAATTACACAATGAAAGATAAATATATAATCTTATTTGATGAAAGCCAGAGGGAAAAAGAAACACCTTACCTAAATAGAAAGCAATTTAAGAATTACAATGGACTTTTCTAATTTAAAAAATCATGTAAGTAAAAAAAAATGGAGCAAAATATTTACGTGTGAAAGAAAAAAAATCCACCTATAATTTTATATCCAATGAAATATTCTTCAAAAATGAAGGAGAAATACTTTTGCAAACAGAAACTGAATGGTTCGTTGTAAACAGATCAAGAAATGTTAACAGAATTTCTTCAGGCAAGAGGCAAATGATGTGGATCAGAAATTTAGATCTACATGAAGAAAGGAAAAGCACTGGATCCAAGTAAGCTTTTTACAAATGTTGTCAAATGGATTCTAAAATTTATATGGTAAAGCAAAGGGTCTAGAACACCCAATGTAATTCTGAAACACATTGATCAATAGAATAAAAAGTCCTGAAATAGACTCATACAAATATAGTGAACTGATTTTTTACTTGAGAAAGGGTAATCTTTTCTACATTGTGCTGAAACAATTGTATGTTCAGACACAAAAGAAAAAGAAAAAACTTAAGCAGACTTTACAATCTAAAACAAAAACAAAAACAAAACCCTCAAAATGGATCAGAGATCTAAATTAAAATGTAAACTTCTGAAACTTCTAGAATAAAAAGTGAGAAAATTTGCATAAGCTTCTGTTTGGTGATGAGTTTTTACATACTATGACTAAAAATAAAACAATTGGGAGGAAATTTTGTAAGTTGTACTTATGAAAAATTTAGCTCTGTTAAAAACAATATTAAGAGAATAAAAGGCATATTTTAAGTTGGGAGAAAATATTTGCATAGTGAATGTCATGCAAAGGGCTTATTGAGAGTATACAAAGAACTTACATTTCAACAATAAAAAACAAAAGTCCAATTAAAAGAGGGTAAAACGATCTGAACAGACAACTCACTGATGAAGATATATCAATGGCAAAAAATATATGACAAAGTTGTCAGTAATATTTGTCATTAAGAAAATGCAAATTTAAGCAACAGTGAGATATTACTACACACCTATTAGAATGATTAAGATTTTTTAAAAATGAAAATACTGATTGCTTGCAAGAATAGAAAGTATAGAGAATTCTTATTCATTGCTGGTGTGAATGAGCAGTGGTATGGTCACTCTGAAAGAAAGCCTGGAGATTTCTTACAAAGCTAACCATAATAGTACCATATGATCCAGGAGGTATGCACCTAACTGATCTGAAAATCTGCATGTGAAAGTTTA
>NW_011888791.1:10941688-10943628 GCF_000151845.1 Pteropus vampyrus | reverse complement strand
AGTAATTTTTTATCTACAATGAAAATATTTTAAAAAGGAATTGTGACTAGAATGAACAATTAAAGTGAGGAGAAAAAAGTGATAGCATGCTAAAGTTTATGTTTTATTTTTGGTAAAATATAAAGCTGGTTGACATCATATTAATGCAAATTATTATAAACACGTATATTTAATATATAAGGATAGTTGCATAAGAATAGGAATATACCCATTATTTTTAGCAATGGAATAGCAATTAGGAAAATAAAATTTTATAATCCAGTAACGATTACTAAAAAGCAATTATAAATGACAATAGCAAAAAAGGATACTAAGCACCCTAACTTGTAAAACAATTGAAAGTCATCATTCCCATCCTTACAAGATAACCTGAACAAGGAAACCAATGCCTTTTCTTGGACCCTTCAGAAAACTGTGGTTGCAAGGCACACCACATCCTTGAAATCTAGAGAGGCATTTGCCTCCTATAAGACATATAGCATTGGATATTTGATTATCTGGAGTGGAGGCCACTGGACACCACAACTGGTAGAAATCCTTAAATGGTACTTTTGAAAAATTGCTGGAGGCTGAATGCAGAGAAATTGCTGAGAGCTCTGCCATATGGAGTTCCCTCTATTTTCACAGCTTTATCTCCAGGAACCCCAAACAATTCTCATTGAGGACTGAGGATCTAGAGAATACCCTTATAGTCCTAAAAGTAGTAGGGATGGAAGAGCTGCAATGAAACTCTCTCAGACTCCTTTCCCTAGCAAGAGTCCAGGCCCCAGGAGGAAGCAATTCCCAGATCGAATTCTGAAAACTTATGTCACCTGGGGGAAAGGAATTGTGCCCAACTTCAGGGAGTTTCAGCCTTTATGACTTCTGTAAGCAAAATAAAAAAGTCATAACCACCAAGGGACAGGGGTTTAAGAAAATAGATGAAGATAGCTTCAGCCAGAGAAGGAGGTAGTGAGAACATGGGGGCTACATCTCTGAAGAAGGAACGGAAATTTGTTGAAGCCAAACACCTGACACACAGGCTCACTAAAAAACGAAGACATAATCCTCAGATTATGTCTTGTCCTCTCCCCCATACCCTATCCCCACACTGTAAACCTCCAGTATAATAACAGTGGATTACACTGAAAGATTTGCATCACATAGACTTTTGAATAGCAATACGTAAGAGGGTATGAAAGCCTAAAAGTAAAACAAAAACAAGAATAATAGATGAACTTGAAGCCTCTGGTACCTATAGCTACAATAAATGTTAAACATGGCCTAAATCTTAGCTAGCTTACCATAAATCCTCACACTAAAGGTATATTTACGTTAGTATTTATTACTTTATATATCTTGCTTTCAACAAAAATGTTGAAATGGCATACCAAGAGGTAAGAAAAAATACACTAAAGAGACAAAGCAAACAGAACAAGACTCAGACATGACATATGTGTTGAAATGATCAGTCTAGGAATTTAAGAATTTAAGGATATTATGGGCTCTATTGGAAAAAAGCAGACAACACGCAAGAACAGATGGATAGCAAATATCATCAGAGAGATGGAAACATTAAGAAAGAATAAAAATGTAATGCTAGAAATCAATAACAAGTAACAGAAATGAGTAATGCCTTTAATGTGGTCATTAGCTGAGGCAAGAATCAGGGAACCTTAAGATAAACCAATAGAAAAATCCCCAGCTGAAATGCACAATAAAATATGAATAAAAGAATAGAATGTTCAAGAACTTTGGTGTAATATTCAAAAGTATAATATGCTTATTATTGGAATAACAGAAAAAGAAAGAAATAATAGAACAGATGAAATATTTCAAGTAATAATAGCTGAAATCTTTTCAAAATTAATGACAGGAATCAAAATTATTTTCAGGAAGGTAAGATAAAATAAAGCAGGATAAATATAAAAATAAAACAAAACAAAACATATACACACACA
>NW_011888791.1:10938142-10940423 GCF_000151845.1 Pteropus vampyrus | reverse complement strand
AACTGTGATAAACATGTATGACATGCCCTCACTTGATAGGGCTGGGAAAAAGTTGTTTAAGTAATTTCGGAAATAAGTGGAGACTCTAAGGATGAAAGGAATTGTACATTAGCATTGTACTCTAGTTGATGAAGTTATTTCCATTTGGGGTATAGGTTAATGTGTTACATGTATACAGAGAATGAACAAATAAGTAAAATAGATGGACAGTGGTGGGAGCCAGATTTCTCGCTGATGACATGGGAGGTTATAGGTAGCAATGTCAAAAGGCTAGAATGAAACCTATGATACTGGAATAAGGTTGGAAACATCAGTATAAATTCATTCAAATTTAATATAGATTGAGATAAACATGTAAGATAACATACAACCTGAGAATAGAGTGACCTGACAGCAGTCTCCACTTATCCTCAGTTTTGCTTTCCATGGTTTCAGTTGTTGACTGCTATCTGAAAACATTAAATGGAAAATTTCAGAAATAAAAAAAATCATAAGTTTTAAATTGTGTGTCTTTCTGAGAAGCATGATGAAATCTCTTGCTGCCTGCTCTGTTCCACCAGGGATGTGACTCATCCCTTTGTGTAGCTTATCCATGCTGTATATGTTCCCCTCCCATTAATCACTTAGTAGCCCTGTCAGTTATCAAGGGGACTGTTATGGTATTGCAGTGCTTGTGTTCAAGTGACCCTTAATAATGGCCCCAAAGCACAAAGGTAGTATTGCTGGAAATTCAGATTGCTTCCCTTAAATGAAAAGGCATGTAAGTATGAGAAGAAAAAAAAAAAAAAAAGGATTCAGTGCTATCTATGATTTCAGGCATCCACTGGGGGTCTTGGAATGTATTTCTTAGGGATGAGGGAGAGACTACTGTAAATAGTAGATACGAACCTAGTCACCGGGAAAACATCCAAACTGTATATGCAATCGGAGTAATAGTAAACATTTAAAATAACTTAAAAATGGACACTTTGAAGACTGACTTTTAAAAAATCAACTTAATGTATATCCTAGGTGACTTTTGTAAATTGTTTATCAGTTGCATGTTATGAAAAGGGCCATTAACTCATTTAATTTTCAAATTTCCAGAAAATTAAAGAGGAAAATCAACAAATAAATATACTGCATTTCCTTATATTTCAATTAAAGAACGTAAAGATTTATACAGTGAAGTAATTCGCATCTATTTTCTGTCATTGATGGTGATAATAGTAGCACTGTGGCATTGTTATGATTTGTTTAGTTTTTTTGCTTGCTATTTCATTCTGTTTCTCTCTGGGTTCAAATATTTATTGTACTAAAAAGCAATATCCTCACTTTTATTAAAGAAAAACCACCTTTCTATTTGATCTATTTCCTCTTTTAGATCATTACCTCTTCCTCTATTACTCAGCAGTAAACCTCATACACAAAATCCTAAACAGAAGTTAGGCTTGTCCTAAATTTGGGTGTGCTCGTGAAGAGATTACTAATGTTAAGTCTTTAATGTGTTGTATTATGTTCTTCTTGTCTTAAAAATGGTTGAATTATTCCAGCGAGATCTCAATCTTACTTTCAAAAACAGCAACACTTATCAGTTTATCCATCCAGTTAAATTTTAGGACTGCAGAATAGAAGAAAAGTATCTAGTATATTGTCCTTTTTGTGAAGAGCATCACCTTTTCCTCAGAGGTACAGAAAGACAAGAGGGGATTTCTATTAAAGTAGGTAAAAGGGTGTCATACTTCTGGTATTAAACGGATAAATGTGCTAGACTTTCTGATTGGGCAAATTACAGTGGAGTTGAAGTGCTTGTTTCTTGACCAGAGTTAAAATTAAATTAGAATCAACTCAGAATATACACAGATATTATTGATATATATGTTATTGAAAATAGCCACACCTAATAAAAGAACGATTAAGTAGAGCCATCTGACAAACTAAGAAGCTTTAAAATCTAATGGGATATGCTTCAAGAATGTTGCCAGGGGGTTACAACAAAAGTTACTTAGGGGTTAACTGCTCCGAAGATTTCATTAGCAAAGATCAGGTACCAATGTACAAGTTAACTTAAAGAAGCAAAAATACGACTTGGGAAAATTATAAAATTCTTAATGCCATCTTTTTACCCTAGATTTTTATTTACTTTGTTACACATTTCATTTTTATAGCTACTGGTATTAAAAAGTATCATTTTGCTATCATTGTTGCTGTTTCCCTAGCATCAGTGGCTAAAAAGAACATGAAGCCATTCTAATTACTAAGATGTACAATGTCACATTTTGTTATTCTCTATATCCCATCC
>NW_011888791.1:10921916-10936732 GCF_000151845.1 Pteropus vampyrus | reverse complement strand
CAGACTCTCACTCAGAAAAATATGGGAAAAGGAGATTGTAGGAAACAGTTCCAGATTAGTCAAATCATAGAGATAATCATATATTAACTTGGAATTCATATACACCTTCATTAAGACAATAGAAAAATCATGCTTCTACCAAACCTATACCTTGACAATGCTTACTTTCTCCAAAATTTTCAATAAAACATATTATATACATTTCATTCATTTGGATAATGTTCATTCCCTTCTTGCTGAGTCACACATCCCCCTTGATATCTTGTAACTCAAACACTGACATAATGCATTTAAAATGCATGATCACCTCTTACATAATAGGACAATAGAAGAGAGGAAAAGAGGAAATATTGGATATATGCTAATAATAATATTTGGAGGAATATTGTAACTACTGTGGTCCTATTTATGTCATTGGTAAAACAGACTTCAGTGGTACTTAGAACATTCTTGTTTTACCTCCTCTCTCCCATGGCATAGTCTCTTTGCCTTCAGCAAGCACCTCAGCTGATCATTATTCCTTCTGTCACATTCCAAAATTTCATTCCCAATGGGTCTGGAAAATTATTAATTCCTTCTGTATTAGGTTATTGTAGCTTTTCATTATTTCTTTTTCTCTCATAAGCTATAGAAGTACTAAGACATAGGAGATCTTCTGACTAATGGACATATTCTCCATCACTCCCATTTTGTGGTAACAATCAAATGAATCTGCCCAGTAAGTACAGTGAGCTCATCTTTTTTGCCCATTGGCTTACTTGCCATAAACGTGGCAGCCATGACCTCCAGTTTAACAGAATCATTGTGCAATCCTGATAGAAGCAGTTGGTCCCTGGGAAACCAAGACTTCTATATTAGTTTTTTATTGCTGTGTACCATATTACCACAAACTCATCAGCTTAAAATATTTATTTATTACTACACTGTTTTCGTACGTGAGAAGTCCAGCATGGCTCATCTGGGGTTCTCTGCTTTGAGTTTCCTAAGGCAAAAGTCAAGGTGCCAGTTAGGCAAGACCCTTATGGGGAGGATCTAGGGGAGAATACATCTCCCAACTCTTTCGGGTTGTTGGCAAAATTCGGTTCCTTTCAGTTGTAGGACTGAGATTCCTGACTGTTGGCCAGGGGCTGAGCCCAACCTCTAGAGGTCACCTGAATTCCCTGACATGAAACTCTCTCCAACTTCGAAATCAGAAACACTGCCTTGAATATTTTTCATGCTTCAAATCTCCCTGACTTGCTCTTTTGATGCTAGCTCTTAAAGGCACTTCTTACTGAGTCAGGTATAACCAGATAATCTTAACATCTTAAGGCAAACTGACTTGTGATTTTAATTATGTAGCAAAATAATTCCTTTATGTAAGTTCTTTAATGTTTGCTTGTATAACCAGGGAACAAGAATGGTGAAGGAAGAGTGCTTTTTTAGAATTCTGCCTCCACGGCCTCTAATTGATCTAGCAGAGCCCAAAGTTTCAAAGATGGAAAGAAAAAAGTGTGGGATAATTATGAGAGAAGGTACTTCTAATTTTATCTATCTATTCCCAGACCCATGATGCCAGAGAGAAACCACACACTATGTTGATTCTTAGTATACACCACTTCAAGGAAAATATTATTTAAGCTCCATTGTGTTATCATCAAACCAACACCACAACTTAATCTGCAAAAGTTCATTCCACTATTTAACAGGGTGATTGGGAAATTATAAGACCAGTGAATTCTATGAGCAAGAACTCATTGGCATACTTCATTTTATAAAAAATAAATTCCCTGATAAGAAGCAATAATGTTAGGGAAATAGAAGCAATGATAGTTGCATTAACTTGATGAGATTTAGACAAGTCATAAGAACATAAACTTTTTTGGCTGGGGGAAAAGCGGAGTGTTCAAAGCAGGCAATGCAAGTCAATATCCATAGTAGATATCTACCCTAGTGAGAAGAAATTGTTTTGCCTTTCATTATAGAAATTTGACCCAGTGTGGTCAGGAGGTCCTCTCAAAAAATGGTAGCATACTCTGCTGTTGGCAGGTTTAGCACTCAGCAGTGGCAGTAACCAGATGATTCTTGTTGAGTGGAAGTGCGTGTTGCTTAAGTCATGCATAACCTCCCTGCCTGCCCCTATGACCGCATTATTTATGAGCCCATCAGAAAAGAAGAATGACGTGGAGAGAGGCTGGCTAAGAGTCAAGGAACAATTCATTTCGTCCACCTGATTATTAAGATTCTTGTCTGCCTCTGTTATTCTTTTCTAAGCATTACCATGAGACACAAACTACTTTTTTAGATATATTTGTCACCATACCTCTTTTCTCTCTTTGTTGTCAATAATTTCTCAATCATATTCCTTCCAAACCCTTGACTCTCAAGCCAAATGGTCAGCCACTGCTTTTATGTCAATGTAGACCTGAAATTCTGGTCATCTCTCCTTGTAGGCCAACTTAAATACAAAGAAAACTGCTTGATAGAAGGATTTTTCTCTAAAAACTTGCTTCAGAGTCACCTCTGCATAGGATTCTAATGCTGTAAGATGTCCACTATTGTGTGGAACCAAAATATTATGTAGACTTATTTATAAGCTAGGTCAAAGTGTTTGTCTTCTGAAAAGTGAGCATAAGGAACTAACCTCATGGACCATAAGTGCCAGTTAAGAAAGAGGAAGAAATATAGCAGTGGTAGAAGTCATAAAAACTTGAGCACTTTCTCATGCAACTGATTTGTTCTTTCAATAATTATTTGAACCTCCATTTGAAGATCAAATGCTATGGTGGAACCCAACTTTATGGCTTGATGAGTCAGATGACATCCAGTTAATGATAGCCATATGGAATTTCAAAGTAAATTGATGGCCAAAGGTCAAGTGTTTTCCTATTTATGTCATTGGTAAAACAGACTTCAGTGGTACTTAGAACATTCTTGTTTTACCTCCTCTCTCCCATGGCATATTCTCTTTGCCTTCAGCAAGCACCTCAGCTGATCATTATTCCTTCTGTCACATTCCAAAATTTCATTCCCAATGGGTCTGGAAAATTATTAATTCCTTCTGTATTAGGTTATTGTAGCTTTTCATTATTTCTTTTTCTCTCATAAGCTATAGAAGTACTAAGACATAGGAGATCTTCTGACTAATGGACATATTCTCCATCACTCCCATTTTGTGGTAACAATCAAATGAATCTGCCCAGTAAGTACAGTGAGCTCATCTTTTTTGCCCATTGGCTTACTTGCCATAAACGTGGCAGCCATGACCTCCAGTTTAACAGAATCATTGTGCAATCCTGATAGAAGCAGTTGGTCCCTGGGAAACCAAGACTTCTATATTAGTTTTTTATTGCTGTGTACCATATTACCACAAACTCATCAGCTTAAAATATTTATTTATTACTACAGAGTTTTCGTACGTGAGAAGTCCAGCATGGCTCATCTGGGGTTCTCTGCTTTGAGTTTCCTAAGGCAAAAGTCAAGGTGCCAGTTAGGCAAGACCCTTATGGGGAGGATCTAGGGGAGAATACATCTCCCAACTCTTTCGGGTTGTTGGCAAAATTCGGTTCCTTTCAGTTGTAGGACTGAGATTCCTGACTGTTGGCCAGGGGCTGAGCCCAACCTCTAGAGGTCACCTGAATTCCCTGACATGAAACTCTCTCCAACTTCGAAATCAGAAACACTGCCTTGAATATTTTTCATGCTTCAAATCTCCCTGACTTGCTCTTTTGATGCTAGCTCTTAAAGGCACTTCTTACTGAGTCAGGTATAACCAGATAATCTTAACATCTTAAGGCAAACTGACTTGTGATTTTAATTATGTAGCAAAATAATTCCTTTATGTAAGTTCTTTAATGTTTGCTTGTATAACCAGGGAACAAGAATGGTGAAGGAAGAGTGCTTTTTTAGAATTCTGCCTCCACGGCCTCTAATTGATCTAGCAGAGCCCAAAGTTTCAAAGATGGAAAGAAAAAAGTGTGGGATAATTATGAGAGAAGGTACTTCTAATTTTATCTATCTATTCCCAGACCCATGATGCCAGAGAGAAACCACACACTATGTTGATTCTTAGTATACACCACTTCAAGGAAAATATTATTTAAGCTCCATTGTGTTATCATCAAACCAACACCACAACTTAATCTGCAAAAGTTCATTCCACTATTTAACAGGGTGATTGGGAAATTATAAGACCAGTGAATTCTATGAGCAAGAACTCATTGGCATACTTCATTTTATAAAAAATAAATTCCCTGATAAGAAGCAATAATGTTAGGGAAATAGAAGCAATGATAGTTGCATTAACTTGATGAGATTTAGACAAGTCATAAGAACATAAACTTTTTTGGCTGGGGGAAAAGCGGAGTGTTCAAAGCAGGCAATGCAAGTCAATATCCATAGTAGATATCTACCCTAGTGAGAAGAAATTGTTTTGCCTTTCATTATAGAAATTTGACCCAGTGTGGTCAGGAGGTCCTCTCAAAAAATGGTAGCATACTCTGCTGTTGGCAGGTTTAGCACTCAGCAGTGGCAGTAACCAGATGATTCTTGTTGAGTGGAAGTGCGTGTTGCTTAAGTCATGCATAACCTCCCTGCCTGCCCCTATGACCGCATTATTTATGAGCCCATCAGAAAAGAAGAATGACGTGGAGAGAGGCTGGCTAAGAGTCAAGGAACAATTCATTTCGTCCACCTGATTATTAAGATTCTTGTCTGCCTCTGTTATTCTTTTCTAAGCATTACCATGAGACACAAACTACTTTTTTAGATATATTTGTCACCATACCTCTTTTCTCTCTTTGTTGTCAATAATTTCTCAATCATATTCCTTCCAAACCCTTGACTCTCAAGCCAAATGGTCAGCCACTGCTTTTATGTCAATGTAGACCTGAAATTCTGGTCATCTCTCCTTGTAGGCCAACTTAAATACAAAGAAAACTGCTTGATAGAAGGATTTTTCTCTAAAAACTTGCTTCAGAGTCACCTCTGCATAGGATTCTAATGCTGTAAGATGTCCACTATTGTGTGGAACCAAAATATTATGTAGACTCATTTATAAGCTAGGTCAAAGTGTTTGTCTTCTGAAAAGTGAGCATAAGGAACTAACCTCATGGACCATAAGTGCCAGTTAAGAAAGAGGAAGAAATATAGCAGTGGTAGAAGTCATAAAAACTTGAGCACTTTCTCATGCAACTGATTTGTTCTTTCAATAATTACTTGAACCTCCATTTGAAGATCAAATGCTATGGTGGAACCCAACTTTATGGCTTGATGAGTCAGATGACATCCAGTTAATGATAGCCATATGGAATTTCAAAGTAAATTGATGGCCAAAGGTCAAGTGTTTAGTCTTTTTCAAGGCCTCCAAATAAGCATAAAGCTGTTTCTCCTCAGGGGAATAGTTATCTACAGAGGACAGTATATCTTTGCTCAAAAATTATGAAAGTCTGTACTGTGATTCACCAATAGAACCCTGCCAAAAATTCCAGGCTTTATTTCTAACTTCTAGTACCTTTAAAATTGCTGGATCATAGGGACAATCACAGAGGAGCCTGCACAGCAGCTACTGTTATTGTACAACCTGTTCTCTGTATCCCACTCAAAACCGGCATACTTTCAGCTAATTAGGTAAATCGATTTGAATTGGAAACCCAGATGAAGTATACATTATTTCCAATATCTAAAGAGTCCTTTTAGATACTGCTTCTCTCTTAAAGTTATAAACTGTTAGATCTCTAAGTTCAATAGATACATTTCCCTCCCCCACCCCCATATTTTCTTCAGGAAATAGTACTGACAAAATTTATAATACAGGGAACCTTTTTCTCTAGCCTCCAATAACAATTTCCTCATTTCCTTTTCAGCCTTTACTAATATTCTCCCCAGGGCCCTTTTAGTTAGCACCTGACAGTTGGTCCCAAAACTGATCCACATGTTTCGGGTTCTTGTCATGGCAGCAACCGACTTCTGGTACCAATATCTCTGGGTTATCTGTGCTGCATGACAAATACATTAAAAAACTTGCTGGATTCAATAACAATTATATATTGAGTTTGTTGATTGTGGCTCAAGTGGATGGTTCTTTTGTTTCATGTCATTGTCATCAAGTACCACAGGGATCTGGAGTCTCCACTGGGCTGTAATCTTCAAGGTATTTAACTGATGTGTTTCTAATTAATGCTGCCTCTTGGATGAGAGTTCCTTCACAGATGATGAGAACAATAGTTTTCCTCAGTGTGACCCCTTCATGTGGCATGAACTTTTAACAACATAGCGGCTGGTTTTTAAGAGTGTGTTCTAAAAGGTGAAAGCAGACACTTCAGATCTTTTAAGGACTATTTTTGAATGTATACTGTCATGTCAGCTGCATTTAATTGATTAAAGAGAGTAAATAGGATGAGCCCAGATTCAATGAAGGAGAGTACACCCTCTGCGAATACTAGAAGATCTCATTCATTGGAGGCCATTTTTGCGGATTGGCTATAGTAGAACTTCAGAATATTTGCATCAAATATATACAGTATTGCTACCTCAAATCCCCTTATCTCAATCATTACAATATGTTCTGCTTTTCCACTTTTCTTTAGTTTTTTACTCTCAGATCTTCATTACTTACTTCCCAGAATGTTCTGTATTAGAACAGATTGTACGTTATCTTTCCACTGCTTAATACCATTTAATGACTCCCTCAGATTTTAGAATAAAGTTTATGTTCCATATCTTATAGTATTCTATAGTTTTAACTCAGCTAAGGGGTGAGTATATTGCCAGGGCAAGTACAATTTTATAAATGGATGATTGAATGATGAATGAAGTACCATTTAGTGCAAGCTTCTCAAAATGGCAATTCCGATGTTCAAAACCAAGAAGTCATATTTAATTCTTCTACTCTATTTAGAATAAGATATGATCAACATCCTCAAGAAATTCAGAATTTAGTTAAGAAAGACAGATATAGAAACTGATAAGGAAAGTACAGTATGGTAAGTGGCATAAAATACATTTAAATAGTACTTTAAAAGAGAAAAAAGAAAAATAATTAAAAAGAATATATAAAAAAGGCATAATACACATGAAAAATTTAATCCTAAAATTATGACTGTTTCTTTGATGACATTTCTTTTTATACACTATAAGGCCTCAATTTATATAAAACAATGTGTGTATAAAGACATAAACTAGAAAAAGGATGAATTGATAAAGAAAATGTTGGATACAGATTTCTTTTTAAAAATGAAAGATGGATAGATGCATAGGCAGGGGTGATTTATTTTTGCCATGCACTCAAATAAGCATTCATATATAAAATAGAACTCAATTAGATTAATTTACAACTTTTTTTTGTGTGAAATATATAAATAATAGAATTAGCCATGTGAGTTAGCTTCTGGTAGTAAAATAATAAAACGATAAATCTATTTGGCACTCCCATGTACACATTTTGTTCTCCTAATTATTTCTACACCAATTTTTTTTAAAAAAATGTTGATTTAACCTGATTTTAAGGTATGTGAGTATGTAATAGGAAGGAGATTCCAAAAATTTCTGACTTTAAACATTCCTTAGATAAATGTTTATAAATATTTTTTCTAATTTACTGTTATTACGCACATTTTGAAATCTTCTCCATCCCTATTTTATTTATCACTTGAAAATGAGATGGCTTCTTGGCTTAGGTGTGCCCGTATGGATATCACTTTGGACAGTCTGATTTGGTCTGCATCTTCCTTTCTGGATGGGTTATAAAAAAGCTTCTCTCCAAGACAAAGCGCACATATTTTAGATATATTAAGTGCTTGATATTAGAGTTAAGACAGTGCTTTTCATCTGGATTTTACAAGTTGTAATAAGGGGTTGTATGTGTGTGTGTATGTGTGCGTGTGTGTGTGTGTACATTTATACAAACATAAAATTACATGATTAACTTTCTATACAACCAAAAGTAAGGTTTAATGCAATAATCTTCCTGTGCTATCAATTTTACCTTTAAGTGATAGTTTATTTCTTCACATAAATTTGTATATGATCATGTACATACTCGATTCTGCTATTTTTTCTCATTATTTTACTTAGAAAAACTTTCTTGTATGATCCCTTAAACCTACATAAGCATCCTTCTCCATCAAGCAAACTATATTAGCAATTGAATATATATCATTTTATGTATTTTTTTCTTTATGCTCCTAGGATGGAGAAAGGGAAGGCAGACTGTAAGGGCACATTATAATGTAAATTAACATTGTAAACTACAGGGGTTTAATTTCCATTGTGAAACCCGAGTGGTCAGTGTAGCACTAGTGCTTCATAGTAATCCCCCAAAAGGAAAAAGAGAAATGAGGGACTTATCCATCATCTCTCATCAGTCATTAGTTGAAGGCTTACTGAGAACATGCATTGCTGGGCAGCACTGCCAGCCTGCAGTATCTGCAGGCAAGTGTGGGTTTACACTGTCAGTGAATATCCCCAGATGAGTGACATACATGCTGGAAGTAGAGGGCATATCCACTGGTGAGCTACATGAGGCTGTGGACAAGTATTGTCAATAGTTTCTGACAGGGAAACCTTGGAAATCACCTGTTGGAGATGGCAGAGGCTTCATCAGCCTGTATTCCTGAATGACTATGTGGAACCCTGACTCCAACACTGCAAATTGGACTTAACTATAGAGCAAGAAATAAAATCATATGTGTTAAAGAATGGAGACTAAGGGGTTTATGTGTTACAGCAGCAAATATTAATAAATCTCTCATGCTTCTCTGACTATACAGAACTCTAAACATGGAGAATCAAAAATTTCATTGGCCCTAATCTTTCATTGGAAATCAGGATCTCATCTCCTTCATTTCAAATACTTATTTAAAATTCTTCAAAAGAGGTATTGACTTCTTTGTAAGTCTCATTTTGCATTGCCATGGAGTAGTGCATAAGATATTCTATGATAGTTTTCCACATGATAATGTCTTGCCTGCAAATGTGTTACCAGAATCATCAGAACTTTTTAACCTAACTGTATCTTCTTTAATGAATGAGACATCTGTAGACTTTATCATCAATTAATTAAACAGAAACTTTTAATTTTCTCATGTCTCACCACTTGTCGGAGCCAGCCGACGAAGTAATTGAGGGTACCTGAAAAGGGGAGCATGGACTGAGGTAAAGAAAGAAGACAGACAGAATTGCAGGAGGGATCACAGAATCAAGCTGTGTCTGTGTCCCCGAGTTTATTTAGAACACACTATTTATAACATTACAATAAGAAAGACAGTAGTCAAGAATCAAGGTTAGCCAGATTACTATATCTAGTAGAACAATGAGATTCTCACAACTTAGAACTCTTCTGCTAAACTGTTACAAGGAATGTGCAGTGACTGCTATGTGAACATTTACCTCCCGGTTTTTCCCAGCGCTTTACAATCTCAACTTCTTACATTGTTGCCAAGTACACAAATATCCTTGTTCCTTGTTATACGATTTCACATGTCCATAAGTGACTCCTCACACACCACTTCTTTTAAAATTACTTTAGCAAGAAAGTTTTAGCACCTTCTAGACATGATAGTAAGAACAAACAGGAAAAAAGAGATTTTAAAAACTCTTAAAATATTAAGAAAGATCTTTAGTGTTTTATTCTCACTTGAATTTGTTGCTATAGTACTTCTATTGATTTGTTGCCTTTAAGATTGTCTTAGGTTTATCATGACTAGGTTAATTTTGAAGTTATTTGCCCCCTTTGTGTCTCCAATTTCCTGTTAATTAATTCAAATCCAGTATACGTCTATTATTCTGTTATCAACTACCTTCATCATATTCATAAGATTTAATTGGCTGCTTATTCAATTTAGAAATTTCAGACCATCAGTTCATGCACATTGTACATTTTAATCATTATAAACACACCACAAAATAGGCACTAATATTTTGATTGATATATGAAAATGTCAAAGCTTGTTGCCAAGGATTTTAGAGCTATTAAGTGACAAGCCCAAATTTAACTCGAATCTGGCTAAGCCAATATAGTCACAGTCATGTACCATTTCTCTCCCTTGCTTTATTTTAAAATGCCCAATATTCTAGAAACAACAACAACAACAGCAAAAACAGATTAAGCATCCATAATAGAAAGTATTTTCTGAGATATTTATTATTGATTTCAAGAATTAAGAACATTTCTCAATACTGAAAATATTTGCAGAAATTTATGGTCACATACAATACCTACCTTAGGTTAACTTACAACAATAATGAACTGGACTTCAAATATTATCATGTACATTGTTCCCAGGTTATAAAAAGATAAGTCAATTTTCATCAGTAATTTGTTCTAGGCATACGTCTCTGGCTCAGAAAAACTACATACATATATTTGGCAAAATTTTCTATTTGGTTTTATGCAAAGAAATCTATTAATTTCAAATATGTGGCATAATTGAGTAAAGTAAGAGAAAATAATTAATGTGTTGCAACAACACTGTGTGGGAATTACTCACGTTACTGCCAAGATTTGAGCAGGATGTCAGAAATTAGCATTGATCATCAGTGTCTCACAATTTCTTTCATCAAGCTAAATCACAGTCACATCTGGAGTCTTTAATTGTGTCTTTCAATAAGTTTAGCATACTGTAAGTACCAATTAAAAGATCTGAAAAAGGCAACATGAGGCTAAGCAATTTCATGAAATAATATATTTCTCTTAAGCTACTACTAGTGTATACGATTATAGAATTACCTTTTCATTTCCATTGTCTTGTACTGAGAAACTTGAATGTAATGAAGTACTCTAGTAAATACACATGTCCTTACTCTTTTTTTATTGCTTTTATCTCATTTGCTTTCGAATTCTTAGTTTTTAAAACATAATTTTTATTCACATTGAATTTTTTAATTTTTAATTTTTTCCTTCTCATTCAGAGTGAAGGTGGCAATTTACTTTACTATAAGACATGCATATATATCTGTTTTTTGTAAAAGGATTTAGTTTCTAGGAATTACTGTGTACAAGCTCCCAAAGAAAGAACCCTCTGTGGCCGGTAGAGCATATTGCAATTGTTTCCAAATTTTAGTCTGTGTATATCACCTAGGATGTTTTGAAGATTTTCAGTTTTTAGAACCCCACCGTAAGATATTTTATATTCTGTAGATGGAGAAGGGATGAAGGAAAATGAAGTTTAATAAGTAAATTAGTGGCTCTGATTCAGATAGTCTGATATTGGAGAGTTATTTGTGAAGATCCTAAGAATAAAACACTGGAAATAAAAATTATTGAGGAATGTTTGGTTGTCAGTTTATATTGGCTCCTGTTGGGGAGAGATCTAATGCCTAATCTCACATGTTTCCTTTAGTTCAATGGATCAGATACTAAGATGCAATCCTGGCCAGGAAATATTTCCTATTGTCAGAACTTTAGAACAGACGATACTTAAATCCATGCATCATATTCCAATAATTCCAGCAGGCTTTCCACTGGTCTCCCAGCCTATCTCATCTCTAAATCTAGTGCTGAAAGGTAGTGGTGCAGTTCAATTTGCTTGAAACACAAAGGCAGACAACTCAATTGTCCAGCACCCTCCTCAGAGTAGGTAAACATTCAAGTGGAATGTTCAACTGTACTGAAAGCAGAAGGTTAACATCAGTTTTTCCTGTTCATAATATAATAGCCTTTCTTATATATATTGTACTATCCTGGTTGTATATTGCAACTGCAATCCTGGTTGAAATAATAACATTGAATTTAATTATTTTACGAACTTCTTGCTTCATACCTAAAATAATTTGTTTTTGTGAAATGAAACTTCATTTTGAGGAAAAAGAAATGCTTCTTCTTAAGTAGTAACCATCAGTATTTATTCAATATACCTTATATATAGGCTTTGCTCACAATGAGAGAGCTTTATATCTTCATTCGATTGTCCACATTTATGCTTCATTTACTTAATCAAAGCTCATTGATCAGAAGAACCATCTAGCCACTATGCTATAAATTTTGTTAGGCTTCCTATTAAATAATATAGCCCATAATTGCTTTGAAATGTCTTCTATGCATCATTAATATAAAAAATGTACTTTTCAAATATAAGAAAACTTTGTTAATATTGACTCAGATTTTAGAAGTTATTATAATTTGGTAGTATTTTATCTAAAACATAGCACAAAAAATGACATTTATTACGTATAGTTTATTTTTTTAGAGCAAAAATGTCTTGAGGCAAACAAGTCTGAAATAAAATAGTATACACTTAGTTAAACTGTTAAATGTATCAATATATAGTTAATTAATCTGATTATGATTTAGCATGCTTTTTTTTTGGTTTAAGATATTATTTATAGCATATACCGAGCAACAGTTGGAAGAATCACTACTTTTTAAAAATGCTTGCTGTTCTTCTAAAGAAATGAAAAGTATTTATCCAAGAGGCTCCTAAAGTGGTGAGCATTTGTCTCCTCAACACCATTAGTGGACAGAAAATTCTGCTCTGCTTTTCTGAATTTTCTAACTAGATCTTTTTCCCCTCTCTTTGTCTCTCTCTGTCTCTCTCTCTTTTTTGTTTTGAAGGGTTTAGAAAACAACTTCATGTTCATACTTGACAATTCCATTTTAAATAGTGATTTGTTTGATTTTATTTTTGTTTTAAATAAGGCTTTCACTCATATAGAGATGATATTCAAACTATTTAGCAACCTCTAAGGCATAGATACTGACATAGAATACACACCAGCTTTGGCCCTGGAGTAGGATCTTTAAAGCCACCTATCCTGGTCAGTATTAATCCATTATTTTCTGAACTAATTGCATTTGTGCCTCTTCCAGTAGCTGCAGAGTTCACCAACACCTCTATTATGCATCCATATGTGCAGTTCACTAAGTGAACTTCCTCGATATCAAAGAACCTCAATATAATTTTCAACTCTTATTTATATATATTTCAAATTCACAGGAGAGTTGCAAGAAAAGTGCAAACTCCACTCATATGCCCTGCATTCAGATTTATACAAGTTAACATTTCGCTCTTTTATCATCAAATGCTTAGCATAAAATTTACTACCGAAGACATTTATTTGCATAAACAGTTAAATTAGGGTCATTTAAAATGACAGAATGTTATTATATAACACTAAACCTGTATTCAAATTTCGTTAATTGTTTCCACGATGGATGGCTTTGATAGACATCTCATCATCCTTGATTTAGTCTATCATTTTGTTGTCTCGTCTCATTAGCGTCTTTTAACCTCAACCAGCCTCTCTTTTATATGACACATATATTTTGTAGAGTACAGGCCAGTTTGAAAAATGAACACCCTTTGGGTTGCTTGATATTTCTTCAAGATTATATTCAGATTATATATTTTTGGCAAGATAACTATATATATGGCTTTATTATTCTTAGCCCACTATTGTGGATAAAGTTTGAACATTTGGTTGAATTGCTTTCTACCAGGTTTTTTCACTGTAAAATTAGCATTTATTCCTTTGTAAGTAATATATAGGTATGTAGGGAGGTTTTTTTGTTTTGTTTTGTTTTTTGTTTGTTTTTTAGATTATTCTTTATTTATTTGGTAATCTTGATCTCCGTTTGATGAATCCACGTGATGTCTGTGAAATGGTGATTTTCTAAAACTATTATTCCTTCTGTATTTATGATTTAGCATTTTATTGTTAAAAAAAGCTTCACCTTCTCTCTTATCTATCTACTATCATCTACCTATAATCTATTATATATTTTTTATTGGCATTAATTAGTAGATTAGTAATTTATTCAATTAGTTATAATCTACTACTGTCATTATTCATTTTGATGTTCAAATTATGCCCAATTGGACAGTAGTAGCCCCTTTTGCACTATTCCCATGGTTTTTATATGATTCCATCAATTTTTTTCAGCATTTCCTTACTTCCAGTTTAAGGCTTTTAAAACTCATATTGTATGTTTATTGCTCCAGAACTGGAATCATCAATTTCTCCAAGATTCCAAGGAGACTCGGTTTCATTGTACTGGTGAACAATATTTTCAAGCACATATCTGTGTCTTAGTTGCTGTCATTACTATTCGAGTATTACTGCTTCTGTGCTCTTTAGGTGGACAAAAAGAAGAAGGATTAAAACATCATCAATTCAGCCCAACGTTTGGGGACACTTCTAATTCCAATCCAATGCAAAAGTTTTCTTTGTATTTCTCAATTTTGTGTTGTACCTCATTCTCTAACGATTTGTTTTTTTACATTCCATATATGTGAGATCATACAGTATTTGTCTTTCTCTGACTTATTTTAATTAGCATAATGCATTCAAGATCTATTCATAATATCGCAAATGGCAAAATTTGCTTTTTATGGCTGAACAGTATTTCATGGTGAATGTGTGTCCCACTCTTCTTTTTCTGTTCATCACTGATGGACTTTTAGGTTTTTTAGATGTCCTGGCTATTATAAATAATACTTCATGGGGATACAGATATCTCTTTGGAATAGTGATTTTGTTTTTTTTAAATATATATCAGAAGTGGAATTGTTATATCATATGGTAGTTCTATTTTTAATTGTTTGAGAAAATAGTAGCTGTAACAGATTACATTCCCACCAAGAGTGCACCTGGGTTTCCTTTCCCCCACATCTTAGATGGCATTCGTTATCTCTTGCTTTTTTAATGATATCCATTCTTATAGATATGAGGGTTTTGTGATGGTTTTTACTTTTTTGTAGAACTTCTTGTTTTGTTCATGTATTATTTTCCTAATTTTGTTAGTTGTCTGTCTGTGTATTCTTCTAGTTCACTGAACTTCTTTAAGAGGATTATTCTGAATTCTTTGTCAGAGAGTTCATATATCTCCATTTCTTTAGGGT
>NW_011888791.1:10873189-10921866 GCF_000151845.1 Pteropus vampyrus | reverse complement strand
ATGTTTATTGCTCCAGAACTGGAATCATCAATTTCTCCAAGATTCCAAGGAGACTCGGTTTCATTGTACTGGTGAACAATATTTTCAAGCACATATCTGTGTCTTAGTTGCTGTCATTACTATTCGAGTATTACTGCTTCTGTGCTCTTTAGGTGGACAAAAAGAAGAAGGATTAAAACATCATCAATTCAGCCCAACGTTTGGGGACACTTCTAATTCCAATCCAATGCAAAAGTTTTCTTTGTATTTCTCAATTTTGTGTTGTACCTCATTCTCTAATGATTTGTTTTTTTACATTCCATATATGTGAGATCATACAGTATTTGTCTTTCTCTGACTTATTTTAATTAGCATAATGCATTCAAGATCTATTCATAATATCGCAAATGGCAAAATTTGCTTTTTATGGCTGAACAGTATTTCATGGTGAATGTGTGTCCCACTCTTCTTTTTCTGTTCATCACTGATGGACTTTTAGGTTTTTTAGATGTCCTGGCTATTATAAATAATACTTCATGGGGATACAGATATCTCTTTGGAATAGTGATTTTGTTTTTTTTAAATATATATCAGAAATGGAATTGTTATATCATATGGTAGTTCTATTTTTAATTGTTTGAGAAAATAGTAGCTGTAACAGATTACATTCCCACCAAGAGTGCACCTGGGTTTCCTTTCCCCCACATCTTAGATGGCATTCGTTATCTCTTGCTTTTTTAATGATATCCATTCTTATAGATATGAGGGTTTTGTGATGGTTTTTACTTTTTTGTAGAACTTCTTGTTTTGTTCATGTATTATTTTCCTAATTTTGTTAGTTGTCTGTCTGTGTATTCTTCTAGTTCACTGAACTTCTTTAAGAGGATTATTCTGAATTCTTTGTCAGAGAGTTCATATATCTCCATTTCTTTAGGGTTAGCTATCGGAGCTTTATTAGAGTCCTTTGATGGTGTCATGTTTACCTGATTATTCATGATGCTTGATTCCTTTTGTTGGTATCTGCACATTTGAGTATGTAAATTCCTCTTTCAGACTTTACAGGTTTGCTTGGTCAGATGGTCCTTCACCTATCAACTCAACTTGCAGTTCTGGATGGGTCAGCTGACACCACTCTTGGGCAGGTGAAGCTTGCTATTGGGGTCTATTTTAGACAAAGCAATTCCCAGAGCTCTGAGACTGGGAGGGCTGCTGCTGGCTGGGAACAGCTGAGTAGAATTGCTGAGTTGGTTTTCTGCCCAGGTGTGGTTGTAGGATGGGCTACTATATTCCCTGGTTTCTACAGTCAGGCTTCCAAGTTGGATGGGACTAGGTATAATACTCAGCAGTAGGTGGGGTTATGTATTAGCTTCATTCTGGGAGAGCTGGCAGAATGAACCTCAAGGTCAGTATGGTTTGTTCTTTGGGAAATCAACTCAAGCTGAACTGCATACCAAGTTTTTTAACCAGACAGGGATGCAAACTTTCCTCTACAGAAGGGCAGACTGCTCCCCATGCTTTCCGCTTAAGTACTGCTGAGATAAGTAAGTAGCTTCCCAGATGCTACAACCGGCTTCCTGCTTGAGAGGGGCCATGGAGATACACTCAGCAGTAGGCAGGCTATAAAATAGTTTCCCAATGCATGCAAGGTGGCAGAGCAGTCTCCAAGGCTGACAGGACTAGGTACTTGGGGTTCCAAAGCCACTGATTGGGATTTCTATCTGCTCACTGCCAGGAGCAGAAACTCAATCACCTAATATTCAAGTACTGGTTTCTGTAAACCCCTGCCCCCTTCTTCATCACGATCTAATCTCTAAGAGTCAAGCCCCACTGATTCTTCACTGTGATCCTCAAGAGATGAGACCTTAGTGGGCCTCCAAAGGAAGTGATTCACAGCACTAGGGGAGTTGGATGTCCACTTTAGGCTCTCTTTTTCCCACTGGAGATGGAGTGGGGGCTCTCAGGGCAGTGCCGTGTGAGCCTGGGTGATGGGACCACATGGGTCAGAATGTAGTTCTCCTCTTGCCTTTCTAATGTTTTTTATTTTATTTTTTTAAATCTCTATGTTGGGGGAGGGGGAGGGCTTTGGCCTCACCTCTATGTTCTAGACTCTTCACAATGATGTTTTATTTATAAGCACTTACTAGTTTTTTTTTTTTTTTTTGAGGAGGACTGAAGTCAGGAATGACCTGTATTATCACCTTGATGAGCCACATGTTTTAATACTAACAGAAAATAAACAACTCAGCATGTCTGTAAGCTCTCAGTTTTCAATGCTAGATGAAGAGAATATAATATATGTTAAGTGCTTACAATGTCATACGTACTTTACTCAGTATTCAAATTGTAATAATCAAAATATCCATTAGAGTTTTATGTCGTATAAAAATAAGTACAGAATTCTACCACTGGCATTTTGTAAAATAAATAATCCAAAAATCCTTTCTTTCTTGCAAAATGTTTAGAAATGCTGAATAAATTTGATGGCTCTTTTAATTCCATACCTGAATTCTCAAGAAAGAGAAAACTCAAGAGGCAGTAACAAAGAGCAAAAGTGAAACAAACAAAAACAGTAAATAAGAGTTGAACTTTGCTAGTTTTGAGGTGTTGTTACCTGTTATGATATCCAAAGGGCAATTATTTTCTATGGTCTTATAAATATAAGAGAGGAAGTCTTGAGCACAAACTAGTCAGAGAATAGGAAATGAGACTTCAGAATTAATCCATTATCCTGAAAAGGCTACCTCTTCATTAAAATGGTGTACCAGAAACAAACAAATATATTTCTCTGTGACAAAGAATGAGAAAAAATCAGACTGTCTGTCTTGGTCTGGTTTTGATTAAGGAAAAAAGAAGTCTCCTTTGACAATTTTAACCACAGATCTTCCCTAAGGTGTATTTGGAGTTTGAATTGAAACTCCAAGATAATGAAACATGAAATATTACCCTGGACAATCATATCCTTCAGGTGATAGGAAGAAGAACAAACAAAGTTTTAATGAAGGCCAAACTCTTAAATCTCTAAGAAACATTTGATTTCCATACAAAAAGGAATATCAACTCTAAAATCACAAATTTCACAATTAAAAGAATCCAACATGAATTAGACTTAGCAGAAACAAAACATCAGAATTAGGCTTCTAAAAATAATGTACATCAAATAGAAATATTATGTAGAGAATATAGAAAAGAATTAATAAAGATCATAATTATAAAATGTTCAATTCTTTAGGAGGATATAACAATTCTAAAACTTTAAATACTTAGTAATATGGTTTCAAAACATATGAGGGAATAATGAATACCAGTACATTTAGACAAATCTACTAACATATAGTGATTTTATAATAAACACTACTCTAAAAAAAATGAGAAGAAAAAAGAGAAAGAGAACACACATCCCTACAACATTGCAGCGATAAAATGGGATACACTAAAGAAACTGAAGTCTTTAAAAAGTTAAAGAGGAAGTTATCAAAAACTATGCCAGTGTATTTGAAACTTTTGATACATAAGACTAATTGTGAAAAAAAGAAGCCACAAAAACTGATTTGAAGAAACATAGGAAACCAAATTATTCCTGAAACCATTGAAAGTGTAGCATAAGTAGTTAATAAAATTTTCCTACAAGGAAAAAACTCTAGGACTCCAGACAGGTCTTTGCTCATAACTGTTTGACAGCCTTGAAGGAAAATATGTTTCTACTCATATTCAAACTATTTCAAAAAATTGAAATTAGAAGTTTTTCTTATTTCATTGTGTAAAGCAAGAATATCTTTAACATCAAGATTCAAGATGAGTTCATGAAAATAAATTAGAGTTGTAACATTCCTAAAAAATGAAATAAAAATTTTGCAACCTAAATCAGTAAAAGGACAAAGCAACAGAACAGACTTTTATTAAATGTTACAAAAAACAGTCTAATGGAGTAGTATATTGCTTCATAATGAGCTATTTGTAAACTACAGAAAAATAATGACAGAAAGATCATTTTTATCTAAAATCAGTTGGAAAGAGTTTAAAAGATAGCGATAATTGTAAAGTAAAACGAAATGCAAAATTGTAACCAAATTTATAACTGTAAAAATAAAGTCTGATTTTTATTCTAGGTATGGCTATAGCATAATGGTTCTTTAAAGAAATGTTGAAAATATGTAATATTAATTTTTAAAAAATAATTGTTGCTATTTCACTTTCAGAGAGTGTAAACTATGTCTTATGAATATATGTATATCTCAAGGTTTAAGTTCTGTGCTGTTTAGAGTTTACATCTTATAAAACAAGAAGAGTTAAGGTTTAGAATCATATTCTGGTGAACTTGAAAAAATAAACCTAGGAAATAAGTTTAGACTTTATTACTATTTATTCCCTTAAAAGAAAGAGAAGAATATGTGAGTATATATTACCATCCATCAAAAGAAATTCAATGATGTAATTCACAATGATATTAATGTAATATGCAAACATTCTATACTTTATTACATTTACGGCTCTACGTATTCTTTCATTTCAAATTATTTTAATTTTTTATCATGAAATTATGATGATATAAATACACTATAATTTTTATTTTTAGTTGCAGAATTTGTCATAAGAATAACACAATATAGTTGTAAATTTCACATACTCTGCAAATTGTAGCAGAATAGTAATTTTATTTACATTTTTAATTATATCAAATTTTGATTTTTGAGCAAATTTGCATCTTCCACTTGTAATACTAATATTGTAGAAATTAGCAGTCATCAGAAAATACTTAAAATAACATAAAAATTGTTCATAGTCTTTTTCAATCTTCCTTACAGGTAGTCAGTATTTAGATTTAAATGCAGCTAATATACATACAAAAGAAAACAAAATGAAGATCCAAAGAAAACTTGCTGGGTTTTGAACAAATCTATAGAATTTTTCAAATTAGTCTGTATTTTGATCAAAAATGAGATTAATGCTACAAAATGAAGAGAGAGAGAAGCAGGGGGTAGAGCTTAAGGCTTCCTAGGATACCTCTCTATACTGTCTTGTCCAATAGAAAGTTAGATTTACCTTAAAGAGCCTAGACTACCAAAGCTTCAGAACTTCAAGAATGAAGGTCATGACCAGATAAATATCCAAAGATATGGAGAGAAAAGAGAACGTGAGATACATATATGGAGCTGCGACATTGTAAATACTAACAATAACTTCAAAAATCTAGTATCTACCTAATATATTTTAGATATTTTAACTAATTTTCTCCTGCTTGTACCAACTTTTCCCTACAATTTTATATAGGATGTTTGGTGATAATTGCCAAATTAAGCTTATATGTTATACAATATTGAGAAGGAGTTTTTGAAGAACTAGATGAGGAATGAAGTGTTAAGTCACTAAATAAAATGGCATACTTGTTTAAAAAATAAAGAATGGTAGCTTTTACAGAGGAATGATTTTAATTACAATTCTAAACTGAGTAAACAGGAGAGGTTATAAGCAGATAAGGGAGACTGAAAAGATTCTGATAGTGTGGGATAATTGTTGAATTTGGGGTACAAGAGTGAGTTTGGATTTGAAATCACGGAAACCCTACAGTTATTGGTAGTACAACCTAGAATATAACCATATTAAAATAAAGCATAGAAGTGAGTGGTTGTGGCTGGGTGAAGGTAAAAGACTGTTTGTCATCAGGAATATTGAAAGTATCACATACGAATATTAAAATATGAATATTAGAATCAATAAGAATTCTGTTAGAGTGAGTGACAATGTACCAGGAATAAAGCCATTGAGAAATAATGACACATTGTCTATAGATGACTATAAAAAAGATGAATGATAAAGTCTGATTATGTGAGATTAAAAAGAGGGTATTTTTAGTGAAAGCAACAGAAAATAAAGAGTAAGGGAGCTATCTGTCCTGCTACTAAGCTCATGATATGAGTTGCAGAAGAGAAAAAAATCATTTAAGAGGGCTGAGGAGACAGTGTCTTCAGGAGACATGCAAATTTATTTAGAACAAAAAAGTGAAGGAAATGAATAGTAGATAGATGATAGATGAGAGAGAGAAAAAGATTATATGTTTGCAAAAGAAAACTATTCATCACTATTTTATCTCTGCATGCTATTAGAAATATTGGAAACTGTGCTGATGGGCTATTGCAATGTGCTGAAATGCATAGAGGTCTATTTATGATATGGCAGTTAAGTCTTTTGAACCCTTCTTGGAATGGCAAATCAGTAGTGTAGCTGGCAGGCAAAGGAGTAAAAATACATGAATAAAAGAAATGTAGATATTATGACATTACAATATTCTTTAAAAATATATTCATAATCTTTTTCGATAGAGAAGCTTGTATATATACATTTTTCTGTTCCAAATCAGAAATATAAAGAAAGGTTTTTGCATGTTTCTACAATATGTACAATTATTTTTTTCAGAATAAGTTGTATAAATTGTGCAAAAAAAATTCTTAAAAATTTTTGTGGTGATGTTCATGAAAAAAAGTAGCTTGTCACTTTCTTTTCTTGTAATTCCAATGTTAGGTTTTGAAAACAAACTTAGGCTGACCTCATCAAATGTTTGAGAACTATTACCTTTTTTTTTTTTTTTTATTCTGTGGAAGAGTTTAGGTCAGGTTGTTATTTATTCATTTTAAAATATTTGGAAGATTATTCCAGTTGAAACCACCTGGGACTGGAGTTTGTTTGTCTGGGGGATGTGGGATGGTCTGCTAATCATAGATTAAGTTCTTTAGTTATGATCTATCTCTTCTTATGTCAATACTAGTTAAAGTGTGATTTTTCAAAGAATTTTAAAGATTTAAATTTATAGTCAGCTTGTTGAATGTATCCTCTTTGCTTCTTTTTAAAGTTTGTTGGATCTGCCATGTATACTCCACCACTTGGCTGAGACCACACTAGCCAGCTTGCTATTCCCTGAACAAGCTAAGGATATTCCCATACCAGGGCATTGCACTCAAATGTTTTCTAACCCTAAATATTTTTCTCCTTGATCGCTTTCTGAAGCACTTACTCACATACTTCAGTCACTGCTTAAGTGTCAGCTTACAGGTGAGGACTTCCATGTTAAACATATACAAAATATCAGCTTTCATGACCCCAAAATAAGCACATACTATTCCTCTAATAATACTTTTATTTTTTATACTTCCTTTTACTACCTGACTCTTTCTTATAATAGATGGATAGATGGGTGGATAGATGGATGGATGGATGGATGGATGGATGGATGGATGGATGGATGGATGGTTGGTTAGATAGATAGATAGATAGATAGATAGATAGATAGATAGATAAATAGATAGATATGGATGGATGGATGGATAGATAGATATAGATAGATAGATAATAGATAGGTGAAAGAGAGAGAGATAGAGAGACAGATTCATGAAAGTAATCACTTCAAGTGGGAAAGGGTGAGTTTGATTAGATGTCTATCAATAATCTATCTATCATCTATCTATCTATCTATCATCTATCTATCATCTATCTCTCTATCTCTCTATCTCTCTTTCTATCTATCTAATCTATCATCTATCTATCATCTAATCAAACTGTCCTTACCTCTTCCCTAAATCTGATATATATTATTTTGCGGCCTGTTGTAAATAAATTATTAAAAAGAGTAGTATGTCAATGAAATGGGTTGGATGTTTCTGTTATTTGTTTTATTGAGGTATAACACTCTATATAATTGACATACAACACTATATAAGCTTAAAGTGTACAGCATAAGATAAAGTTGTTTTAAGAATATTTCATAAGGCAGTCTACTTGATTAATGACAGCTGATGGGATGAATGATTTCCTTTAGTATAAACTTACTTTGTTGAGTTTAGATGCTTCTCTGCACTTAATGTGTGTAAAAAAACAAAACAAAACAACAACAACAACAACAAAACCCTATTGACCAAAAAACAATGTATCTTATATATACTATAAAATTTTCTTGTAGCAAATAAGAACCTAAGTTAGGATTATTTATTGGTAATGTTAGCTTGTGAGAATCTTTTAAGAGAGATACAGGCTTATATTCTTATTTGGGATGTGTACTTATATTCAGTTTGTATACATGGTCATGCTGAGATAGACCATTATTTCAAAGTGCTTTTTGTTTTCTTGGTTTCTCTCTCTCTCATTATCTCTTTGTTTACATATAGTTTTTCAGTGAAATAGTAATGAATCTTAATTCTTCTTACATACAAGAAAAATGGAAATTTCCAATGTCTGTAGTTACTGATTTCTTTTTTCTCTCTTGCTTTTGTTTTTTTTAACTGGAGTTTTTAAATGTCAAATATCCAAACTTCTCAGGCAATTAGAATTTTTATTATTTTACATTTAAAATAGTTTCCTCATTTTTCTTTAAAATATAAGTTCTTGGCATTAGTGAATCTATCTTTTTAGGACTATCTGTGTATGTTTTGTATTTATGTCATCTTTACCTGTGACAACTAATATTCCCAGTGGAACTGATAAAACATTTTCATAAAAGATTATACATTATATAAAACTGCTGTTAAATGTTGCATAATATCATTTGGCAATTGTTATAAGACTTTTTTGTTTGTGTCTTATAACAATTGCCTCACCCAATTTGTCAACAGATTATAATACATATAACTATACAAGATTCTTTATTTTTACCTGAGTATTAGAGAGAAAAAGCACACGACAAAATTAACTTTGTTTCACTTTATCTTCCTTGTATAATATGCATGATGTTTAGTCAAGACTCTTTACCTTTAGCAATCTGTGAGTACATGGCTTGATATTCATTATACATATATCTTTTCTGAGCATTTCAACACCTGGGGTGAATTATGATAATTAAGTACTATATCATTATGTTCTTACTTTTCCTTTCCAGCCCCTACTGTGAAAATTCAATTTCCAGATGCTTTTGATGTTTCCAGTTTAAAGGTGTAAAAGAGATCTGCCTTTTCTAATCCCTTAGGTTCTTCATATTGGAGATTCATTTTATAGCACTCTTTCAGTAGTTTCTTATTTCTCTAGTCAAATTAGGGCATACATTTTTCAGAGGAAAGAATAGATTCTGCATTTATATATTGGGTTTCATTGAATAGTTTTAATATTTCAAATTATTCCAATAGTATTTTTTTCAAGAGGACAAGAAAGTGGGGTATAATTAAAATGACATTGAATTTGTTGTCAGAAGACATAATCAAGTCCCAGATCAGCCCTTAACTTGAGTGAGTCAGTTAATAACCTGGCCACATTTTCTTTATTTGATCAAATGATATAACCCTTCCTTATATAAATGAGTGCACATTAAATGAGATAACTGATATAATATATAATATGTGTAATGTCTAATGTTATATATAATCTATAACCTATTAATATTATAATATTATATATAATCTATAATCTATAACCTAATAATAACGTATTATTGTGAAAAAAGATGATAAACTAGAAATAGTGAGATATTTAAAAAGTAGGCGATTTGATGCAAATGTTCACATATTCAAATTTGACTTAAGATAATGCAAATAGTCCATTAAAAAGAAACATGACACTAGTATATTTTATTTTAATTTGTTATATTTAAGTATGTCATCAGTGTGCTACTTAATGTTCTACAATTTTAGAAATTGTAAACATAAACATAAACATAATAGAAATTGTAATCATAAAAGACAAGAAAAGATACCAAACCACAGATTCTCTAGTTTTAAAAATTATTTATAATTTGTCTTTGATGTTAAGTACTTGAGATAGTTGTCAATTTTTTTTAACTTTGGAACATAAGTTGGAAATTTATGACAAAAGGGAATACAGTGTTGAGTCATAGAAGGGAGAATTATAATTATATTAATATGAGTACTTAAAAAAAAGATCAAAAAGAAGAGGAGTCTGGAACAAATATCATTAAGTCAATCTTCAGACAACTGTTTTTACTAGAAAAGTAGTACAACACAGTGGTTAAGACTCTGGAGTCAGACTGGTATTAAAATGCCAACTTTACTATTTTTTATTGTGTGACCTTGGACGTGTAAACTCTCTGTGCATTAGTTACTAATCAGGAAACAGGGGTTAATTTAGACAAATTCAGATAGACCCTGTACAAGATAAATTAGGTTTTCAATCTTTCGAACTTTAAGTCATTATTATTCAAAGTATAAATAAAGATTATTTTAAGTATCTATCAAATTATCTTAATCTTATAATTTGTATAGTAAAATGGATTTATCAGAGAAATATCATCTAAGAACTCTGTTTCCAGAGTTTATACTGCAGATAAACATTGGTTCCTGACAGATGACTTCACAAAATGTCAGACAAATCATGATCTGAATCTGATATGTAAGTTAGATCTTTAATAATCAATAATTTGGTTATTGATAAATTTTTAGAGGGTTTGCATGGGAAGGAATGCAGAAAAGATCAAGCCTCAATTTCAAAGAAATCCACACTTAAATGAAACCAGGGTGTCCCTAGGATGAAATAGAAGCACCACTACCACTGCCACCAACAGCAACGAAAACCTGACTTGTGTATGTTTTATGTTTCTCTCTAATTCAGCCCATGTGCTAGTTTGGGTCCAGAATTTATCATTATTGAGGGGTCAACATTCCCACGTTTAAGTCACATTTTGATATAGTCTGTTTGGCTCATTTAATGATGCTAAGATTGATTGGTGAATTCGGGTATAAAAATTTGACCCTTTCATTTTACAGTTTTGTTTTCTTTCCTCATGAGACATAAATAGTGTGTGGCATTTGGCACCTCGTAGCCATACAATTTCTCATTAACTTTTCTCCTAAAGTTTTTGTCATTTCTTGATGATCATTGCCTTAAAAAAACTAAAATATATTGTAAAACAGTAATATCGTCAGATCAATAGAATAAAATTTCAATTAAATGTGAAGATATATTAGTTTTAAATTGCATATTCCTTAACATAGTCTCAATATATACATCAAGAGAATTAATTACAAGAAAAATTGAAAAATATGTATTATATTTGGAGAATTTTTATATACTTTCTTGACAATTGATAGAGCATGAAAACAACAGAGCTGTTTTTTAACAGCTTTGAAAGATCTAAAGGAATATAAAACCTAGCTTGACTAGGCTTTAAGAAGAACGAGGGACGGGCTTTAAAGAGCCGACTTTAAAGAACTGTTCAACTGAATAACTTAAGAATACCAATTATTTTCAAGCACATATGAAATGTCTATAGCTCCATTGGACCTACAGTGTGATACAGATTAATCTAAATGAGCTGATCTAGATCAGATGGACCAGCACAGCTGAAATTAGAGAGCTTCTCTAGTGGCCCCAGAGACACAAGAGAAATTGATATTTATTGTTTTATGCCACTGAAATGTGTGCTTTTTGATAGGCAGTATTATTTTATTAATAGTTAACCAATATAAAACCAATACAGATTTTCTCAGAATTTAGAATTAGAAAAGCAAAATGGCGTAAAGAAAGTAGGATGTAATTAACAAAAATGCAGAAATTAAGAAACTAGAGAGCAAAACAGAATTGTGATAGCTAATTTTATGTGTCAACTTGACTGGACCACAGGGGGCACAGACACTTACAAAAATATTATTCATGGTGTCTCTGTGAGGTTGTTTCTGCAGGAGATTAGCATTTGAACCTATGGATTGAATAAAGTAGATTATCCTCCCTAATGTGCTGACTGGCCTCCAATGCAGCAAAGGCCTGAATAGAACCAAAGACTGACCTTACTGAGAGTAAAAGAGAAGGCCTCCTGCCTGACTGCTTTCCAGCTGGGACACTGGTTTTCTCTGGCCTTTGGATTGTACTTACACCATTGGCTTTCTTGTTCTCAGGCCTTCATGCTCAGACAAACTGGAAATATACCATCCATTCTTCTGGGTGTCTAGCTTGCAGACTGCTGATCTTGGGACTTGTCAGCTTCTATAATTATAAGAAAATTTCTTACAATAAATCTCTTTAAATGTGTATATGTGTCACACACACATATACACACACTCACACATAAACACACAATGAGTTTTGTTTCTCTGCAGAACCCTACTACAAAAGTGTATCAACAAAAATAAAATATTTTCTCTCTAAAACAAAATCATCAATAAAAAGACAAATCTCTGGCAGAAATAATAAATTAAAAAAAAGAAGGTACACATAAATAATTATAGAAATAATGGATATATAGGCTATATAGATGTCGTGATACATAGGATTACATCAAATGCATTGGCAGACACTAAAATATAGACGATAAAGTTTAAAAATTTGCAAATAATTTTAATATAATTAGCTAAAATTTGCAATTTCCTAGAAATATGTAATGATAAAACTAATAGCGTAAAACAAAAAATGAAACAATACTGTTATTATTATACTTTTGCACAAGTAATTGAATATCTTCCAATCAGGAAAACGCCTGGCCTTCATGGATAAAGCAACTAATTTTATCAGATAAAATGGGAAAAAAAATTAATTCTTACAATAATTCAGAGATGAGATAAGAAGCCCTCATCTCTCAAATTATTTTATTAATTTGATATTAATTAGATATCAGAACAAAATAAGGACAGAATTAAAAACTAAAATATGTATCAAATGTTTTTATCAACATCAAAGATAAAATACTAACAAAATATTTGCTATTGCATTCCAGAAGTAGAATTTAAAAAATCTTATCAAATTCCATTTATTTCAGGAATTTGAGTAAATTTCTATATTAGTTTTCACATTATCTGATTTAATATATTAACTGATTAAAACAGAAATGCAAACAATCATCTCAATGGGTTCGGTAAAATATTTAGAAATTTCAAAACCTTTCATGGAAAGAAAGATACTCTTTGAAGAAACTTGCTTACTCTGAAAAAAATTATAGTAACCACAAAACTTAGTGCTCAATAAAAAGCATTAAATACTTTTAATATCAGTAATAAATTAAGAATGCCCCAAATTACTATTTAACATTTTCTGAAGTCTCCATCCAGGCAATGAAATATGAACATATACAACTTTTTAAATATTGGGAAGTAAGAATTAAACAGAGTAAGTGTGTTTTGCTGGCAAGCCTTATGCGCACACACACACACACACACACACAGAGAAAAAAATATCTATTACTTGACTTACTACTAGGATTATCAAAAGAGATTGGCAAGCTGCTTGAAAAAAATATGAAAGTATTGTTAATTTTCAACAAGCAATAAAAAAATGTAAGCTAAAAGAAGATACATTTAAATCACAAGGGAAAAATGCAAGAGATTTAAAAATATTTCCAGGAAATATATACAAGTGATACATCTCTGGAGAAAATAAGGTCATGTTTTTATAGGAAAAACTGATATCTGCCATTTTATGCTTTTCATGGAATTTAACAAAAATTCTAAATGGTATTTCAAATATCAAATAATCAAGAATACTCGCGTCATTACTTTGAGAACCCTGTTTCCATTTGATATTTAGATTTACTATAAATATAGACTAATTTAGAGGAAATAGCTAATATTTGAATTTTATATTTCAGTACGTTTCAGATAGTTTAAAACAATCAAAATATTTCTCTTTTTAATATTATTTGAGTCACATAAGTTTTAAATGAAATAACTCTATGCTATTTACATATATACTTAATATTCTTATAAACATCTTTTGTATGTGGATCTTTACAAAGATTTTAAGTGCAGTACAGTTTGATGAACACAGATATTTGCTGAAATTAAAACGTATTCATTCAAACATGCAAAAAAAGAAGGCATAGCAACATCTTTAAAATATGTGCCTTTATGGAGTGTCTTTAATTCAAAGTGCTTTAAACATAAACACATATTATCTACTGTAATAACACTGTACTTATTCACATATAGAACTAGCTTTCTTAGAAACAACTTCTATCTTTACTTGAATGTTTACAGAGTATATTATATGCAGCTCCTGTGTTGAACACATTCTTTCAGAAAAAAATTGATTTGTTATTTTGGAAAGTAAATTACACAAAGAAACAAAGAAACTATCATTAATTTAGAAGTTAGAGATCAAAGAAGATATCTCTTCAATAGTCTGTGATATTATGCTTCCTATTAAACTTAAAATCGAATCCTTGCCATTAATCAAGTGTCACATAAAATCAACATAACCTTAAGAAAGTACTCAATCCTTTTGACACTTTTACTTCATATATAAAATGGAGATAATACAATAATGATATTACTATTATCGAACCTCACTAATTTATTTTAAGATTGATTTTCTGTGAAGATTTATTTGAATATTGATCATAAAAGCACATTTCTGATGCTAAGAAACTCTACATAGTGATAGTGATTATTCACATGTAATTATGCAAAGCCATAATCATAGCTTTTTATTACATCACAGTTAAGCATATGACTTTTAAAATTTGCTTATTTTCGGTGGAGATATAATTGCCATATGACATTGTGGAAATTTAAGATGTACTACGTATCGGTTTGATATATTTATATATTGCAAGATGTTTACCACCTTGGTGTTTGCTGTCACCTCGGCATTTGTATGTGTATGATGAGAATAATTAATTAGAACTAATGATAATAGTAATTATCATTTGTATGTCCGTATGATGAGAATAATCGAGATTTAGTCTCTTAGCAACTTTGAAGTTTACACAGTATTGTTGACTGTATTATTCACTAATGTTAGATCTCCAGAACTATCTAGTAGTTGCAAGTTTGTATTCCTAAACATCTCAATTTTCCCACTCTCCTAGCCCCTAGTAACTGCCATTCTACTTTATTTTTTGAGCTCAGCTTTTTTTAGATTTCACATGTAAGTGATGTCATACAGCATTTGTCTTTCTCTGTCTGACTGATTTCTAAACGTGTATCAACTGATGAACAGATAAAGAAGATTCTCTCTCTATATATGATAGAATATTATTCAGCCATCAGAAAGAAGGATATCTGCTATTTGCAACGACATGCATGGACCTTGAGAGCATTATGCTAAGTGACATGTGACTTTTAAATTCAGTTACTCCCACTCTTTATGAGTATACTTACAACTTGCACCTGTAACCTTTCTCTCAATACCGAAAATCTAAAGTTTAGAGCTTTCATTGACAATATATATAATACAAAATTTAATGAATTTGAATTTGTACAAATTGATTATTTATATATAGAGTCTTTGTGTGTGTATTTATGTGTGTGTGTGTAAAGCACTTTATTCCCCAGTCTCAATGAATCAGAAGTCATGCAAATGCACAGCATTTCAATAAAGTGGGTTTATCATCAAAGACACTTTTACCCCCAGTTGCATAGGCAAATATGTTTTTGTCAGAGCAATTATGTAAATTTATGTAGTTAAATTATTGCATTAAGTGATTTAGTCATCAAACACTAATTTTTGTTATCACAATATAAATATAAAATTGATTACAAATCATCAAAGTAAAGCTATTTGCAATGGAAATGTAATTGAGATGATAAGATGGGAAAATTAATGTTGAGGTAAATGAGGTTATTTAAAGCATCTTAAGTTGTGATTGCATTATTTTGAATTTCACGTTCACTTGGTGAATTTAGATATACAACAAGATGATACTTAAGATGTGATTTTCATTTTTGTGATATTTTTACAGTTTTAAATAACCCTCGTCTCTAAAATCTTTAATCAATTTCTTTTTAAGAAAGACATCCAAGTCTCAATTTGTAAAGAAAATTAACATTTAGAAGATTGGTTGCTATACTGTTCCTCCTGTCAGGTGACCTGCATATTGCCTGCACAGCCAACTTGAGAAGAGTGCGAGCGACCCCATGATAACAACTCAACAATATCTTACCGTAGGTTAAAACCAAAGCATCTTACTAAGTCTTGTAAGAAATTATAAGTTAACTTTTTCTTACCTTTTTACCTGAGTCAGCCTGTTCCCCACTTTACATTAATTTTTGTACTCTTTTATTAATTTATCATATATTTATTTATTAAAGGTCTACTCTTTGTTTGACACTTCCTTGGTTCTGTCGATACCAGAACAAATATATCTATTATTTTTTTGAAGCACATATTATATATAACTAATGAACTCTGAATTCCCTGGATATATCATCATGTTGTTTCATGCCTTAATACATTTATTCAAGTTTTTCTTCTCTCTATAGCACAGTGCTCTTTGCTTTCACATTTACTTGGCAAACATTCTATAAATTATTTAGAACTCTAAATAGGCATAGTTATCATGGGGCTTTCTCTAACAGCGTTCATCATTAAAGACATGTTTAATTCTTTAATTTTACGTGTTTCCAGTATAAATGGCTCAATTTGCAAGCATACAATCTACTTAAAAGAAAATAAAAACTATCATAAGGTTGCATTTCTCCCAGTTAGGGACATTTACAATCCAAACAATGCCTCAAAACTTTTAGAGCAAAGAGAGAAAAGCCCTACTGCCTCTCATTCTATTACGGTCGCCACTGCTCTTGTCCTTTACTGGCACACAACATTGCTGTTTTATATGTTCTCTCAACATTTGGCCAACAAATCAGAGTCATACCAGGGCTAGATTCTGTAAATCCAACTGCCAGCACAGATCAGTGTGATTTTAAAAAGAGAAACACATCAAAAATGCTTCTCTCTCAGTGTTCAACTCAACATAGCAGATCTACACTGGGTTTCTCTGTCTAACTTTTAAAATCCATATAATCTTATAGGTAACTCTCGTAGACATTGTCCTTTGAGGCCCCAACATCGGAAGTACAGTTTCTAAAGTAATTTCAAAATCAATTTCTATGCAAACCAACAAGAATTTTCCTGGTTCCAGGCCCTAGATCCCACTGGGATTTTGGCAAATTTCCTTATCAGCCCATGAAACACAATAGGATCTCAACAACTTTTCTTCTTGACAAAATGCTTGTTTACTTCACTGAGACAAAACTTCAGAACACCAAAGTGTTTTTGTATTCTCTTCAGATGTCTATATTTACTTAACAGTTTTTCTTTTGCACAGTCAGTGTAAATGGCTCATTATTCTTGGCCTTCTATGTAGGTTATCTATTCCATTCCTTCATTGCCCAATACACAATCCAGTTTGAGAAAAACTTCTGTCAATCTCTGTTGACATGACCTCTCACAGGTGACCAAGTTGACAACTTTGAAAGAACAGAGAGCAATAAAAAGCAAACTCCGTGGATGTTTAATCTAGAAAGCTTCATCATATTAAATATATTTCTGGTTCATACTTAAACAATATTTTATAATAATGTCTTTATGTGCCTGATAACCTTTCTGTGTGAAGCCTTTCAAGCCAGAAAGCATGTTTATTAATTATTGTATCCCAATTTGTAGTGATTTTGGTTATGAGGATTTAGCTTTTTCTTCTATTGGTATTTTATTCAATTTATGGGTAGTCTATTATTATAGTTGCTTTGGAAATAAAGTTCTATAGCTTATGATAGAAGCATCTATTTGAAATATATATTTCAGAATCATGATAAGACATATGTTAGTTAGACCTATGATGTTGATGAGATACATTATACATCAGGATATGTAATGCAATAAATGGATCAAATATAGACCTCTGAAATATAACTTGGGTGGAATGGAAGAGGCTCCTGTGAAGCAAAAAATGTGGAAGGAGGTAAAGTACTAGTATAAAATACAAACACAGTAATATTGTAAAACATCAAGTTTAACAATATTTCAATTGTAGAAAATACTGCAAATTGTTGGGTAGGATCAAAGACGTTGTTAGAATTAGCACTTACGATATCACTGTAAATGTTCAGAAAAATATGAGGCAATCATTGGAAAGTATAGTAGGATGGACTGAAGAATTATGGGACATAGTGAACTAGAACAGGCAGTGAGGAACACCAGAAAAATAATTTTAAGTATATATTGCAAGAAGTAAAGATAGCAGGAAAACAGTGGTCTCAGAATGCCTGTGAAACCCAGTTCCCAACCATGGAAGCTTTCCAAATCAAAATTCTTACTAATATGGGGCAATTTTTTATATACTACCTTACCCCTGCCCAAGCTATACTTAATTTTATCACAGGTACGTATCTGACACAAAAGATGTCAGTTCTTTTTATTGTGCAGAGAATTTACACTCGGCCAGATTTACAAAAAGGATCAAACAGATTTTTATTTTCTTAATTTTGAATTAAGACACAAACTGAGACAGTAAGTTAGAAGTTGAAAAGAACACGTGACATAAAACTTGTGAGACACAAAGAAGAAACAATCTGCAAGATTGAATTCCCATGTCACATAATTAGTGTTTCATTTAATTTTAGATTTGAAATTACATTGAAAAATTCATTTAATTTTGGATTCGAAATTACATTTGAGCCCTCAGCTGGACAATGGGAAATTATTTTAAATGGGAGGATTGACATCAATTCTAAGAACTAAAAAGATTAAATAGTGTGCCCAGGGTCTATATCACTGAAGCCACCATCTTTTCTTCTTATTTATGTTAGTTGGTACAAATGTGGTACCCACAGAACAGAAACTGATTGTATGTCTTAAAATCTTTTGAAATGAATGTATCAATGTTAAATATATTCATGTATTACTAAATCGATGCTATTTTTCTCTTTCTGAATATGTATTGTTAGCATGTATATTTCCATATAAAACAGAGGCATTATTTCATGTAAGGGAGTAGGCAAACATTCCTAAAATTACTTGAAAATGTCATTCACAAGAATTTTGAAATATTCTCACTAAAATCTAAAGTAGTGCAAAATCGTTTGCATACTGATGTGTTTTTGACTGGAGGATTTTGATGTGTAACTAGCAATCAAATCAAATCAAAATATTTTCTGATTACAAACATAAATGTGCCTGTTTAATATGTATTTGTTCATTTAAAAAATACTAAAAATGTTCAAAGTATGGTAATTTAGAATTCTGTTATTTGAAATAAGACTCTATTGGACTAAACCGAATTTTGCTCTTTTTAAAGGAAGTACAACTGCATGATTTGGGGAAAAACAATAAAATAAAAACAAGTTATACATATCCTTCTTTGTACATTTGGCTCAGCCTACTCATAGTATAAAATTTTATCCTGCAGGCTTTTATATCTGGAAGCACCTGATACTGCGTAGGTGACTAGTATTTTTTCCACTTAATATTGGTAAGCAATAACAGTTTTTTTTTTTTTATACTAGTGAATCCACAGTACCTCAAATCATACATGGAACCAGAAAGAAAATTCATAAATTATTGCTGAATTTACAGATGACTTGTTTAAATTTCTTTACTCACGTTTCCCTTAAACTCACAATAATTTCTGGACAAAGGAAACTACTTAAGCAAGCGCTATTATACTGAAATGTTTTTGACACATTAATGAAATCCCATCCAATCTAATAAGACAAGTAATAGAAATCAATAAAAATATTCTAAAGATATTAATGTTCTAATGGTATTAATAAAAAAATCAGTCCATGCATGTAAGATCAATGTAGGAAATCAACTGAATTTTCTATATGTGAAAAGAAAAACTGTAAATTAAAAAAAAAATATCATTTATAATAGCATCAAAACCATCAACTATTGAGGGAAAAATCAAACAAAACATCAGCAAGTCCTTTAAACTAAAAACAACAAAACATGGAGAGAAATTAAAGAAGAAACAAATAGAGGGATATTATATATACTTTGATTATTAGAATCAATGTTTTAAAGATGTTAATTTTCTGGAAATGGCTTTCTTATTTAATAAGATCAATGAAAACAAAAGACTTTGAATTTTTTAGTAGAAAATAATAATATTTGGGGAATATAATTGTTTTGGAAAATTAATACAATTTTTCTGAAATATATATAGAAATGCAGAGTCAAGAATAGTGAAAACAATGAAGGAGCTTAAAGTGAGAGTTGAGGAGAGAAGGGAAACATCAAATTGTCATTTGAAAGAATGGAAAAGCAGACATCACAGAGAATTGTGCTATGATTCCTTTTTTTCTCCCTTGATACCATAAATTTACAACAATAATAACCAAGACAGTTTTATGTTGCCTTCTCTCCAGCACTCATACCTGCTTAGCTGCAGTCAAAATGTGAGCTGATAATTGAGTTTAACCTCAGTTTGTGTTGTGTTAAGAGACAATGCAATTTAGGGATTCTGCAAGGACTAATAATGATGATTGTCATACATTCCTCTACAAATAGTTTAGGAAGTGAGATAATGGGATCAGTGTATTGGAAAACTTGATGAAATTAAAAATCTGTAATACCAGGGTAGATGAGCTTCAGTAAGAGTTTTGGTTGTTAAAGCTTAGGATGTTTGAAGTGTACTTTCTGATATGATGTGGTTATTGATAATAAAAAAGTTAAATAAATAACAAAAGTGGTTAAAATAGATGGATGTGAATAAAAAATATATTTGGAAATGAGTTAAGACTATAATGAGATTAGACTACAATGATGCTGTCCAATAGAAAGATTGTATAAACCTTAAATGTGAGCCACACATATGCTTTAAAATTCTTATTAGCCACATGAAAGAAGAGAAAGAAAATTTATTTTTAATTAATAACATATTCTATTTGACCCAATATTATAGAAAATATTATAATTTTTACATTTTATTAATATAGAATTTTAATGAAATATTTATTCCAGTTATGTATAATTTTTGCATAATGTCTTTGAAATGTTGTTATTTTATTATTCCTACATATTTTAATTCAACTTTCAATTCATTTCAAGTTTTGGACAGCAAATGTGGCTGCCAGCTAATGTATTGGTCAACAAATAATTAAAAATCAGTAACATCAAAATATCTAGGAATAGCCTAAATCTGGAAATGAAACACCATTTTTCTCATGACCCAAAAATGAAATCACAAGGGAAATTAGAAAATATTTTAAATTGAATGGCATTGAAAATATAAAAATGTGTGGAATGTAGCTACAGTAGTGCTTAGAAGGAAATGTATAGCTTTAAATTCTTATATCATGAAACAAACATAAAATCCATTTCTAAGTGCTTTGGATTCTTATTGTTGCTGTAATAGATTACCACAAATTTAGTGGTTTAAAGCAACACAAATATATTATCTTCCCCTCCCCCCA
Organism: Pteropus vampyrus; assembly: GCF_000151845.1. NCBI lineage: Eukaryota > Metazoa > Chordata > Mammalia > Chiroptera > Pteropodidae > Pteropus > Pteropus vampyrus. The sequence continues at coordinate 10,900,837 of NW_011888791.1, read as the reverse complement.
AAGGAAAACTGATTCATGGAAACAATTAACAAAATTGACAAACCATTAATGGGACTGATTGATAAAATCAAGAAGGAACTAATTTATCGATATCAAGAATAAAAATAAGGATTTTCATCACAGATTCTATTGGTATTAAAATGATAAAAAAAAAATAAAAAAAACAGTTCAACAAATTCAACTACTTACATGAATGGAAAATTTCTTAAAATACAACTCATTAAAGAAAAACGGAAAATTTGAATAAATCTCTATTAAATTAAAGACCTTTCCTTAAAAGAATACTTCAGGCTTGCACATTCATCATTTCATTGAATTCTATCAATACTCAAGTATGAAAACGCACCAATATTTCACGATATTTTTTTCAGAAAATAGAAGAGATCTTTGCTCAATATATTTTATGAGGCTTGCATAACAATAATACCAAAATCTGACAAACACATAACATGCTAAAAATATATTTACAATAATAGAAACACATTTACACAAAAAAGTAAAGAATAGAAATGAATATACACATGAAAATTAAAATTGGGATATGTTTTTGTGGCAGGCCTATGTATTTTCTTTATTTATTTTTGCATATACATATTCACTTTAATGAATAATTATTTAATGACCATATGCAATTTTAAGAGAAAATGGTACACAAATTTATAACTTGATATTTGATGTTTTGTCAAGTGCACTTGGTATATATTGCTGGTCTAATATTCTGAGACAGCTCCTTAATACCTGAATTTGATCACGATATACAGGAGTGATTCTTAAACTTTAGCATATATAAGAATCACTTGAATGTCTTTTAAAAACACTAATTACTGGGGACTCCACCTAGAGGTCCTTACCTGGCAAGCATAGGTTGGGAATAACAATGTACATTTCTAACAAGATCCCAGATGCTGCTCATGCTACTGGTTCTGGCACCATATTTTTAGAACCACAGGCCTACAGAATACAGATACTAGAATTCCCTTGGCAAATTTTGTGAAAACTCTGGAAATTCAGGAAAGTGGGTCTATTTGAATGGACTGATTATGTATAACCTGAGAACTTGCCCCATGAATATAATCCCCAGAGAGACTAGTGGACAACTTCTATAATTTAAAAAAAAAGAAAAAGAAAATTAAAAAAGTACCGATGAATGACAGAAACAGGGTAGTCACACTTCAGTATTAAAGTCAAACAGGGCATAATTTCCCTTATAAGCAAGAAAATCAGAGTAGTATGTCAGAATGACCTCTGATGATTAAAAGCACTTTGTTGGGCATTTAACTGTGCCCTTTCTGAAACATCCATCTGCATATGTCTTCCATAGAATTTTTGTCACCAATTTCCCAATCCTGTTATTTTAAGTCCTTAGTCATCCAGCCAAAAATTATTATCAACTTCTCTTGAATTGGTGGAGATCCATATTGATGGCCATATCTTACTTCAGATTAAATAGACACCCAAAGATACCACTCAAAGTAGTACTTTTTGCCATCATTTTTTTTTTTTTTCAGATTTATCCCTGAGTGAGGCTGTAATGCTCAAGCTGTCCAACCTATCAGATTATGCCAGCATATAATGTGATCTGTAACCCATACTAATATTTCTTCATCCTCTTTCATCTGGTCTTAAAGAACTTGTTGCTTCTCACTCTCCCTGAGAGCTTCCATGGTGTAATCTGAAATCAGCCCCAGGGCAGGGAGAGACCAAAGTAAAAGGCAGACCATTCCAGATTGGTAAATGGCAGGTTTGATAAACAAGGGAATTTATGAGGCTTGGCTTGGCTTCATAGCTTTATGAGGAGTAGTTTACTGCACTTATTTGCCGAATCTTAAAAATTTATATAGAGGCCTTAACTGGGTTTAGTCATATACACAGGGACCCTTAACAGGGTTTAGTTACTAAGTTCAAATAGTATCATCACCACATTACTATCTCAAGGCTGTGTCTTTGGGCAGCTTCTAGCTTGGTGAAGGCAAGTAGAGCATACATTCCAGGCACAAGGGAGTGAATGGGGAACCTCCAATTGTCAGGTCCAGAGGGGAAAAGGGGGGAGGGGTGGTAAACCAGCTGTCAGGTCTCTTGAGGACCTTTCCCAGCAGAACTTTCCAGGGTGCTATAAGCATGAATTGAAGGAGAACAGGCAAGGCAATAAGAATAAATATCGAGTCTGAGCCATCTGCTCCTTTAAGTAACTTTCACTTCTGGGTCTGAGTGAGTTCATTCTCTTGTAAATCAATTCTACTGAATCATATGTTGCTGCTGCACACACCCCACCTTATGGCAAACTGGATCAGAGAATTCATGATGGGACACTTAGGCGTCATGATTCCTTGATGTTTTATGGTTAGGCATTCAATCTCTATCTAAGTCCATTAGCAAGCCAAAGCTATTTGTCAAAGGAGAATAGATACCTGCAAAAGGAGGGAGATGTGCCACAGTTCTGTGCTATGACTTTCCTAGTGGCTCCTATGATCTTTCTAGTGGCTCCATATCACACTGACATTTCAAGCATCACTGGTTCTGCTAGATCATAAGGCACTATTGCTAGAATGGCTTGTACTGCAGACTGAATTTGCTGTAGAGCCTTCTCTTGCTTTGGTCCACTAGAAACGGACAACCTAATAGGTGAATGTGTAGATGGATTGATATGGCCCAAACAACTTTAGTATATTTAGCCTCAATTACTAATGGCCTAAATTACTGTCCTAAATTACTTTTTTCAGAGTCAGTGATGTGAGGTTAAGCAGCTTGTCTTTCACCTCGTTGAGTTATCTCTATATGCTCAAAACCACAGAACTCCTAGAAACTTTTTGAGGTAAAAATAGCCTTGAATTTTGTTGGTTTGACATCCTGCTATTTCACCTATATCTTACTAAGGCATCAAAAGTGCTAGCTGCTTTCTCTTCACCAGTCAAATCAGCAGAATATTATTAATATAGTGGGCTAGTGTGATGCTTTGTGAAATTTCAAGATAACAGAAATCACTGGAGGCAATTTCTGCCTCAGGCCACGATATAGGAATAGTAATCTAATTTACCCTCCCGAAATAAACAACTAAAAACCAAAAATATAGAAACACATGTTTTCAGACATTGGATGTCAACGTGTTCCAAGTCAGGCCCCCTGAAGTTGCAACCTGAAGAGAATTTCCTGGCTATAGTAATAAAAGGGGGGGACTCAGAGCATACTGATATTCTTGAATTGAGAGTATAAATATATAGTATAGAATATAGAGATATAATCCTTGGCAGTTCAAGGAAATTCAAATTTGCAGAACAAAGTACCAGAGAAAAATATGCACACTGAGAGAGCTCATATGCTATGTTACTCCATTATGGATGGAAGAAATTTAGGGAAGGATAATTTTGTATTCCTATAAATATTATTGATGAATAATTTTGTATTCTTATAAATATTATTGGGATATATTTAAACTTCTTGGAAACAGTTTGATTCCTTCAGAAAACAGAGCAGCCTTAATCTTGGGTTTATGTTCCCTCCTGCATAACAACCAAAACCTGGATGAAACATATGAAAGAATACAATGAACATTATGTAAAGGACAGTGATCCTTGAGAAACAAGAAACAAATTCTGTAAGCACAAAATTGCCCAAGAATACTGTTTGAATGGTTGGGAATAATCCCTGTGTTTACTAGATAGGATGAAAAGCCTCAAAATTCATTGGATATTGGGTATAGTACTCAAAATAATTTCAGCTTAGAGAATAAAGTTATCTCTAAACTAAATGCTACACTAGTCCCACCTAACCAAAACTCATAATAGTCTATTTTAAATCCACACTAATTTCATTAAATCATTTAAAATTTTTTTCCTGTTTCTATTGAATATGTAAATGTGGTCACAGTTGATACATGGCTTTCCTTTTACATTATAAGACTATTTTCTTTCCATAAACTAAAACAGTACACAAACATCTTATGTACCCCTATTTACTTATTATATAAATCTGCAAGAAAAGCAAGTTTTCGGTTTAAGTATTCTCTAGACTTTCATATACATTAGTTAAAGACGATAACTATTTTCAGCCACAATTTAGTATAGCTAATCATTGTAATTAGGTCGTGCTGTTTTATTTTGATAATGAACTCAAATATCTTACTGATGGTACATGAATAATGAATTAAAATGCTGTGTCAAAATTTGTTAAAACTCAACTTTATTGTTCCATAGCATTTGAAATCTACTGCCAAAGACTTCATACAGACAGCCAAATAAAAAAAAATTATATATTTAATCTATTAAAACATAAAAGCATTTTCACCTTGAAATTTTCATAACATTTAATTAAATTTGTATTTATATTCATTCAGCTTATTTTTTATTAATTTTCTTTAACTAACTGATAATATTTGCCTTGGGAATGTTGTTTTTTATTCTGTCTCTATGAAGGAAACATATTTTCGATGAAATACAATAACATAAATATTTTTACATATCTCTCTATAAGGAATCATTGCTTTCTTTAGATCTCATATTATGCATTATCTCCAGATTGTGTTCATTTTAATGCTGTTAAAAAAAATCACATGGAATACCATTGTCAAATTAACTCTTTAGAAATATACTTACTTGTTTTCAGTTGGAGTTAGTAAGCAAGCTCTTGTTATTTATGTTATTCTGTAAGATATTACAAAGATTCAGCTACAAAATCTATGGCATGTTCACTGCCATAGAGGAGATTTCAGTTGAATAAGGATGAAAATAAAGTTGGCAACTACCAGAGAAGATAAGATACTGTAGGAGAGTTATTAAGTGATATAGGAAGATGGGTTGGAGCTATATTGCATACAGCTAAGGGATTCAGAGATATCTTCTTAAAGCAGGCTGTATCATTTTGGAGTCCTGAAAACTGAGGAGTATGGCAAGAAAATTTCATTTCTTCCAAATTTAAACCTCAGCAGTGGAGTATTAGATCCTGAGATGGGTAAATATGACAGCCAAGAACAGTGAAGGCTCAGCACAGATTGAGGAGGGTGTCCACATAGGGTTTTGATCCACAGAGAGATTGCAGAACCGGTGAAGCCTCTGAGAGGAGGCTTAGTCTGTTCTGGAATCCTGGAGCCTAGATGAACAGAAAAGGTCATGTGCCTGGTGGTGCAGCGGACTGCTGAATGTGAGTCTGATGGGGAGAGCAGGGCATTTGTGTAGAGAGGAGGGCCAGAATAGAGCTAGGAGATTGGTTACATGTGGAGAATTGATTAAATGAGAAATATATAAAGTTAATGTAAGCAAGGTACCTCACTGTCACAGAAGGTAGTTCGAGCTATGGAAACTTGGAAGATAAAATGTACCCTGTAGTGTTAGATCAGAATAAGTATGAACCTGTGGTTTTCAACTGATGGATAGGTGTGTAAATTGATAAATAGTGCTATAGACAAACAGACAGATAGATAAATAAATATAGACCTAGAGGTGTGTGTTTTTATTTACTTAGAAAATTCCCTAGCTTTGTCTGCTAAGAATTTTTCTTTTGAGCGCTTTCTTACTTTCTGGAAGAACAAGATACTCCAGACTCACCTGTACTTTTCATTGACCCAGTCCTCAAATCAGACATTTTTCCAAGGTACCTGGTCTCCTGTCTAGGAGCTGCAACACCTCCGTGAGTAATGAGCACACCAGCATACCTAGCGCATAACTCTTGGCTTCTATACAAACTTTTTCAGTAAACAAACCAGAGAAACGTAGAAAAATGTCTGATTTGAGGGCTAGGGTAGTAAAAATACAAGATGAATCTGGAGCATAAAATATAAAAACATAAATCTATTCTGACAAATATAACAAATCAATTTAAATTTGATAAAAAACAAAATACAAGATAATTACACAGTGTCTGCCCACAAAATAATTAATTACAAAAGTAAAATAAGAGTAACTTTATGATGGAAAAGTGTGTTAGGGTCCACCTAAATGAAGAAATCAAACCGAACTTCATCAGTACTAGGACAAATTAAAACTGTTCACCACCTGTTAGGATACAATGAGAATATCATAGCAGCATTACTGCTATGATATTTCTGCCAAATATACATGCCCCAAATCAAATCAGGAGAACACATAGAATGTATTTAGATTGATTAGCATTCTACAAAATAAATGGCCTGTGAGCTTAAAAAGGTCATGAAAATCCAGGAAAGAATGAGACTTTTGACCTTACTCCTCTTTCTATAATCATGTTATATTATAGCTAAAAATGTTTTAAATAGTCTCTCTATATTTTCTCCCTTCTAAAACTTTTAATTATGAAATCAATTGAGCAAAAGCATGACTCTTTTCATGTTAATAGAAGAAATCTAAAACTTCACCATCATTATGTCCCTTCCTGGTCTAGAACCTGGCTCACTACCTCGCCTAGTTTCTATTTTTTATTTACAAGAAAATTATTTCAAATTGTATTACTTGCTGATTATCAAATAGAACTCTGGTTCATCTTATTTAATTTTTTCTGTCACAATATTATAATTCTTCAGGTTAGCTCACCTTTTATCTTCTCCATAAAAGTTTTTGGATTCCTTCAGGTAAATATGCTTTTTACTTTCTTCAAACTTATATTGATTGTGTTTAAATAAATCAGCCTTGAAGTTTATATACATGTAAACAAGTAGTTTTTTCTTGTTGTATGTATAGGCTTCCCCAGTATTTAGCAAAAAGTAGGTCGTCACAAAATTATTGAAAATTTGAATTATTGCTGTTCATGTACTTGATTGAGAAAAGTCATAGGGCATACAAAATAGCTATATATGACACTTTGTACAAAGATGACCGTTATTGTAATAAACAGTAGTAATTTTCCTTGGAATGATGGATGAAAGTTATTGCAAATGCTTTAAAATATATATCTAAATGAAAATTTAATTTATAAATTAATTTTAAAAGTCAGATCTACTTGTTCTGTATCTTCTAACACAAAGAGTTAATAATATCCTATGCTATCCTAACCTAAGCCTAATGAATGTTATGAGGTTATCAATGAATTCTTCATTATCGAAATCTATGAATAATGCTGTAAAATAAAGGGCTAAACTTCATTTCTTGACATTTATCTTTGAAGGTTGTGGAGATAGAGAATTCAGCATAATCTCTAAATCCTCAGTACCCATCTATCTAAAGAATCAATTTTTATCTTTCTTATAAATCCATGAATCTCTTTATTAATGTGTCTTTATTTAGCATTTCAACATACTTCACTCATTTATTCATTCAACAAATATTTATTGAGCACTATGCTGGTGGAGGTACGATTCTAGGTCTTGAGGATTTACTCATGAACAAAAAAGACACATTCTCTGTATAATTGGACTTCTATTCTAGTGTGTGGGAAAGAGATAGCAACCAATGAAAAATAAATTCATAGTGTGCTTACTGTTGTGATAGATGTTATGGAGAAAACAGGCTATACATCTTCTTAGAAATATTCTTTATTTTTTTAACTAAGATAATGGTGAAGAGTCTCTATAATGAGAAGACATTCGAGTTGAGACCTGAATGAACTGAAGGAGTGTGCCATGAGAATAAAGGAAGAAAGAGATAACTACTCTTTTCCTAGTTTAAACAATTACTTTCACCATTGTTCCTTGATATTCTACCACTATTTGTACTTGATATTGCAGATATCTTAAACTACCTCAAATTATGTTAACATATTATATTTTTATGCCTCTAGACTTTTAAATAGGGTGGTTTGCCTTCCTGCAATGCCCATCCAACCCCTAGTTTAACCTAAAAAGCTCATATTCAATCTTAACTATACACACCCATGTAACCAGTATCTAGACGAAAAATGGAGAGAACAGGTGGCCCAGTGCACTCACTACCACACCAAAGGTAGCGTTATCTTTACTTTCTACCTCATAAATCAGTTTTGCATGTTGTTGAATTCATGTGAATGAAATCATATAGCATCATTCTATTGTACCTTTCTTATACTATGTTTCTGAGATTCATTTATGTTGCTATGTGTGGTGTTAGTGTATTAAATCTCATTGCTATTTGGTCTTATGTATGAATTTTAATTAGGATTTAAGTATCAAAGATTTTTATGCTCATGAGAGAGAATGTATCACGATTATCTTTTCTTGCCTACTTCTCTCTGGTTTTAGTATTAGGGTTAAAACAGCATTATAAAATAATTTGAGTAACTTCTTTCTTTTTCTAGTCTCCAACAACTTGTATATAACATGAGGAACTGCTAGATTGGAATGATGGCTGAGTAACAGAAGGCTATTGATAAAACATCTATTTTATTTAGAGATAATTATATGTTTTATTTGGCATACTACAGTGAACAATCTGATTTAACTTTTAAAAATGCTCATTTGGGAGAAGGTAGTATTAAAATTACCACCCTTAAAATCAATTTGTACTATATTTTTAGAATCTCCAATATATTACTTTGTATTTTTACATGATCATTTTTTAAGTTTGCTTGTAATGCTGAGGAAATATTAATGTTGATAATGTGTTTTCATTGAACATATTCCCCTTTCCCCAAATAACAACTAAAGAAAGAATTTTCACAGGTTATTTAAATGATCAGAACTGATTTTTTAATATCTGGCCTACCTTAAAAACATATTTCATTCAACTGTGAAAATTTCAAATATACTTTTGATATTTGGCAAGAGTCAGAAAAACTCATCATAATTTACATTTTATTTTACAAAACACATTTTTCCTTTAATTTTATTTTCTATTTCAGTGGTTTTGCATTTAGACTATCACATGATTGCTTGCAAGAAATAAAAGTTAAAATATGTTCCTGGTGAACTAAAAAGTTTTAATAAATAAAAGCTTAGTGATCATAATATATACAAATATAAGGTCAAATGACAGATGTTTGTTTAGGTTTTGCCTAATATGTGGTGTATTATTTTAAAATAATTTAATATTTATTAGTATTTATGAATTTGTGACTTAAAATAACTATTTCATTTATCTTCATGGTTGTTTAATGATAAAATTCCACATTTTTAAAGCATTTTATTTTATAACTCTTTATTATACTTTTTATGATTATTTTCTCTTCATTACAAAGCTAGAATTAAATAGTGATAAACCAATAATCAGATCTAATCCAGGAAATTATTTAGCATCTATTTCAAACTTTGCTTAATATCAAAGTTTTACATTTGCCTTGGAAACATGACTTGGGAATGTTATAATTCACGTTTTATGTTTTATTATAATGTATCAACTTAAGTAAAAACATAATAAAATTGTGATATAATATTCATAAGAACATATTTTAACTAACACATATCATCAATTATAATAAAAACTGATAGTATAATTAACATTTACATAAAACTGAAAATTAATAGTTGGATACTACCAATTATCTTCAAAACATTACTAATTTTTCCAAGGCATTGCTTATTGATAAAATTTGTCAACTATTTAAAATATACTTTAAAATAGTAGTGAATTAAAAAACACAATAAAACCAAAGTGAAAAGCTACTGTAATAAATATAAGAGCACTGTCCAATAGAAATACAAATCAAGTCAGATTTGTAATTTTAGGTTTTATAGTAGCTACCATTTTTAAAAAGTAAAAAGTGAAATTAGTTTAACACAATATTTTATCTAACCAACTATATGCAAAATATTTTTATTTCCACATTTAATCAAAATAAAATTATTAGTGAGGTTTTTTCATAAGAAGACTTTAAAATCTGCTGCACATTATACAATTATAGTACCTCTCAATTTGGAATAGCCCCATTTCAAGCCCTCAATAGTCACATGCGGCCGGTACCACTTTTTGGAGAACAAAGATGTAAAAGATGGGTCCTTAGAGTGTCAGCTTCAGACCTTGAAAATCCTAATTCTAAAGTAAAGAATGTGATATAAAGTAAAGAATGTGATATAAAATACTGATTATGCTAAATGATTTTCTGATAGATACATGTTTTCTTTCATTTTCTTTGCTATTAGTTATAATATTCATTTCAATATTAATAATGCCATGTAGTTGCAAACAAGTTTATTAAACTTACTTTCAAGGAGTGTTAGACGGTATCACATTCTTTTGATTTCACTCCCTAATGATTTGTTTATTTATTAAGTTTAACAATATATAGATACCAGAAATATTCTGTATATGTATGTATGTATACCTACACACACATTTTTATATTCTTCAAAATATAGTTGCATGTAAACAATATACATATAAACGGACTGAAATAATTTAAAATAGTAATTAATTTAAATCATGTAAATAACAGTGCCAATAATACTATCAAAAATTTAAGCTAAAGATCAGGCTATTGTTCTGCTATTATATTGAATGTTAAGATTACAACTAACTTAGGCATTTGATAAACAGAGTAGACCTAAAAAAAAAGCCATATATATGTTTTTCTTGTTTTTAGTTTCAAAAATAATTTTTAAGGTTAAACCATCTGGACTTTTTAAAATATATATTTTTTAAATGCATTCTTAAATAGATATGAAGATGTTAAAATATTCATGTTAATATGAGCCTGATAAATCTCTTAGAATAAGTTCTCTGTTAGCTTTAAAATGGTCTTGAATTATTTAATATATTTCTAAGATCTTCAGGGAATCATGGCACAATAATTTTTTTATGAGTTCAGTCATCACAATGGTAGAATTTTAGGATTTTTAAAATTCATTTTCTTCTTACTTTGAAGGAAAATAAAATTACTCTTCACCTCATATAGACAGTATTTCCTTAAATTGATGAAGATATATAATGAGGACTGTGGTGTCTAATTTCAGATTTTTTGTATAAGTATGAAGTTATGTTATGTTTAATATAAAATTTAAATATTTCCTGTTCTGTTTCTTCTGCGGCATGAAAACAAAACAAAACAAAACAAAAAAGGAATGGGTCTGAATTGCTAGGGGATTTATATTTAATTAGACATAGAAATCATCTCAAAACAGTCTGATGATTTGCAAACCTCAAAGAATCATAAATGGATGCTAAAGAATTGATTAGGGACTTAGTAATAGGGAGTTCTTTGCATACCAGTGGCTTTTTCACTTTTATTCCTCAAGTTATGTGAAAGAATTTTTAAGATTTTTTATTCAGAAATCCTAGCGTGTGGTCACTGGAAGGTGGGGAAGAATGAAACACATGGACTAATACCTGAGTCCTTAGTTATTTGAATATAGATAATGTTAGATTATATTTCAACAGCCATAAAAACTTTAGCCACTTTTCTCTAATTCTTTCTCTTTTGACCCTGACTTTGTACAATTTTAAATTCATACTTTGTCGTGGGTGAAGAAAAAAGTCCTACAGGTCCTCTTGTCAGGAGACCAGCTGAGCTTGGAGAGAGCGAGCTGAGCTGCCAGGTGTGAGTAGAGGATGGAAGCAGCAAACCAAAAATGAAAGAGTTAAGTCCTTAATCCCTGAGATTGTATCAGCAAGAGTCTAAAACTCAAGAAAACTCCAACTCCTGTTCTATTTTCTCCCATGGAAAGGTACAAAGGTAGAAGGTCAGGTGGATCAGCACAGATATTGGACTGATTGTCCAACTGTTGAGGGAGCCCTGAGCAAAAGGCTTCAGCATTTCTGTGGACCTTGGACTTGTGGAGAGGACAAAGGGAAGAGCTAGGAGCGGAAAAGTACTGGGTTTTGAGTGAGTGTGTAGAAAAGCATCTCCAATGTTTCTTCCCTTTTCTCCAATAAGGAGACCTCAGCAGAATGGCTAGAAGATCTCTGCTAGAGGCCTCAGATAAAGAGACCTAGGAATGTAGGTGCTTGGGCTAGAAATGTAAACATGCAAAGAGAATGACTGGCTTGAAGGTCCTTCATCCTTGATTGCAACTCTTTTCAGTGCAAATCACTGGCTGTGTGCTAAGTCTGGGGTGTGTGCGGGGGAAGAAGGGTAACTCTCTCCAGGTAACCTGCCAAATAAAGTTTTGTTATTGCCTGTAATCTGGCCTGAAAAATCACACATAAGTGTTTTAACTGGGAGCCAAACTCATTACCTCCCTTCCAAACTGAAGGCTGATACATCCAAAATGATCTTAAATGGAAAAGAATAAATCTTATTTGGGTGAGATATTGTATTTTGTCATTAATGCAAACTGGAATTTTGTTCCTAAATATTTCTATGAAGGCTGTGAAATAGGAATGGGAATCAGGGTCTGGGAAGAAGACACATCGGTGAGAATATATAAAGTTTCTCTCTGATTAAACACTACCAGCTTAGCTTGGTCAATAAATTATACATAGGTATATTTTTAAAAATTTCACATTTAAAGGTTTCTTAATATTATAAAAACAGTATATGTTTGGTATAAGAAGCTACCTAATAAAATTTTTTTAAGGTGTAATTGAATTGTCAAGTATCCCATTGTTCTAAGAGAGTGTGTCCTGGGACAATTTCCTCTTTGGTCATATAAACATGTATAAGTCTATATAAAGATATGTATTTCTATTTCTAGGTCTATTTTTTTTTAAACTTATCAAATAGAAATACACTTTTTAAATACTGTACTTCCCTAGTGTCTGCTGTATTTTTAAAATTAATTAAACTTTTGGTGAGAACAAATCATTTAAATTTTTGTCAGTTCTGAGCATAGAAACAACTAAGGCTGAATTAGTGTCCACAAAGAATAATGATGAGGGACGATGATATTATTATTAATTTCTTTATTTCCTATATGTCTAAATGGTTTAGAATTGTATAGAGCATAAAGAATTGAGGACATTTTGGAGTTTACAAAATAAATTCCATGGGAACCATGAGAGTAATTTCAACTTGCACATAATGCAAACACCCTTAGGGTGTGACGGGACTGCCCCAGATTGATGAGCATGAGGATCCCACCTTGTAAGGTCCACATAAGTTGAACATCTTAGTCTGACAATGCTCAAGCCTAAACCGATAACATCATAGACAAGTGCTCTAGAGCCAAAGAATCTGACCTTATGCCCGTCATAGTCGCTGGCTTGGAACCGATGTGAAACTATCTGTGTGGCCAGTCAAAAGATAGCTTGGAGATGCTAAGGCATTTCGTTCCTTTGTTCTATCACGTAAGAGTCTGTACTTCCCTTCTCCTTGTGCTGTGTATTTACCTGCCTGAGTACCTGATTGGTTTATCTAAGAAGGTTCCGCTCAGTAAACCTGGCACTGCGGAAGGACACAAACGCATTTAAGGTTGTTACTTTGGCAGCTGCTTTCCTTGCTTGTAACAAGAATAAACTGTGAAGAAACAAATCATCTAGTATTTTGCGGAGAATATAGCTGAATATTTAGGTGCTGAACCTTGTGAAAAAGAAGAGAAGGATAGGTTTGAGAGTAGGACAAAAATCATTGCTTAAAGATATTCAGCAGGTGCCCTTGAACAAGAATCAATCAGAGATATCAATGAAGTTCTGTAGGACAGACAGAAAAACGGAGACCAATTCAACTACTATGAGACAATGTAAACTTTCCACTGCATCTAATCACTATTTTCGACTGGAAGAAGTAGAGAAATTCCTTTTAAATGGGGTAGAAGGAGGCTTGATAAATTTGAATATTTAACTCATTGAATATATCCTAAAATGGAATACATTGGGCTTGAAGAAATTTATTTAAATTAGAAATGTTTTTCTACTTTAAATTGCCAAGTTTTTTATAAATTGTATTCTGTCAAGAGTGGGCACAAGGCCACCTGAGGAATCTGAACTGTGTTATAAATAATAAGGGAAGCTGTATATTTTTTCCTATATTTGAATGGAAGAATAAACATTTCGACTTAATTCTAGAAATTAGATAAACAACTTAAATTACCATTGAATCAAATTGAAAATTATATAAATCATGAGAATGTATAAATAATAGGAGATACAAAATTAGGGGATGATGGGTAGAATCTGGAAAGTTAAAGAGGGGTTATTTCAACTTCTTCCATGATAGCTCATTAATCTCTATAGTTTAAATAAAAATATAGTTTAAAAGAAGGGAAACAGCATGAATTCAAAATTCTAATAGTATTACAATTTTTTCTTTGCTTTAGTGAAGGAATTAAAAAACCAGTATCACTCGGGAAAAAATAGTTACTGGTTTCAACAATTCCTTCTATTAGTTCTTTTACCATTAAACAAAAGTAAAATATAATATTTTATTAAATATGAACAAGGATGTGGTATCATACACATGTTCATATACATATTTGCATATGCTTATGCATACATATCTATGATTTCTTGCTGTATATATAATCAGGTATGCAATCACAATTGAAAATAATGTGATTATTAGCCAGTTAACTTATTTATAGTTTTCTTTAAGAGATCAAGTTCTTATTCAGGATTTTATAATTTGGTCCACCCAGGTGTCATCAAGCTTGATCATATCTGGTACAGGACTATTTTTAATTCACTACACATCAACAGTTTAATTAAGAACATCTCTTCTTTGGAAAAAAAAACAATTAAGAATTTCCAATAAGTGCTGACTTGGCTGATACTTATATCATAATCCTGTATGTAAATCTGAAGCTATTTCAGCATTAGAAATGTAAATGAAAAGCAGATCAAGACAGCAGAAATGTCAAAAATGCAACTTTTGTCTGAGGTGTATGGGTTCTCAGGCATCAAGATGTCTCCAATTTGTCAAATACAGAGTAATAAGAGTAACGAGACAATTAACATCTCCATATAGAGCAGAAATAAAACACATACATAATACTGCAGTGTATAAGAAATGGACATTCAAGAATAACTCAGCAAGATACTACATAAACTTAGTTTTGCACTTAGGAATGGCTGTCTAGAGTGTTTGTTAATAGCTACTTTTTATTTGATGTTAAATAAATTGCTAGAATGAAAATTAGGACTTGTGCAATCCCGGCGTTTCTCAAGTGAAAAATTAAAGTGTATATCAAGAGAATCTAGAGAATTTGTCTCCACAAATAAAATAAATATTTACACCATATAGACTGGGAAAAATATAACCTACTACTGCTGTTCAATTACTTTTTCCAAGTCTGCTGGTCCCAGCCAAAGAGAATACTGCCGGTAAGACAGATGGAGCTTTTCCCTGGAAGGATTGCTGATCTGTTACTGCATACATGACACCTTCACTTAGGAATATCTTGCCCCAGACATTCTTTGAAATACCAGTCATCTTACTGGCTGTTGAACTCCTTGGCATTCTTCATAAAATTGGCAAAGTTGTCTCACACATGCTTTGTCATGTAGAAGAAAACTTCTGATTTAAATGTTTCACTAGTAAATTTAATTTAGTGATGATAAGAGAGTAACAAGAGAGCTTTGCTTGGAATTGGACACACAGGCCAGAACCTTTGAAAGAATTCCTTCTTTGAAATAGTGAAAAAGAAAATCTTCAGCGCAGGAGTAGGTTTCTTTTTTAAAATGCCCTGGATTTTGTTTTCTATCCTTTTTTGTCTAGTAACTGCATGTCTTAACTGAATAAGTAATACTACACTAACTAGCATTACACAAAAGTTAATTAAAATTGGAATGTCTAATTGATGATACCAGTACAATTGGCTACACATATGTAAAAATAGAACATGAGTAAATACCTACATTGTATCTTACCAAAGTTATTTTCAGATTGATTAGGATCTAAACATTAAAAAAAACCCCTCAACATTTAGAGTATTCTCTCTGATATCTTAGGATCTTAGGTATGATTTCTTAAATATACACAAAGCACATACATAATAAATAAAAGTTAGGCAAATTTTAGTACATGCAGATAAAATTTTATGTGAATATACACAGCATAGATATTTTATAAATTACAGAATGGGGGACCATACTTAAATATATATGTGTATATATGTAGGTGTGTATAGACATCAAATGTATATATATATATATATATATATATATATAAACAAATTACTATAACAGAATATTTGAAGAGGTAAATACTGTAAAGAGAAAAAGAAGCCTGTAGAATAATAGACTAGGGATATACACAACAATTCAAAGAAAATTTATGTTACCTGGCCAAAAAACATAAGAAAAGTCATCTAGCATTATAGGTATTAGGGAACTATAAATTAAACAAAACAAAAACAATAATTGCAATTTTATATCTATTAGCCTATAAAATTAATATCTGATTATACCAATGTTGGCTGGAAAAAAATGAACTCTTTACATATTACGAATGTGACAGTAAACAGTACAGTTTCTTTGGAGAGCAATCTGGAAATACCTGGTAGAGTTGAGAAGTGTTTACCATAATCTGGCAATCTGTTTCAAAAGTTCTTCCATAGGGAAATTCTCTCCGGAGTTCTTTTAGAGAACATAAAGAATCATGCTTATTACAACATTATTGTAGAGTTCAATGATAGCAAACAATCTAACAGCTCTTCAGTAAGGGAATGCATGAACAACATTGGCTTATTCTCATGTTGGAAAGCAACAGAGATATTCAATTGAATGGAATAAATCTACATAGCTAAGTATCATAAAAATAGTCTATGGTCATGCTACCCTGAACAAGCCGGATCCCATCTGATCTCGGAAGTTAAGCAAGGTCGGGCCTAGTTAGTACTTGGATGGGAGACCACCTAGAAAGATCAGATGTAAAAAATAAAAAAAAACAAGGGATTGTAAGCTGACAAGGTCTTTGCAATCTGTGAGGTCAACCAAGGATTGCCTTGCCTTAAAAATAAATAAATAAATAAATAAATATCATAAAAATAATGTTGGATCTTCTAAAAGATAATTTTCAAATGACAGTTTCTTTTCTGATAGCCTTTACATATACTTAATTTAATTTTTATTATTCAATTATAGTTCACATGCATTATATTTGTTTCAAGTATTTTAAAACCTCAAAATAATGGAATACACCTAGTAAGATTGAGACATAAAATTGCTAATGTTTGATCTTTTTGACCAACAATAATAGCAATTTTATGTGGTTCAAATAATGACCTTAAAAATAGATGATAAGTGTTAAATATTACATGAAAATGATACATCCCAATTTAAGATGATGTTCCTCCCTAAGGAAAGAGAAGTTAAATGGGAAAAAGTTGGGGTTTTAACTATATCTTTAAATTTTTGTTTATTTAAAAGAGAGAGATGAAAAAAAGTATTCCTAGTAACAGCAAATAAAATGTTTAGCATTTTTAATTATATATAATTAATTTTTAATTATAAATACAAATAACAAAAAAACTACAATGCCTTCCATAGGAACTAACATAGCACCTCATTAAATGAAGGTATAGATCATAATCTAAGATTAAAATTTCAAGTATTATAAAGAGGTTAAAATTAATTTTAGTTTTAACTAAAGTCTAATAAAGTTCCAATGAGAATTTTTTAATTTGAAAATTGAGAAAATTTTATTTTATTTTTTTATAAAAAAGTGAATATAATAAACAAATTTGATAACCAAGGCAAGCTATTTTTGGTATTATGTTTATTAGTCAGGATTCTCCAGAGAAACAAAAGGATGTGCGTGTGTGTGTGAGTGTGTGTGTGTATGTGTGTAGGCTCTCCTGGGTCTCCAGCTTGCTACCTCATCCTGTAGATCTTGGAACTTGCAGCCTCCATAATCATGTGAGCTGATTCCTTATAGTAATTCTCTTTATTATAATAATAATAACACTAGTCAATTAATAATTGATATAACAATTAATTTATATTAAACGATTACATTGATTATTTGTTATCAAAATAATTATTATAAAAATATTTACTACCAGAAATTGGCTCACATGATTATAGAGGCTGGAAAGTCCCAAATTCTGCAGGATAAGTTGGCAAGCTGGAGACCCAGGAAAGACAATGGTTTAGTCCCACTCTGAGTTTAAAGACCTGAGAAGCAGGAGAGCCAATGAAGTAGTTCCATTCTCAAGGCCGGAGACTCATGTCCCAGAGAGTTTATGTGGTTAGATAATTTTAATAAATGATAAAACTTTGAAACCTGCCTCTCCTAAATCAAGTGAGTATGTCTTGAACTTGATCATAGTGAATATAAAACACTAATTTGACTTTGTAAGACTGCTACTTCTGACATTGCCCATTTTAGGAACTGCTGGCATTAATAAATTAATTTTAGCAATTAATTCTATGAGAAAACTCTGGTGTAATAGAAATGGCACGGGTTTTGAACCAGATAAACAAGGGAATTATCTACACATCTATCACTCACTTTAGGTGATTTGGCAAAATTCCTACAGTCTTTGTATTTGTTTTCTTTTCTGTAAAATGAAGTTAACAAAAACTATCAAATATTCTAAGGTAGTTTTGAAGAGCTGATGAAATAATGGACATAATCACCTTGTCACAACTTAGACACTCAAAATAAATTTATTTCTTCTAGTTTTATTATCAGTCTTTCATCCATATTTACATGCAAAATCTTCGGTGCTAGACTAAAGTTCTTCCTCATAATTTACTGTTTGTCTTTGTTAAATTATAATAAAAACTTAAGGGAAGTTATGAAGAGGTATATGATCATGGAAACCCTATTTTCCTTTACGCATTCCTATAGTATAGTAGTCCCTATTATTAACTTGACACAATTGTCCATTAAATCTTCAGCCTCAGAAACTTTGAGGTATTCGTTGAAACTTGATCTATATCAATATATCAGTATACTCTTCCATAAAGGAAAAATACTGTCAAGAGAACCAATTTCTTGGATTGGCAAATCAGTACATATTCTACTAAGCGGTGAGCTTTATGGTGAACTAGCATAATATTCAAAAGAAGTGTTCACATGCCAAAAGCCAGCATATAGACATATAATTCACATTGTGGACATATGTGCCACATGGATGGAATAAATTTGGTCTGTGGAGTGTCCTTAGATGGTGTAGACATGTATTTTCAATTTTCCAATAGGTTGATTTTTTTAACATAATTTATCTCTAAACGAGGTAGAAGTTAATGAATTAGGTTTCTGCTTTGCAAATTAAAATCACATCTATTTTTGTCTCATTGATTATACTCATGGAGTTATGATTGCAATTTTGAAATTTCCCAATCTCTTTAGTGATAACCTTTTCACAGTTCTTTGATTTTTTTTCCCTAATCATCTAAATTTATATGAAGATTTAATTTTTCAACTCTTAGAATATAACATAATTAAAACAAACTCATGTTAAAATTTTTAATTGTTACAAATTTTAGAGCAAGTTATTCTCAATTATTTATAATCAAAATCATCCCCTACAATAAGAAGGCAAATAAACCTGAAGACCAAAGTAAAGACATAATAATGGCTCAGTGACTTAATTTTACAGAAAGTTAAATGTCCAACCAAAGCAGGTCCATCATTCTGAAGTCAGGACTCTGGTTAAGAAAAGCTGATATTTTGCTCTAAGAGATGAAGATATCGAGGTGGATATCCCCAAAGATTTTGACTCTCTAGCCTTCTTTGAAACTTCTGAGCCTGCAGAAGTGACCTGCCCTTCCCTACAAGAACTAGAACTCCCCATATGCTGGAATAAAATATGCAGAGACAAACTTTTCCCAGAAGTCAAGAGTGTTCCTCCTAGGACACTTCTCCTATCCATTAAACCTACGATGAAGATTAATTCACAGTATAACATAGATAGGGATGAAAGGTCTAATGAGTGAAGAAAGAACTATACTCCAAAGGAGATAGAAAACCTCTATATTGTGTGCCAGCATGAGTACGGAGGATACATGTGTGAGCAAATTATAAGGATGCTGGTAAGTGACACCAATATATAAATTGAGAAAAGGAAGAGTTGATTGACTTGGAGTGCTCTCAATACAGGATACAGATTTAACCCCCTGGAAAGGACCCTAGGAAGTGGTGTGATTTACCACTAGGATGGCTCCTAGAAGAATGGAAAGGCTCAGAAGACATATTATTCTTAAAACGGTAAAATTATCATTGAGAAGAAGAGCACTTGCACTACTAAAAAGATCGAAGGTTGCTCTCCTTGTGGGCAAAAATGGTTTTGACAGGTTGTTAAAGAACTTGGTTGGAACATAGTAAAAGTTATGATAAAACCATGAAACAATAGAGGCTATGTGGTAGTGCCTAACCACAAGAAGGAAAAGGGATATAATTATTATAATGTTGGCAGGGTAGAGTGGCTGGCAAGGGGGCCTCACCACATGCACATGCTTATCAGAGCAGTCACATTAGGAAGAAAATAAATAGGTGCCCGAAAAGAATTTTAAGTTTATGTTGGAATTCGTGGGCATCCTGAATACCACAATCGAGATGGTGGCCCTGGTTCTATAATGTAGTTATCCGAAATATATTTGTTGGTTTTGTGATTGAGAGTTGTATAACAAAGTTTATATGCTTGGGACACGAGGTAGAAAAAGATGTCAATATTTGAGAATTACAGTAGAGAATGAGTAGGGACAGAGAGGGCATTCAGGGCTAAGAAAATAAATGAAGATATAAGGAGAAATGAGACTCAACAAAGGCTGGCAAGGGAATGCAAAGAAATTGAAGTATACAAAAACTTTATAAAGGGAAAATAATTCTTGGCTACTCTACACAATTTGTAAATCAAGATGAGGGAAAAATAACAAGGAATAATGGGAAATCAAATATAAAACCATTTATTTCAAATTAGACTAAATGGGATAATAAGGCTTGAGGAAAAATTAGTCTATTTTGTTCACTCAACACATTTATTGCATGACTTTTCTGTATCTGTTATTTTACTAAAATGTCAATATCAAGATTGCATTCTTTAATGACGAAGAAAGAAGTAAAATAAGAAAAAAATGTTAATGAGAATTAGTAGGAAGAACTGTCTTTCTTTGAGTAGTTAAGGAATTACTCTTTTAGAAATAAAATGGTAACAAATATGCATATAAAAATATATGCATATATGTATGTGTGTGTGTATATATATATATACACATATACGTATATGTGTGTGTGTATGTGTATATACACATATACATATATACACATATACGTATATGTGTGTATATATATATATATGTATATACACACACACACCTGCATATATATATATATATATATATATATATATATATATATATATATGTACCGGTACGGTGAATGTTACAGAAGACTAAATCATCATGGATTAGAAATATAGGAAACTTTTAAAATAACAAAAAGCAAACAGAAAATTCCCTGACCATACTTTCCCTGCCTCATAGAGAATATATTTTAAAATGTTGTCCTGATTTTACATAATGCTACTTACTTCACTGTTTTATTAAATAATGCCCTGTATTATCTATTATATATTTCATATAAATTTATTTTTAAATTCTAAACGATATGTGTTTTCCATAAAGAGTTTAGGCATATTATATAATTTATATCCAACTCATATTTTTCTATGTTTCTGGGCCTACTTGAAGTACACATTTAATACATATAAAATAATAAATGATCTGGTTACAAGTTAAGATACAAAAACTCTTGTAAAAGTCACTCTATGAAAATAAATTATACCCAAACTAGAAAACAATTACCAAGGTGATGTAAAATTGTGGCAGTTTAAAAATTAAGTATGTAGTTTCCAAATTAATGAATATATATATATAATATTCACAATAATAATTTTACAGAGTGTGTATGTAGCACAGTATAATAAGAAATTTAGTGAAATAATGTATCACAGGACAAAGAGGCAATTATGAATGCCTGTTATTACTTAAAAAATAAATTATAACTATGATTGTAAGAAAGAAGTGGTTTTGTGAACTATCTACTGGATATTAATAAATTTTTATCCTCATTTTTGAGGATATCATGGGATTTGGGATTCAGCCTTAACTTTTCAGATAAATTGTCTTAAACTTTTTCTAAAATTATATAAATTTTAATGGCTGTAGGTTCTTTTTTACCTATGTTAATATTTAAGAAAAAAAATTATCCTAGAAGTAAAAAAAGCCATTTTTAAATTAAGTTGATTTCTGAGCTGCTGAAAACAATAATATCAACTGAAATTCATAACAATTCAATCATAATAACTGTTATTTAGAAAGCTGAGACAGGACATGACCTAGTATTTTTCATATAGGCCCTATAGTTTTGAAGATTGTAAAGAGGATGCTTATTCTTTAAAAAGATCTTTCCCCTTTTTCTGGGCATCAACTAGACCACATTGTCTAACCTTCCTTGTTACTGATAGGACCTTGAAACTGAGTTCTAATCATTGAAACAGGGGAGGAAGGGATGTTTTGCCTCTTGCAGGCCAGGACTCTGAAAGCTTCCTGCCATGCTCCTCCATGCTCTTTTCATCCTTTGTTTGACCAAGATAGAAACTACAGAACTAATCTGTAAGGCATGTGTTGAAGATAGCCTAGGTTGCCACCAACCATTTTTCTGTTCTGTAAAATGAAAAAAAAAGTTAAAAATTAAAAATAAAACAAAACAATCATTTATGTTCAAGCCTTTACAATTTAAGAACCTGTTAATATGGCCTAACCTATGGTAATACAAAGAAGATAACTAATTTAAATGAATGTTTGGTGAAGAAACCTAAGTTTAACCATCAGTATTAGTGGCAAGAAAATGAGTAAGGAATAAAATATATTTATGAATTAAAAAGAAAAACAAAACTGTAATTTTACTATCCTGAATCACATGGTCTATTTATGCAGGAACGACCAATATAGTAAATGATATAGAACCTGTTATAGATCCTAATTTTCTTTTGTGAATTATTTGGTCAACTTCACAACAATGGGCTATGTAACATTTTGTGAAGTCGGTCTACTTGATTATAACTACTTTACAGAATCTCAAAGACTCATATAGCACTGGACTGAAGTGAATATTTGCTGAAACTGAATCACTGTATAGAGCTCTCAGATGTCTGAACATGCTTTTCGAATGTCCCTTGAGTCCCTTGACTAAAGGATATTTTGATTTTGTGTGTCATCTTCTCAAAACAGATCCATCTCTTCCCTTGGCATCTGTGGTAGTAAATAATTCATCCTGGTCCTCATTCACAGGGATGATAGGCTAGGTGCCCTTCTTTAGTATTTTAAAAATAACCTTTCTAGGGAATCACATTATAGTTCTTGTGATGAGGCTTATTTATTAAATAGATGAAACGTGATTTTTAAAGAGCAAAACCAGCTTTAGCTTTTCAATGACTGAGGTTCAATTTAACTTAAAAATGCAGTTCCATTTTATCTTAACTAACCATCTTTCTTTAGGTAGTTTGTATAAGTAAACATAGCTTTATTCTTTAGTAAGATTATCTAGACACCTGAAATCTTGGGTTTTTTTCCTGTTTAAATTACGTAAAGTTTATTATTTTTAAAGTAACCATTTTATTTAATCAATTGAAAGTAGATAAACTGTTAAATCCTGAATTTTTGGTAAAATGTTGTAAGACGTAGGTTAGATAAATTATATTATAGATGTAAAATGTAACATGTATTTTAGAATAAATATAATGTTATTTAGAAGTATATCTAGTGTTATTTTCAGTGTTCTACAATCTATAGTCTCTGTAAATAACTAATAATTAAGAAAACATACCATTCTATAAAAACAAAACAAAACCCCCCCAAACAACAAAAGCTTTTATAATCTGAAACTATAGATTAGCTTTCCATTTCTTATCAGGATCTCTGTTGCTAAATATTTTTCCTTCTTTTTCCAATTTTTTAAATGAGGCAAGAGACTGCATTCAGCCATTTTATACACTCAGCAGTATTCTTGTAAAGACTTTTTAAAGCTCCATTACTGTAAATGATTTTCAAAATTATCACGGAATAATGTAAGAAGTTGCTCTCCTCAAGTATTTCTGTGAGAAATATACGTATTGTAGAATTTTAGCTTCGGCATTATGCATTTCCAGACTGGACAGCCGCTGGATGCGCTGTGGAGTGGTAACCACCTCCACCTAAGCCGCGGTCCTCCTACGTGGGTTGATAGGTGACTAGACACTTGTAGTCTTGTGACTACAAACACTATGGGAGAACTTATAGCAGCAAATCAGAAACCACCATAATACTGGAGGGGAAAAATTATGTACATTTAGTGCGGAAAAACTATGTTTTAGATTATTTTAAAAAACATGGGTTAAGTACATTTCGTTATATCTGTATGCCGAGATAGCATTCAGATATTAATAATTATATTTTGAAATTTCACTGCCATTGAAAAGAGTTCAGAGTACAGTGGTAAAAAAAAAAAAGTGTTTAAAACAGTATGAACTTATGAAAAAAAAAGGAGAAAATGAAAAATAGCGTTATCGTTGGGGTGGACTCCTATCCCTTCGTTCCCTTGTCACTCATGTCTCACTAGCTACCTAACAATAGCGTACAGGAAAAAGAGTAATGAGAAATACAGTAAATATTCATTGTTTGTTGTTTGAGGAGTTATGAGTAATCTTTGTTTCTTCTAGGTAATCTTTATTTTGTTGTGTTTTATGTCTTATGTACTTTTTATTTCTGCAATCAATAAAATGTTTGAAACAGACACTTACTTTTTATAAGGTAAAGAAAATTTGTTCGAAATAACCAGAGTGTCTTCTTTGTAACTTATAAGAATTATTTATATTGTCAATTAAAATTATTTTAGAAAAAATAATGTAATATTTATTCAAAGCCTAATTTAATATCTTTCCATTAACCAGGCATATTTCTGTATAATTTTGGATGAACAATTAAATTTTAGTTAACCAAATACTTTACTCAAAAATATCTGCTCTTTTTCATCTTTTAAAATTGCATAAACCTAACATGGAAGTAGAGCCAAATCATCCATGAAGTATGTACTTGATTTTAATATTAGAATGCAAAGTATCAATCTTTGCAAAAATCTATGCTTTACCTTCCAAATTAAAATCTTTTGAAAAACTACATATATTTGAAATTGCAAATTCATGCTATTCTCAGTATTAAAACTTCATTAATATCTTTATGATCATAGATTCTTATAAACTTCACACTTAAGAAAAAAGTTCTCTTTGTTTCTGTTAAAGCCACATTGACCTAATGATTGGCATTGCAATCATTTCAGGATCAAAAGAGTCTTGAATGCTATTTGAGTGTCAAAATTCAGCTATTAAGATAAACCACATGAGTTGCTCAATGCCTGGTTTTCATCTTTATTGAAAGGAACCATAATCGTAGTATCTATCAAAGTACAGTATAGAAAATAATGACTGATGTAAGGAGAATGCATATATTAGGAGAGAATTGCCCAAAGTCTTATATGTTGCTTTCCAAGCACAACTTACCAGAAAGCTCTCTGCCATAACATGTGTTAAAGGGATTTTGACATTATTTTATCAAGATGTATATTATATTATGATATAATGCTATGATTTAATATAATGTATTATATAAATAATTTATTATTTAATGTAATATATTTACTATATTATAAATATCATATTATTTAATATAATATATTAAAATTTTAAATGAAAATAATACTATAATCATTAATTAATCTTCATAATTTTATCTATGGTATTGTTCATATCAATAAACATTTGACAAAAGTGAATATTCCTGTTATTTCAAAATCATAAGTACCTTTTATTTATAAATTTATTTGAAAATTTTCTAGTGAGCTCTAAATATATATCTGAATTTAGAAAACAGTTTAGATTGTTTTGCAGTGATTGTCTTTATATTAACGAACAGGAAGTCCCAGGAAGTAATCTACTTCCTGTTTTGAAATAAGATATGTGTTAAAGTCACCGGAACAAATATTTCATGTTATGTTACCAGCGGAAGTTTCCATAGCCAAGGCTGTTAAATATTCCACAATGGTAAGGTGCTGCCACTGTTTCTAACTCCCAGTGTATAGTGAATGAAGAGAATGATGAAAAGCAGGAGTTGATGATTCAGTTAATATATTTATAATAAATAGTTAGCTTTTTCTTTCTTTTGATAGACATTCTTCTTAATTAACTTTTTTATCTTAATCATTGTACTGTGTACTTTATCTGACCTTCTCTTTCTTCTTAAATTCTGTAATTTCCCACTTATTTTATTTTTTTCTCCTTTTCTCCCTTTTCTTCACTGAAGAGTAAATAAATTCAAACTTTGGCTAATAGAATCTCTAATCAGAATATCAAAACAAAATCAAAGTAGATAAAGAAATTATAAAAGTAATTATTCATTAATTAATATTTATTTACTAATAACTGAGGCAGCAATGGCTGCCCGAAACTTTTCAGAATACTAACATAGCAGACTTACTTGCCATAGGATGATTGCTTTGGGAGAGATATCATGGCCATAGTTGAAAGATGGACCCTTTTGCCCCTGGAAATGTTTAATAGATACTGTCAGAAGTCTAGGTGTACTCTAATTTAAGATTTGCATATCTTACTGCCAAAACTATAGTGAAGGTTCCAATAAAGGGATTGGAAAACATGTATTGTTTTGATTTGTAGCACTAATCTGTATTTCCTTGGATCAAGGTACCATTTTAAAGTGACTTTTGCTCAGCAATGAACTAAATGTAACCATGTTGTTTGGCCATTACCTATTCCTTTTAATTCTCAAAGTAGTAAAAAGGGGTCAAATATGTTGTGACAGAAAGAAATCTAACTATGGGCGGTGAACATACAATGCAATATATATGCCTTACTATTGAATTGTACATCTGAAACTTACTGGATTTTATTAATCAATGTCACCATAACAAAAAAATTAATTTATTTATTAAAAAATATATATCAATATAATTGAAGCACAGATGTTCCTCGACTTACAACGGGGTTACATCCTGATAAACCCATCATAAGTTGAAAATCCTATAAGTCGAAAATGCATTTAATACATCTAAACTACTGAACATCATAACTTAACCTACCTTAAACATACTCAGAACACTTCCATTAGCTTAGAGTTGGGCAATTAACTTGTTCATCTCAAATATAATTGCCTGCATCTTCTTTTTGCCAGAAGCAGATGACATGGATAGGTGTTTTGTAGACTTGATGGAATACAAAAATACAAAGCATAATATCCAAAAATCTCTGGCAACACAGTACCTGTAGAGCATTGGTTGTTTACCCTTGTGATTACATGCCTGACTGGGACTGAGGCTGGCTGCCACTGCCCAGCATCACCAGAGAATACAGTACAACTATCATGAGCCCAGAAAAGATCAAAATGCAAAATTTAAAGTGCAGTTTGTACTCAATGTGTAGAGATTCCGTACCACTGTAAAGTCAAAAAAATTTAAGTTGAAACATTGTAAGTCTGGGACCACCTGCCATTAATTTGTTTTAAAAAGCAGGGGGTAAAAAGAAATTAGAGGCTGATTTTGATGAATATTTGCCACTTTGCATGCAAAAAGTAAATAAAGTGAGATATCCTTTTAAAAGTCCCTTGGCGTACAAAAGTAGAAAGATTGTATGGAGAATTATGCCACAATAAATCTCTCTTTTTTTCTCAACTGTATTAATTATCTGTTGCTATGTTAACACCACAAAACCTAGCTTAAATGAACATACGCTTATCATCTCAAAATTTCTATGGGCCAGAAATTAGGGCAAAACTTAACTAAGTACTCTGCTTCAGAATTACAAATATCTTATATGTAAAGCAAGGTGATTATGTTTGGTGTAGTAAACTTTTAAAAATATTTTAACTAGTACTGTCTTCATAATAAAGGAATTATTAGCACTTCCATAGAAATTGAGATCAATATGTTTACTGATGAGCATACAGGAAATAAAAGATGTTTGGAGAAATTGAT
>NW_011888791.1:10852471-10873139 GCF_000151845.1 Pteropus vampyrus | reverse complement strand
GACTTTTGCTCAGCAATGAACTAAATGTAACCATGTTGTTTGGCCATTACCTATTCCTTTTAATTCTCAAAGTAGTAAAAAGGGGTCAAATATGTTGTGACAGAAAGAAATCTAACTATGGGCGGTGAACATACAATGCAATATATATGCCTTACTATTGAATTGTACATCTGAAACTTACTGGATTTTATTAATCAATGTCACCATAACAAAAAAATTAATTTATTTATTAAAAAATATATATCAATATAATTGAAGCACAGATGTTCCTCGACTTACAACGGGGTTACATCCTGATAAACCCATCATAAGTTGAAAATCCTATAAGTCGAAAATGCATTTAATACATCTAAACTACTGAACATCATAACTTAACCTACCTTAAACATACTCAGAACACTTCCATTAGCTTAGAGTTGGGCAATTAACTTGTTCATCTCAAATATAATTGCCTGCATCTTCTTTTTGCCAGAAGCAGATGACATGGATAGGTGTTTTGTAGACTTGATGGAATACAAAAATACAAAGCATAATATCCAAAAATCTCTGGCAACACAGTACCTGTAGAGCATTGGTTGTTTACCCTTGTGATTACATGCCTGACTGGGACTGAGGCTGGCTGCCACTGCCCAGCATCACCAGAGAATACAGTACAACTATCATGAGCCCAGAAAAGATCAAAATGCAAAATTTAAAGTGCAGTTTGTACTCAATGTGTAGAGATTCCGTACCACTGTAAAGTCAAAAAAATTTAAGTTGAAACATTGTAAGTCTGGGACCACCTGCCATTAATTTGTTTTAAAAAGCAGGGGGTAAAAAGAAATTAGAGGCTGATTTTGATGAATATTTGCCACTTTGCATGCAAAAAGTAAATAAAGTGAGATATCCTTTTAAAAGTCCCTTGGCGTACAAAAGTAGAAAGATTGTATAGAGAATTATGCCACAATAAATCTCTCTTTTTTTCTCAACTGTATTAATTATCTGTTGCTATGTTAACACCACAAAACCTAGCTTAAATGAACATACACTTATCATCTCAAAATTTCTATGGGCCAGAAATTAGGGCAAAACTTAACTAAGTACTCTGCTTCAGAATTACAAATATCTTATATGTAAAGCAAGGTGATTATGTTTGGTGTAGTAAACTTTTAAAAATATTTTAACTAGTACTGTCTTCATAATAAAGGAATTATTAGCACTTCCATAGAAATTGAGATCAATATGTTTACTGATGAGCATACAGGAAATAAAAGATGTTTGGAGAAATTGATAGGACTAAGTGAAGGCATACTATCACTACTCAAGATGTTCTAAATTATGTAAACCACTGGCAAACATGCAGCATTGTAATATTGTTGTAAGTCTCTTCATAAAAAGAGATTCAATAAGACAAGAGAATAAATTGCCTGTGAAGATACTAATCTAGAGTCAGGGGGAGGATCAGAAGATCTGAACTCTTCTCTCAGATCCCGGACTGCCTAGGATATGATCTACAATTTATCTTCTAAAAATGCTATCTTCCTAAATGAACAGTGAGTAAAAGTAAATGTAGAGGGTTAACTGGCCCAATTATTCATGAATATCAGAATTGATCAGTCTTTAATAATTGCAGTGATGACAGGAGGTTGCACTTGACAGTACTCGCAGACGGGCTATGTGGCAAGAACATCAGAAAATAGGGAAGGAATGGAAAGCTAATTTCTCCAAGTTGAAATGTAAGGGAAATGCCTCTGAGATGTCATAATAATTCTCAATGAAATTATTGCTTGACCAAGAGCTATATTGTCTTTTCTACATATTTAAATCTGAGTAAATTGGTATAGGATAGTGTGTCATGTGTCATTTGATCAAGTCCAATGGTTTACTAATATTGTGATATTGAGACAGTGGCGTGTAGTATGCAACGATGAGAGTTGATACCATTATAAATTTCTTTTCAACAAGATTTTCTTTTTTACTCCAAACGAATTCATACTCATTGAATAAAAAGAAGAAAATTTCCCCTACAACACAAACAAAGCAAAAGGCATTGCTTCTCTATAGCTTTGAAAAGCAGAGTTTAGTTTAAATTTAAGTGATTAGTGATTTGATTGGCTCAAAGTGAAGATAAACTGCTCATTGATCAGATGGGTTTCAGAGAGCAGTTCTGTTGAGCAGGGTTTGCTGATTCTAGGTGATTGAGTACAAAACTGCTATCAAGCAGTCTTACAGTGTCTTATGGATATGCCTGAGAAGACTGTTCACGTTCTTCAGGAAGGAGTGGAATTTTCCATTCTTAAATAAGATGACCATTATTATCGCCTTGTTTTAAATATGATATTTATGAAAATAAATTTTATTTTTCTTGAGGTTGATGGAGAAAGGGCAAAAGTTTTGTTATTTTGGGTGTTAAGAGAGTTTTCTTACACTGAACATTTATATTTTTGTATCCCTTGAAAAAAAGAGGAGGCCCTACTGACTTAATATTTAGATAATATAAATGTTTTACAATCAAAGACATCAGCGATAATTATGCATTTGTCAACCCTGTTCTGTCAGAGAGAAATAGTTTTACTTTTACTGATGTTAAACTAATCAAGCATAACTCTCATTAAAATAAATAAACGAGTAGTAATTAAATTCTAAAGAAGAACTATGTCTCTAGAAAGTAAGTTCTCACTTTGAATGCTTACGACTTTGTGATGGTGAGATCTCTGGCAAGCTGATTCTTTAATTGACAGGAGCTGGCCAGAGGATAATAGAAGGGGCCTAAATCCCAGTCAGAAGTAGAGGCTTCTGCAACACATGTATAAATTTAAATGATAATTCAAGACTGAGTTAAACCTATGTCTCTATCAACACGGTCCCAGCCCTCATGAACCTTACAGAAGAGGGCAAGATAAATAATACAAGATGATCATACAGGTGAATGTAAAATTAAAACAGAAATGATTGCTATAAATACAGGTTCTTAATTTTATTAAAAATTATAGCAGGGACCTTGTCAATCTTGTAATTCAGTGTTTATTTCTAAGGACATGATTTCTGAAGTGACCGTGGAAGAATATGTAAGTGCTGACAATAGGAAAGAGGTTTTGGATAGAGCTCTAGGCAGAGAAAACAGTTTGTACGAATCTCCCAAAGAAAATTTGTGAAGTAGCATTGCAAAGACCCCAAATCAATGATGATAGTGGTGTAGGATGAAGTTAGAGAAATAACCATAGGAAAGAGTAATGAGCTTTTAAAGAAAATTATATTTTTTTAAATCCTAAAAGTGATAGGAATATATTAGAGAGTTTTAAGTTAGAGTGATTTAATTATATTTAATTATATTTGCATTTTGAAAAATTCATTTGCTGCACTCATATTGAGAATAATTTGGAACTGGAAGTGTTACCATTGGGGGTACTTTGAACTTTGAGATCGCCCCAATGGCAGGGAATAGATAATGGTGCAGAAGTGTAATTAGCATTTTTTCTTCATTCTTCTTCATTGATGCAGTGAAGAATCACAGATCAGTGAAATTTAGAAAAGATTTATTAAAGGTATATTTTAGAAAGACAAAGCACGCTCCAAGGAGGAACACAGTTTTAGCGAAGAGGACTGTAACAACCCAGAAGATGGAATGTCTGTATTATATTTGGGCTGTGATGGGAAGTTCCAAAGATGTTCTTAGATGATTGGCAAGTGAGGTCATTTAGTTGACACTTAGCTGCTATATAATTTTTTGCCTCCTGTGTATGTGCTTACCTAGAATTCTGTATGTTATAATTAGATTCATGAACTTCCAGGCATAAACATAATATTATAATGATAGTTTAATGAGGCTTAGATTGTGAGAAAATTAAGATAATGCCTTCTGCGCAAGTGTCTGTGGCTGGATTAAACCAACTAAGATTATGGCTCTCCTGTCCTTTGTCTCTGGGGATGAAGGAGGGATTCTCTAACTACCAATAGGGTGTTCTTTGGGCGGTCTCTAGGCTGAGCCCCTATTCCCTTTTTACCCTGTTGCTCATGTCTGACTAGCTACCTAACAGAAGGGATGGTGCAAAATTAATAAGGGAACTATTACAGTATTACAGGTGAGAGATGATGGTAGTTTTAACTGGAGATGCATTCGAAAAAGAAAAAATCTATTAAACTGATTCAGTGGAAAATAATAAGTAGAACCCTTCCTTTTTATCGTCTGCTTCTTAAAGAATGCTGAATTTTGTAAAAACACGTAGATAGTCTAGGGAGAATTTAAATAAGCCTGTACAGTTTAAGCCATTTCTACTAGTGACTATTCTTTCAAAATGTGCCTTCAATTTATTTTTATTACATTCTTTCTATAGAGTTTACCTAGTATACAGTGACTTCAGTTCCTTAAGAGCATTTTCTAACTTAATTCTATGATATAACTATTGTTATTCTGCTTATATTATGAGCAAATAAGAAATTAGCCAAAGAAGTTTCAGAATAAATAATTCAAATTTAGATAGTGTAAAGCTCAAGCCCATGGTTACACCACTGTGTCAAATGTGGTAGGTAGATATTTACAAATACTATACCAAGAGGGGCAAAGAAAAAGTAGCTTCTTTATTTCCTGTAAGTGATCCAATTTTTCTCATAAGCATCCATCTACTGTCTGATGAGAGTGGGGGTTGTTAAGTTGAAGGAAATGTTGGGAGATGGTGCCTTAACAAATGTAGCTTGTAGCCTTCCTTTTACTTTCAACTTTCTTTCTTTGAAGTTTCTTACCCAATGTTTTACTAAGATGGCACTAATATCCCCCTTGGCTTGACTAAATTTAGTCAAGTTTCTTCCTAACTATAGGTCCCTGATCTCCATTTTCTTAGAATTTACTTAGCATTTACTGTAAATTCTTTCTGGCCCCTTTTGATGTATTTAAATCTTCTCCTAGCTTCTTGCCAGTTTTACAATGGAAAATGTCTTTCTCAAACACTTGGAAACCATCTCTCTGAAATGTAAACGTTAACGAAGACAGCATCCCAGTCTCCTAATCTCTGGGAGGGTAGGAGCCTAAACTCAATCTGGAAACACAGATGGCCTAATCACAGAGAAAAACGTTAGCAAACTCAGGAATAACTCTATGTTCTGAACACATTTATAGATCAACTTCTCCCCCAAATTTCTCTAGTCCTTTTCCATGAGATCACCCAATAGCTTAAAAAACTTTCTCGCTTTTCTTTCAGCAGGGTTAAACTCAGTGCGTCTCTCCTATTGTAATAGTATTGAATAAAATCTTCTTTGTCCATTTAACTTTGTCTGCTACGGTTTTTGTTTTTAGATACATTTTTTGGCCTCCTAGTTACTGCAGATGACATTTTACTCACATATTTCATCACTACATAATATGCAGCACCATTATTCCAACTTTTATAAGTTTCCTCACTGCCCACTGCTCGGTTCCGCAGCAAATGCCACATCCTTCAGAATTTTTTCCCTTTGGCAGTGTCTTGTTTTTAGTACCAATTTCTGTCTCAATCAACTACATCCATAATAATGCCACATAACAAACTATCCCCACACTTAGTGGTATTGAAAGGTAGCTACCTTTCAAAATTTGCTACCCCCAAATTTCGTTTTTGTGTGTGTGTGTGTGGGGGGGGGGTTGAATACTTTAAGATGGTTATTTTTAAGAAGCAAATAACTCAGTAACAGCTTTTGAACTTCCCCTTCACGGTCTAACAGAATTTAGATAGAAGACCTGCTCCAGGAAGGGAGCTTTCATCATAGAAACTATGGTTTAACATGAGCCAAGTGTTATAGACAGGGAAGAACATAGCAAGCCATTTTGATCAATTCCTATCTGTGTCTCATTGTTAAAGATGGGCCAGTAAACATTTATTTACCAAACATTTGCTTTTTCATCTCCATGTGAATTGCCTTCCTCTCTCTTGAAGTCCCCAACCCCCTTTCTCCTTAGCTCAAGATGGCATAAGCCTTAATTGCTTGATTTATCCTTGGATCTCATATTCTTGGAGCCCCTGTATGTACATACATAATAAATTTGGTTATTTTATCTTATTTATCTGTCTTATGTCTATTTGACTATTATACCATACAGAAGAACTTAGAAAGGTAGACGTAAAATTATTTTTCCTCCCCTACATTACATACATGTAATCTTTTATTTTTTTCATCACAGTTTTTTCAGTCAACTGGAAAGTCTCAGTTTGGTGCTATAGGTCTGAAATTCAGCTGGTATGACTCTGCTTCTGGATGTAGCTTGGCTAGGCTTTGCTCCAGTTTCTGGATCTGCTTCATTTGCCTCAATATATGGCCCAGTTGAAATGGCCAGTGATTACTCAGGACATGTTTTTCTCATAGTATTGCCAGAATCGCAAAAACAAAACAAAACAAAACAAAAGACCAAGTACCTTCCAAGTATGTGCTTACATCGCATCCACCAACATTATATCAGCCAAAGGAAGTCACAGCCAAGCTTGAAATTAAGAGGTGGAGAAATACACTCTGCTTATCATGTGGCTATAAGAAGGGTATAGATATATAAGCAAGAGCAAGGACCATGATCTATTTTCTGGAAAATTGCATTTGCATTTATGCTACCAAAGTCCACTATCCAAAGCTACAGAAACATACCTGGAGTAAACAATAGTTTGATTTTATTTTTAATTTGTTACAGTGAGATAGAGCTAAAAGACTATCAACATCTTACAAAGAGGGAATTGGAAGGTGCTCACTATCAAATTTGGGCATGTGCTGAGTGATTCTGAAGAGAATTAGGGAAATCGGAGGCAATTTTAGAGTAGATGCTGATAGTTGAAAGAAGCAATTGAGAGATAGCATATCTGGGTATTTTTTAATCTAGTAAGTGAGTAGAGTTAGTTTTCATTGACACATGTTGTCACTCAAATGACCTAGAAGTGAAGGGTACATATTTATTTGTTTTCATAGTTGCAGTGGGTTTTATGCTTCT
Organism: Pteropus vampyrus; assembly: GCF_000151845.1. Taxonomy (NCBI): domain Eukaryota; kingdom Metazoa; phylum Chordata; class Mammalia; order Chiroptera; family Pteropodidae; genus Pteropus; species Pteropus vampyrus. The sequence goes on along the minus strand of NW_011888791.1, from coordinate 10,866,217 downwards.
GCCTCAAGGGCAGAAAGCTTCTGGTTCTTAAAGGTGGATTTGAAAAGATTTAGAAAACAGGTAAGGTTTTGTGTCTGTATACCACCAAGGGAGCTCTTTTGGGTTTTCTGCCCTGCCTACATCCTTTCTTATGAGCACCAGGTGCAGACTCACAGAGAGGACTCCTTTTGTGTCTGGGACTCCAGGTGACTTTAAACTCTGGACCACATGAGGCCTTTAAAAGTCCATCAAAATTTCACTTGCTTTTTCCATATCCACTTGCTGCCACCTCTTTCTCCCATGCTATAATAAAGCTGAAACAATTTCTCCTAGAAAGGTCTTATTTAACCTTTTGAATTTCAGTTTTCCTGACTGCCTTGAAACTTCAGGTCTCTGAAGAGCTCAAAAATATTTATGATTTTGGGGACTGAATAGCTTTTTCTCATTATAGGAGTATCATCTTGTGATTTTCTACATCTTCTACCTCTATAACGAATTATTTTCAGAAAAAAAAACAGTGACTTAACATTCATTATATTAATTATCCTCTTCACAATCTAATGAGTTATTTATTATTTTCTCTTTTAAAAATGAGAAATCCAAGTCTCAGTAAGGTTAAGTAATTTGCCTCAGGTCAAGCCACTATCATTTGCTATGGCTGGTAAGAATGCAAAGCTTATAAATTGCCGTATACCATGCTGGCCCAAGATGATCTTTCCAGGCCCTCTTAACTTTTTAAATATGTATCAGGCTAATCTTTTGTGCACATAAATTACATTCTCTCATTTCTTTCTCTATATTGTTCTTTATGCCATGGAACTGTATCTAAGTTTTAAAATTTAACATGTACAAAACATGTGTTTATGTGGCAATTTTGCATTCTTTTTCTTAAAGAGGATCCCCCAAATTGATTAAGCATCAGACTTCATAAAACCTTGATACACCTCTGTCAGTAGGTTACTTATGGTTGGGAATTAAATTGAATTTTAGATAGGTAATACTCACATAATTCTTATTATATAACCATAGCAGAATTATATTCAACAGCACATGCATACATAAAATAAGAGACTATTTAAGAGGAGTAATGATAACAGATATTCTAGGTATTTATTTTAGAAGAAAAAGTCTTTTCATTCTAAAGGTCACACTAATATACACTTGGAAAGTGGAATCACTGAAGCACAAAAACATTTTGACATTAAAATATGTCTTGAATTTTGTTTTAACTATAATAGAATTATGTGTTAAATGATGGACGTTTTAATACTTTAAGTCATATTTACTCAATGGAGCAGTCATAGCTTAGTTAAAAAAAAAATGTCAAGTGTGGCACTATAGATGTTAAGAGAATATTTTGTAAAAGAGGAATTGAAGTAAAGTGATCTATCTTGGATCACCTTTTCAGCTAGGTAATGCTATTATAGTCCTGTCTCTTTATAATAGAGATGCTTTCTCTAAATGAGAAATAGCATTACAAAGAAGTAAGAGGTTCTGCATGGTCCTTACCAAAGACTCTGCCTCATTCTGTGTGTTTAATGATGCCTGTAGTAGAGCTTATTTACCTGACAAGAGACTTCCATCAGCATCCTTGAGGTGAGCAGAATAAAGATAATTCAAAACTCATGTCTGCTTATCATCTAGGTGAAGGTCATGCCCTTAAATGGTTGCTTTTTAGTGACATTTTAAAAATATATATTTCTATGTTATAATTTCAATAAATAGCACATACACCTAGAACAGTAATAAAATAATTCTTCCAGAATTGCAAACTAAATTTAAGCTATCATTAGACAACTCTTGTATCTCAAATTCACATTTTTATAATTTCTATAGGTCGACATATCAATAGCATTAAATCACCAGTTACTAAGAAATACCTAAAATGTCCTTATAAAATGGTAAAGACCTTGTACTCTTTATCTCTGTGGGTTTACTAACTTAAGAGTTTTGGACAAAAAAAATATTTAGACAAGAAGCTTAGCTATAAAAAACATTAGCATAATTGTCATTGTCAAGAAAATCATCTTTGTGTCCAAAGTGTATTATCTTTATTATTATAATGATAATAATAACAATCTATAAAAGGTAATTCATAACAGAATTTAATACTTCCATAAGTGTATTATTTATTACCAAGCTTATTTTAAGGATCTAGACAAAACTACTTTGTAAAAGTTACTAATTTTTTCTTTTAACTAATAAATATGGAGATATACTGTTCCTCGACAAATTTTCATTCACTAATTATCACATCAGTTGATAATTATTGTCAGAATGAATATTGTCTGAATTATTTCTATGTTAGTTGACAATTGATGATTATCTAATCCCACCACTACTTCTACATTTATTTAGTTTGCATTCTATTTTAGGGGAAAAAAATTTCTTTTTTTCTTTCTCTCTTCATTTATTTATATTGTTGTGAACTCATGAATTCCTATTTTGTTCACTGGTTCATTGGATGTTAATCTATTACTAACATTATTTAGGGACGTTTGGTAAAGAACATCATCTTAATGTTTGTTACAAATTTGGGCAATAAGAGTCTCATTTCTTTTTGACATTCTCCTATTCTTCTTTGAATATTCTCTTATTTTTTTGCAAAACATGTTCCAGTCTCCCTTATACTTTCCCTGCCCAAGATCTGGGACCAGCTATTTCTCTGAGGAAACTTGGTTTATTTACATAAGGAATAGTTTTAAGGTACAAATTCTAGACACTGGATATGCTAATTTTTAATTAGTGGCACAACACAGCATAATTTAGAAAATAGAACTGGCAAAATATATATATATATATATTTTAATTGCAAGTTCATACTGATACTGCACATTGAACCTAAGACCACATGATTTTTTTCTTCTTTCTACATTTACATCACCCTTCTTCCGTAATAAAAACTGTGTGTCCCAAATAAGAGATGGAACCCATTATTCCAACTCTTCTTTGATGTTAATATCATGTAGAATTTCATGAAGATAAATAAATTGTTTTGTAAGAAACAAGAAGATAATGCTGTAGGAAGTCTCTGGACAAGGAAGGTAAATGTGCAGAGTAGGTACCTATTCTGATAAGAATAAATCTATGTCCTTCAAAAGGCTCCATTATAAACTCTATGCTTCTGGCTGACTAGTCTCTTTGAGCAAGATTGCTATAAAAAGGCTCAGCATGTTCTCTGCTACCAGCAGATTGGACATTCAGAGTGGCAATAGTTAGATAATTATTGAAGATAACTAGTCCATATTTTTAGTTCTGCATCTATATTGCAACATACTTAGCTTATTTCGCCAACACTGGAGGCTAAGGAGAGAGGCTTATTTACATCCAGAAAATGAAAGACATCTATCTGATCTTTGAGAACTTACTTTAGTTCCTGTGACTGCTGTAATAAATTACCACAAACTTGGCAGCTTAAAACAATGAAGATTTATTCTCTGGTGGCCATTTCTGGGTAAAATCCTTCTTTGTTTCTTCCAGCTTCTGGTGTCTGCCTTCATTCTTTGGCTTCCTTGGGTTGTGTCCACATCATTTAAATCTTCGCATTGCTGCCTCCTCTTCTGTGTGTCTTCCCTCTGTGCATCTTCCCTCTGTGTGTCTTCCATAAGGACAAATGTCAATGGATTCAGGGCTGATCTGGATAATCCAGCATGATCTCATCATCTCGACCTTCTTAATTTATTCCTATCTATGAAGATTCTTTTCCAAATAAGGTTGCATTCATGGGTCCAGGGATTTGGCATGAACCTATTTGGGGGACCACCATTCAATCCAGTACACCTGGCAAATGCAAAAACTTCCTGGTTGAAAGTGTTGATTTCACCCACATTTCATCCATCTTTTCTCAAACCTAAATTAATTGCATGTTGATAATATCATTTCAGTGAGGAAATTTTTAAAACTCAACAACAAAAAACACAGACAATGTTATAGTCCCTATCCTGCACCCTCATTATTATATATTCTAGAATATTTTATTTTGAGATTTGCCATATTTTATACTAACACAAAATGAAAGACATCCTAAATTTCTTAATGGTACTACCTGTAAGAAACTTTCCAGTCTCTGCGTCAAAAGTGCAGTAAAAGGAATTGCTGGCAACAGGAAGATGGCCTGGTAGATTGGAGCATCACCTATCTACACAGACTCAGAGGGCATGGATAGATTGTGGGCTCCCTAGATGAGTTCCTGCATTTGGGCCTAGTAGGGACAGGTGCTCAGGCCACAGGTGAGCCTTCTGGGCACATACCTTATTACCCAGGTCCAGCCACCTACAAAAGAGAAATTCCAAGCTATCATATTTTGAACTCATTAAAATTTCTTTCCCTTACTATGAAGTTGTAATATTTTACCACCTAAAATTTGTAATGTCAGACTTCAGTACAATTTATAATCCAATGATGCAATCACTATGAGATTTATAGGAAAATATTTATAGTGATAATATCACAAATATTTCATATTTTAATATAAATGCTTAAATATAAGTTATTTAAAAGGGATTATCTACTGCTCATCAAGTATAGTTATTTCCTGATTCTCAATTGTCATTCACCACCAACATTAACTCATAATATAATTTTGTAACCTGCCTCAGATTGGAACACACTTTGTCCATGTATTAACAGACTGGAACACATTTTGTCCATGTATTAACAGATATTTAGTTATGTTCCTAACATATTGATGGAAAACTTGAATCTAAAAATGATTACCTTTGAAATAGTCCTGGAGATAAGTATCAACATTTCAAAATTTCTGAGTTAAATTAAAATTCCTCAATCAATAATTAATTAGGTCCTCACTCTGTAAAAAGAAAAAAAAAAAGATTCTACAACTTTCAAATGAAGCAATTCGGAATGCATGGATCGATATTTGGAAGGGATAAGTAAGTTCTTTATACAATCTTGGCTCTTCCAACAGTCACAGGTGAAGAAACAAAGAACGTGATAATAAGAACATGAAAGAAGACAAATATTCAAAGCCTTTCAGAAGTTGTTTTGTTTGTTTGTTTTTATGAGGTAGTATTCTGCCTCAACAAAAGGATAAAGCCAGAGAAATTGCAAGGCTGAGTTAAGCAAATTTCTCAAACAGAGAATGCTAAATCCACTAGAAATAAATGAAGATTGTATTTGTTCCCGCGTTTTTAACATAGACTTTATATATGGGAAGGTTGAGAAAGTTTTAGATGTTTAAATCTAATCAATTATATAAGTGCATTTTAGTTGTTAGGAGCGTGACGCTGGTCCAATAATCATGGGTTCAATTCCAACTTCATAACAAACTAGCTTTGGGACCTAGGGTGAATTGACTTTTCTAAGCTTCAGTTCCCTAATTTGTAAAATTGAGATTGCTGTAAAGATTAAGGGACTGCATATAATTTGCATACAACAACACCAGGTACATGCATAGAAACCATTCAACAAATTGCTAAAATACAGCTAAAGATACTATTAGTATATTAGCGTTATTATTGGTGATATTCACCCTCTTCCAGATTTTTGCTCAATTGCCATTTCTATAAGAATATTCTGATTTTATGTGTTAGCTCTGACCCTTTCTAACTCTTTCCCTGGTCTATTTTACCTCATATCATTAATCATCGACAGCAATATTCTATTTTATTTCTAATAATTAATTATATAATTGTTTAATTTCCTGTATTCATCCCCATCCCTTCATTAAAATGTAAGTTCTTTAAAAAGGAATTTTATCTACTTTGTTAACTACACTTTTCCCAGCGACTAGATTCTAGACCCTAAAGCAATGCCTAGCATAGAGTATATATATAATAGTTTTGAATGAATTAATCAATATTATTAAATTGTTGTGAACTTCAGTGATAAGAAGAGTTTTAGAGCCCAAAAGAACACTCATGTCCATTTGAGTAAGTAGCTTATCCAAAATCAATATACGATTTAGTAGTAGACTACTATCTGTTCCTATAATTCCTGGCAATCTTTTGCTTGCTTAATAAATATAATCTTTTATAGTTATGGCTTATTGAGGATCTATTACATGACCACTACTGTGACTGATGTCATGCATTTTGGATTGCTTTAACTATTACAGAGAAATTGAAACGTAAGTATCATTTTTCTCATTTTTAATATCATTTTAAGGGCTTGCATTCTGTGTAGTGCCTTTCTCCTTGCCTCTAATTTTTTCTCTACTGACTACCTTGTTGGGATGATTCTTCAGTTCTCTTGGATGTTGCCTTCATTACTAGAGCTATCACTGTTTAATAACGGAATCAGGCATAACAGTCTTCTATCAAATTACCAGGGCTTACAATAAATAACTTGATCTTAAAGACTGCCATACAAGACATTGATTCCTATTGTGCTATGGCATCTTTTACCTTTGAAATATTCTCAAAAATAAACTCTGATAGATGGAATATTTAACTTTTTGTTACTACTGTACAAGGTAATGCATAAACATGAACATACTGATCATTGAGTAATTACGGCTCTTTGAGGACTTAGGATATTTTACTTTTTTATTAAATAAACCTGTCCTTAAAACTAGACTGAGAGTTTCTAGGTTGGCCAATGAAGCTATTCATTGTGCCAAATTTGCTACTTTGGTTTCACCTATTTTTCAATGTCCTTTCAATTTTATTTCTTCCGATGATACATTTTAAGAAGTGCTTTTTATCTCAAAAACAAAAGAAAATAGAGAACAATCAACTAAAAAAGCCAAGTAACAACAACAACAACAAAAACTACTAGTACTTACTGAGTAAGAATCAAAATTCTGTTAGTCACTTTATATGCACTATTTTTGAAAGGTAGCATTGTTCCATTCTTTCATTGGAGAAAATAATGCTCAGGATGTGTAAGTCACTTCAAAAGGGTTTCAAATGGATAATCACACATATCTTCTTACAGGCGAAATCGAAATCAATGTTATTTGAAATAAGCTATTGTCAATTCACCAAAGCAGATAATAGTAGAAGTAAAAATATACAAAGCATTACTACTATTAGAACTCTCACCCACTCTCCTTTATTGGATAATGGGTTGGGGAGAGGATGCTTGATAGATAATGTGTTACCTTTTGTGTTTACTGGTATTATGAGACTAGGAACTACTTTATCTCTAGCAAAACTCAAATCAATAAATTTCTAAAAAGATTTATGGAAGTTGCAAAATATTGAACAGTATTCCCCTTCATGAATGTCTCTCTAGGGAACACAGGAATCCACATTCAGTGTGAATGCTATGGAAGCATTATCACAGGAGTTAAGCATAGAGAGCCTAAGAATGACTCAGAGACATTTTTCCTTGACAGTTGTTCAGTAATATTAATTTGTTCTTACACATATTTGGTATCTTATAATAAATTATATTCAAACATTATACCCATTATACACAAATACATTATATCTTAAATAAATACAGATGAATTCAGCACAAGATGTACCCCCAAACACTGAAGAAATATGAAATATTTACTTATTCCCCAAATTTTGATCCACTACTATTGCTTAGATTAATATGTGTCCATGACAGCTTCTATAAATAATGTTAAACATGAAAATTATGTAAAAATTTAAAAGTTTGAAAGAGGAAAAGTGTCAGTTCCATGATTTCTAACGTTCTAAGATATAAGCAAGGCAATTGATCAATTATCTAATATTTTAGTTCTTGGATAAGAAAAATTGGATATTATAGAATTCTGGGAATAGTGTATTCCTCAGTAATACTAGGAAATAAGCCAAGGAGGAATGAATGCAAATATATCCTTTTTAATTGTGGTAAGCATATTTTAACAAAATTTTATTTCTATACCCTAACGCACAACAAAAGGAACTCTGAACACTAGGTTATAAAATTTTGAGAGTAGTTATGTCTCTGTATTGGTCAGGGCTTCAACAGACAAGCAGAACAAGTAGGAGAGATAGATAGATAAATAGATCAATAGATGATAAATGATGGATGGATGGGTGGATAGATAGATGATAGATAGATAGATACACAGATAGATACACAGATAGATAGATATGTGATAGATAGATAGATGATGAATTTATTGCAAGGAATTGACTTATATGATTATATGGACTGGATAGGCAAGTCTGAAATGTGTAGGCTTGAACCTCTCAAGCAGAAGATGATGCTTCAGTGCACAGGTGGAATTTATTTTTCTTTTTCCTCAAGGAAACCTCAGTTTTGCTCTTAAAACCTTTAAATTGATCAGATCCACCCAAATTAATCCCCTTTACACGAGGTCAATTAATTGTAGATGTGTCTCACATCTACAAAATATTGTCACAGAAATATCTAGATTAGTATTTAATTAAATAATTGGAGCTATAGCCTAGCTAAGTTGACATAAAATTGATCACCATCGCAGTTCACCCCTGTCATTTTGGCATCCATGCATACCTTCTCAAGCTACATCTAATCTACAAAGAAAAGCAATAACGAAGTCATACTTCCACTGAACATGGTACAACTAGTCTACATACAACCAAAAATATGCTAAAGTTTTCCCTAGAGAATACTTCAAAGTCTTTAGGTGATATTCACTCTTTTTAAAGTAACATAAATACTGACATGTAAAGTAACCTATTATTAATTCATCTTATGTTAGACTATAAAGAGATAAGGAAGGAAAGATATAAAAAATTATATATATATATATATTTATGCATACACACACAAACATCTTCATATCAACAATAAAGAAGAAATGCTCATGATAATTATAGTCTTTGTTTCTGCACCTGGTAACATGGTCACAGATTATATTTATAACCACCTTCTTCCACTATCCATTCCATATTCCCTTTACCATTGGCAAGCACCTCAGCTGGTTGTGCTTTATTGCCTTGTGGGGTGACATCACTTTCACTCCAAAAGGGTCTTGGCCATTAGCACTTTGACTTGAGTTGTAGTTTTTCATTGACTTTTATCACAGAACACAGTAGTACTGAGAGATGCCCTAAGAGATCTCTTTCCTATGTTCCAGGCATACAGTTACTACCTCCATTGTGTAGTAGCGGTGCGATTTTTCCTTGGTAAGCAGGATCACCACATTCAGTACAGCAACTCTCTCCTTTATCTTTTGATTCAGAGGCATAAGGAGTCCAAAATGGCACAGTGGTAGTCATCGCTCCGATTCGATGGAAACATTGTGTGGCTCCTAGTGGAAACATTTCTCCCTTCGGAACTAAGACCTCTATATCAACAGATTAAGATTATTATGGACAAGAAGTAAATATTTTGGTCTTGTATCACTAGAGGTAATAGTGGTGCAGTTCCACTTCTTGATTCCTCGACTTGTGAAGCCTGATTATGCAGAGACAAGATTGTATATTAGATGTCGATTTAGAGCATACACAGCTTCCTTGAGCATGTTTCAGCCCTGCAAGGTACTGAGACATAGTTGGCATTGTAAATGAGTATTTGAAAGGCCATTTCGTCATTCTATAAAGCCACTTGTTTAAGGATAATGGGGAACATGGTAAGACCAGTGAATTCCATGAGCCTGGGCACACTGCCACATTTCATTTGTTGTGGAGTGAGTTCCTTGATCAGAAACAATGCTGTATGGAATATTGTGGCAGTGGATAAGACTTTCTTTAAGTTCAGAGATGGTAGTTAGCCTAAGCATTATTTTCAAGGAAAGCAAATCCTCATCGAGAATGTCAATTTCAGTAAGAACACAGAGCTGCTCCTTTTAAGATGAAAGCAGTCTTATGTAATCAGCCTGCCACCAGGTACCTGATCACCCTGGGGAGTGGTTGCTGCCTTATCAGAAACTCAGTGTTAGTCTTCACTGCTGGCAGATTAAGTACTCAGCAGTGGCTCTGCCTAGGAAGGCCTTGGTGAGTAGAAGTCTATATTGCTAAACCCATTCAAAATCTCCATCCTTGCCACCATGGTCACTTTGTTAATGAGATTACTGGATGATGACAGGACTGGATGGGGAAAGAGACTAACTGGCATCCACAGAATTTGTTATCCTATGCATTTGATTAGAAAAATCCTCATTCGATGAGCATTCACATGGGGCACAAATATCTTTATATTCATTGGCCATTTGGAAAGGTCTATCCATACATTCCTTCCCCAGACTTTCTTGTCACCAATTTTCCAATCATGTTCCTTCCAATTTCCTGACTATCTAAAATAAACCACTGCCACAGTACATGAATTGATATAGACTTCTACCTCTGTAGCAAAAGTGGGGATAATAGACATTTGGGCCACTTCCTTATGTAACTTACTTATGCCTTCAGGGCTTCTCAAAACCATTTTCATTTGATAGTAAAGTGCTTTTCTTCACATTCAACTTCATGACTTGATGGGTCATAAATGACGGGCAACTCAGGTGACATGATATCTTGGTGGCTCATAGTTAAGCATTCAGTCTTTACCATTCAGTAGCTAGCTCAAAGTTATTTCTAAAAAGAAGAGTAGTTATCTTCAAAGGATAGTAAAGCTTTAATCCAAAACCCTAAGGGACCTATGGGAGCCTGCCAAAGGCAACACAGTCTCTCATTCTGACACTGACACTTCAAGCACCGTTGAATCTGCTAGATTATATGGTCTAACAGGCAGAGCAGTTTGCATGGCAGCCTAGATCTTTTGCAGAGCCTTTTCTTGTTCTGAGACCAACTCAAAATTAACAGCTCTTTTGGTCACTTGGTGCATAGAATGAAATAGCATACTCAAATTAAAAATATGTTGCCTCTAAAATCCAAGTAGGTCCACACTGTGTTGTGTCTCATATTTTTTAATTAATTAATTAATTTTTTTTTTACAGTGACATTGGTTGTGCCTCATGTTTGATGAGGATCCAGATGCAACAACTCATCTTTCACTCTACACGTATTATACCACTAGACTCCTAGAAATTTCACTGAGTCTAGAGGCTTCTGAAATTTTGTCAGATTTATTTCCCACCCTCTGACATGTAAATGTCTTACCAATATGTCTAAGAGACAATTGCTACTTCTTACTGACACACATCATTCCTTCATGCCTTTTACCTTGTTAATGATATAGAAAGAAATAGGGAGCAAAATAATAATCAATATTTTCGTAGTTTCCAAGATCACAAATATACATAATTCCCTATATATCATATAATGCTGTTAATAAATTGTATTTAATAATATAAGACAAATAACTTTTATTGCTCTTCAAACAAATTTTATTTAATCTCTTGGAATTTTGTTAGCTCATTATGATGCAACAATCTTCTGTTTGTCCTCCCTTTTGATCTCCAATATTGGCCCAGTTTCTTCTCTTAAACATCTAAATCTTAGAGAACTCTATTTTGGGATCTCCTCTGATTCTGCACCTTTCCCTTAGAAGATCTTATTTAGTCACATGGTTTTCTATAACATCTCTAAATAATAATCCTTACGTTTATGTTTTTAATTCTAGAGCTCTCCTCTGGGCAGAGAATCATATATCAACTGTGTATTTGAAATTGCAACACTGTTTCCCAAGTCAGGACTGGGAAGTCATCTGTGAGTCAGCTACTCTCCTCATAGGCATTCTTGCACAGTTTGACTTCTACATATTTTTCTAGTTAAGTCACTTCTTTTCATCTCCACTGTTGCCATTCTGATTGAAGCTACCATTATTTCTGAAACTTATTAAAGTTTCTAGTCTTCCACTTTCAATAATGTCTTCTGCCAATGTATTGTCCTGCCTCAACTTATGCGTCCATTTACCATTACTCTAAGGACAAAATCCGAATTTCCGTATTGCTTTTGTCTAGTTAACACTAATTATCTTAGTAGTAGACTATAAGTCTATAAGTAGACTATAAGATTATAAGTAGATAATTGTATTCCCTCATGACATCTCATAAGTTGATAAATTATAGAGCTCAACTATAGGAGTATTGGCTGAAATATGGGACTCAAAAACAGAAATTTCTAAGGAGGGTAGAAAAAGAGGCGAGGGAAAACTTAGACTTCTTTGTAATTTTTTGAGACTAGAGACACTTCAAGGACAAGGATGCATTTATATCTCAGAAAGAAACTGAAAAACAATTTGTTATTTCTCTATAGTCTCTGCTTGTGTGTGAGTCTGTGTGTGTGCGTGTGTGTGAAATGTATTTTACTGCTTCCTTAATATATAAAAAGTTGCCATAATCCTTAATTATCTGACTTTTAATTAGATCCCTTATTCCCTACAGAAATGTGCCTCATGTAATTTTTAAGGAGGAAACTAATATGCTGAATAAGATTCAAATAGAATGAAATGTTTTCATGTCATTGAAGTTGATGTTTGTTAGGTAAATAGAGTGGATTATAATGAAATATATGTTTTTATGAAACAGAATGAGGTTTTAAAAATTTAGTTTGAGACCAGTAAGTTTTTAGACCACTTCAAACTTTAAAAAAAGTTTAAGCTTTAAGACTATATCATATGACGTATGGACTCCAAAATAATATTTTCAGGAAGATTATACTGATTTCATGGTAATACGTTCTACAAAGAAATTATAAACTGTTAAATGGCTAGGAGTATGAACATGATGATGAAAAGACTTAAAATTATGTGATAAAATGATTGCAGATATTGTATACATTTAGGCTTGACACTTCTGGTGTTTTAGGGCCTAGAGTGTTGGTAACAGATATTTTTACATATTTATGAGTGCTCACGAAGAAAAATTTGAATCCTTATCTTTGATTGAGAGGTAGATTATTAGAGCCATCAAAAAATTATTTAAGAAACAGTGGTAAAAATGCTAATCACCATTATATCATTAAATTTTACATATGGGTAGAAATTCAAATATCACATAAGAATTTAAAAATCTGTTTGCTTTAATGTCAATAAATAAATAGAGATCACAGAAAACTGCAGATACTTTACTGACTTTACTAAAAATGGAGCCAGAACACGTATTTATTTAACACTTGTTAGAACCATTCCCATTTCTTCTTGTACTTTTTAGATCAAACCTAATTGTTCCTGCTGCCTTAACGTTTTTACTACTTTATATATCCCATCAGTTTAAAACATTTACTTCTGTGACTGTTGAACCATTGACAAATTGGTTCTTCAAATCAATATTCTTGCTCCAAAAAGGAAGAAGTCATACACAGGTGTCTGGTGATGTTTATTCACTGAAAGAAGTTCATTTTCTACTGTTGATTGTTGGCAAAGTGACACTCCATTTTAGGTCTTTAATCATTTAAACCATTTTCTAAGAAAATTACAAGTTGAAAAAAAGAGAGAAAGCTCAATGTACTATTAAACAGAAATGGCTAGTCAACACTGATACCCTCTCTTCATAACAATCAGCAACAGCTGTATCCCATTAAGGCTATAATTTTGCAGGTGCTCACAGAAGTCTATGTCAAAATAAATCCACTTATTTGAAATGTTTTGAAGCGTTATAAAGTCTTTATAGCTAAGTTCAGGCAAAATAATTTGTAGAATTTTCAGACAACTTATTTACAAATGTCAAGAAGCAAATGAGATCAAAACAAGGAGATGTCTTCGGAAAAACATCATTCTTTTATTAGTCGTAAAAATAGACAGGAAAGGAGAGTTTGAACAGCGCTACATATGACTGGTGGAAACAAATGCCACTGTATTCAATATATTTCTCACCTGCTTATAGAAAGTGATTTATTTTTAATTATTAAATTAATCTATGTATATATATTTAAGGTTATTCCTCTTGAAGAATTTTAATTAGATTTTGATAAATATTACTTATATATAAACTCTAAAACAATCATTTAAAATTATACTTTACATAAAAAATTCAAAGTAACT
>NW_011888791.1:10844414-10852146 GCF_000151845.1 Pteropus vampyrus | reverse complement strand
AGAATAATCTACGAGAGATTGAGAATAAACTGTGATGTGTCCTCTTTTGTATAAATAATTCTAGACTACCAAAGCAGGAACTTTTGTTATCTGGTTTCATTTAATGCATGATAAAACAGGCTTAAATTTTAATTAGATTTTGATAAATATTACTTATATATAAACTCTAAAACAATCATTTAAAATTATACTTTACATAAAAAATTCAAAGTAACTTTATCAATTAAAATTCTCTCACACTATTTCTAGGTATTCTGATTTTGTAGGCATATAGTTAATTTGCCCAAAGAATCTATATTTTCATCAAATATGTCTAGTAATTATGATATAGATGTTCCACTCAGACAGCATTTTGAGAAAACCTGCTTAAATTTTTGCAGAGTCAGAATTTTACATTTCCTTTCAAATACTTGTATTTTAAAAATGCTGATTTCCAAAGAAACACATACTCATTTGCTTACATATATCACGTAGTTTCTGAGAATGGATAGCTTTTTCTCTCTGTGTCCACTTACCAGTATAATGACATATCTGTTTTTTAAACAGACATTATCATGAATGTTTACTTATCTAAAGCACTAGGAAGTTGTAAAGTTTAATTATTTAATGTTTGCATAATGTTTGAAGATGACATATTCTATTTAAGAACTAAATATTATTGTAGCAATTAAACATCTGTTGTATTCTAGTTAGAGTTAGCAACATTTGGCAACAGCATATGACATTATTCCCCTAGGAATTTATAGTCTGAGTTGAACATATCATACAAGGCAACAAAATATAATCGATTTATTTTAAAAAAAGAGAAGGATCCTAGTTGTCCTTGTTACTTTTTAAAGATATTCAGAGAAATTTAAAATAAATTTAATTAGAAATCAGAAGAGCAACAATTTGGCTTTCAGCTCATTTCTCAAAAGAAATAATGGAAGACACAGACAATAAAATTATTTTATTCAGGTGTTGAGAGAAAATAATTTAGAATTTTTTACATAGAAAAAAGATTTAAGAATCATTTAAAATATACAGTTTTTGCAGTTGGAGAGGGAAATGACTATAACTACTTATTTATTTTATATTTTAATTGGAGTATTACACATAATTTTTATTGAAATGTAAAATACACCAATTCTAAGTATAAAGTCTGATGACATTTTGCAATGTAAACATACTCATGTAAGCAAAACTCAAATCAAGGTTTAGAGAGTATGTTTAGTACCTCAGAAACTTCCTTCCTGCCCTTTCCAAATTATTATCTTCCTAGAAGGTTACTTTTTATGATTTGGAACACATTTATCTAGTATTAGTTTTTTGTTTTTTTTAAATTTTGAAATTAATATAAATACAATCATGCATTTCACATTTTTTAATGTCTAGTTTATTTCAGCAATTAGCTTTGTGAGATTCATCAATGTAATACACAATTCATTAGATTTTGTTTTATACTATTCCATTTTACTAATATCGTACAACTTATTTGTACAATTCTGTTACTGTTGATGGCTCTTTTGGTTATTGCCAAGATGCTACATTACATGATATTTCTCTGAATGTATATATATGAGTGGACATCCTAGACAATAGCAATTGCATTTGGATGGTTTTATTATTAATTAGTTTAAAATATTTTCTAATGCCTATTTTGATTTATATTGATTTTTTATTTCTTTTAAAATAACTCATAAGTTATTTAAAAGTACACTGCTTTATTTCATATTGTTTGAGGATGTTCTAATTATCTTTCCATTGATTTTCATTGCATTCAGAACATAACACATACAATCAGTTCTTTAATTTATTTTGGACTTGCTGCATAACCCATCATGTGATATCTTTTGTCAAACGTCACACATATACTTGAGAAGAATGTGTTTTTACATTTGATGGGGCTGTATGTATATATATCCGTATATGTATTTATGTTTATTTCTATATATCTTCCCATATATATTTCAAATATATATATTTGGGGAGATATATATGTATACAAGTATACACACACAAATACATACATACATAACTCTATCAACTAAAAATACACATTCTTTTCAATCACACTGATGACACAAATTCAAGTACAAATAATACGTAGTATTATTATATGTAATATTATATATTATATACATTTCAAATCATCTACTAATTTACTAGTTATTTAATGTATGTTTTTTAAGTTACTCTAAAAGTCATATCAAAATCTTTCATTATGCTATGGGTTTGTGTATCATTTTTAGTTATGTTAGTTTTTACTTTATATGTGAGGCAATATTGTGTCTTCATGTGGATGATGTTTTAACATTATAGAATGGAATAGCCTTCTTGAGGAACTAATTATACACTTAAAGCCTAATCATCTGATACTTATAAAACTACATTAGATTTCTTTTGGTTTTGCATGATATAATTTTACCATCCTTTAATAATCAACATTTATGTGTTCTTACATTTAGAATATATCTTATAAGTAGTGGAGTATTGCATTCAATTTCATGTATTAATAATCTATATTTGTATTTTGCTAGACTACTTAGCCCACTTTACAGGTAATGTAATGTAAGATATATTTTACTTTAAATTAACCCTTTTGATTTGTTTTCTATTTGTATTATCTTACCTCTTTGTCCATTATAATCTTTATGAATAAATGGTACTTGGTAATAGTCAATGTTTCTCCTTTTAGACATATTTGTAATACATGTATTTATTATTTGCTAAAGTATTTACAATATTCATCCTTATTAATTATAATATTAATATTTGAATCATTCACATATGCATAGAATTTGAACTCCCTGACATAGTCAAGGATCTTATGGATACATTTACTATTTTTTGCTATTTATGCAGTTATCATGAAATTTACTTTCATATATTTTAAATCTAGCATGACATTATTCAAATATCTTTTTTTAAAATTAAGTTTATTAGTGTAACATTGGTTAATACAATTATATAATTTTCAGGTGTACATATAATTTAATTTCTGCATATTCTATTGCGTGTTTACCACCTAAAGTCCAATTTCCTTCAGCTACCATATATTTGATCCCCTTTACCCTGTCTAACACCTTCGGCCTTCTTCACCCCCTACACTCTGGTAACCAATAGTCTATAGTACATGTCCACCAGTCTCTGTTTGTCCTGTTCATTTATTGCTTTTAGGTTTATATCACATATATAAGTGATATCATGTGATTTTCAACTTTTTCTGTGGCTTATTTCACTTAGCATGATTATCTCGAGGTCCATCCATGTTGTCGCAAATGGTAGTATTTCATCTCTTCTTATGGCTGAGTAATATTCCATTGTATATATGTACCACAGCTTCTTTAGTCAATCATCTCTCGTAGGACACTTTGGTCACTTCCATGTCCTGGCCACTGTGAATAACACTGCTATAAACATCGGTGTGCAAATATCTTTTCGGATATGGGTTTTCAAGTCTTTAAGGTATATACCCAGTAGAGAGATTGCTGGATCGTATGGTAGATCAATTCTTAGTTTTCTGAGGAACCTCCATACTGTTTTCCATAGTGGCTGTACCAATTTTGCAGTCCCATCTGCAATGTATGAGGGTTCCTGTTGATTATAGCTATTCTAACAGGTGTGAGATGGTATCTCCTTGTGGTTTTGATTTGCATTTCCCTAATAGCTAGCAATGTTGAGCTTCTTTACAAATATTTCTTGGCCATTTGTATGTCTTCTTGGGAGAAGTATCTATTCAGGTCCTCTGACCATTTTTTGATTGGGTCATTTGTTTTTCTGTTGTTATTGAGTTGTATGAGTTCTTTGTATATTTTGGATATTAGACCCTTATTGGAGGTGTTGTTTGCAAATATATTTTCCCATTCAGATGGCTATCTCTTTACCTTGTTGATGATGTCTTTTGCTGAGCAGAAGCTTTTTATTTTGATGTAGTCCCATTCATTTATTTTTGCTTTTACTTCTCTTGCTTTTGAGGTCAAATTTATAAAATCCTCTTTAAGTCCAATATCCTTGAGTTTAGTTCCTATGTTTTCCTCTATGCATTTCATTGTTTCAGGTCTCATATTCAGATCTTTATTCCATTTTGAGTTAATTTTGGTGTGTGGTGATAGACAACAGTCTAGTTTCATTCTTTTGCAGGTGGTTTTCCAGTTTTCCCAGCATCATTTATTGAAGAGGCTTTCTTTTCTCCACTGTATGTTTTTGGCTTCTTTGTCAAAAATTATTTGCCCATATAAATATGGGCTTACTTCTTGAATCTCAATTCTGTTCCACTGTTCATGTGTCTGTTTTTCTGCCAATACCATGCCATTTTGATTACTGTCGCTTTGCAGTATAATTTAAAGTCGAGCAGAGTGGTGCCTCCAGCCTCGATCTTTTTTCTCAGGATGACTTTGGCAACTCAGGGTCTTTTGTGATTCCACACAAATCTGATGATTTTTTGTACTATTTCTTTAAAAAATGCTGATAGGATATTGATGGGGATTGCATTAAATCTGTATAATGCTTTAGATAATATGATCATTTTAACTGTTGATTCTTCCATTCTAAGAACACAGAATATCTTTCCATTTCTTTGTATCTTCTTCGATTTCTTTTAATAGGGTTTTGTAGTTTTCATTATATAGGTCCTTCACATGTTTTGTTAAATTTATTACTAGTATTTTATTCTTTTTGTTGTAATTGCAGAAGGAATTATTTTTCCATTTCTTTTTCTGATACTTTGTTTTTAGAGTATAAGAATGCTATGGATTTTTGAATGTTGATTTTTGTATCCAGAAACTTTACTGTATTTGCTTATTGTTTCTAGTAGTGTTCTTGTGGAGTCTTTAGGGTTTACTATATAGAGAATCATGTCATCCTCAAATAATGACAGTTTGACTTCTTTGTTTCTTATTTAGGTGCCTTTTATATCTTTCTCTTGTCTGATTGAACTCTCTAGGATCTCCAATGTTATACTGAATAGTAGTGGTGATAGTGGACAGCCTTGTCTTGTTCCTGATTTTAAAGGAAAGGTTTTTAGTTTTTCACAATTAAGTATAATGTAGGCTGAGGGTTTGTCATATGTGGCCTTTATTATGTCAAGGTACTTTCCTTCTATACCGATTTTGATAAATGTTTTGATCATAAATGAGTGCTGTATCTTGTTGAAGACTTTTTCTGCATTTATTGATATAATCATATAATTCTTATTTTTTAATTTGTTTATGTGGTGTATCACATTAAGCGATTTGCATTTGTTGAACCATTCTTGTGCCTTTGGGATGAAGCCTACTTGATCGTGGTGTATAATCTTTTTAATTTGTTGCTATATTTGGTTCGTTAGTATCTTATTTAGGATTTCCGCATCTGTGTTCATGAGAGATATCAGTCTGTAGTTTATTTTTGTTTTGTGTTATCCTTACCAGGTTTTGGTATCAGAGTAATATTGGCCTCATAAAATGAGTTGGGAATTATTGCCTCCTCTTCTATATTTTGGAAGAGTTTGAGACTAGGTATTAAATCTTTGAATGTTTGGTAGAATTCACTGGTAAAGCCATCTGGTCCTGAACTTTTACTTTTTGGTAGGTTTTTATGATTGTTTCAATTTCCATACTGCAAATAGGTCTATTTAGATTTTCCAGTTCCTCTTGATTCAGTCTAGGAAGATTGTATTTTTCTAAGTACTGGTCCATTTCTTCTAGGCTCTTAAATTTGGTGTTATATACTTTTTTATAGTATTCTTGTATGATCTTTTGTATTTCTGCGATGTCAGTCATAATTTCGCCTCTTTCAACCCTGATTAAGTCTATTTATGTCTTTTTTCTTTTTTCTTTAGTGAGTCTCGCCATGGGTTTGTCAATTTTATTAACCTTCTCAAAGAATCAGCTCTTTGTTGCATTTCTTTTTTCTTTTCTTTTTTTGTTTGTTTGTTTAAAATTTCATTTCTTTCTGCTCTAATTTTGATGATTTCTTTCCTTTTGCTGACTTTACGCTTCATTTGTTCTTCCTTTTCCAGTTTTTTAAGATGAAGCGTTAGGTTGTTTATTTGGGCTCGTTCTTGTTTTTGGAGGTAGGCCTGTAATGATATGAACTTTCCTCTTATGACTACTTTTGCCGTGTCCTAAAAGTTTACAAATGTTGTACTTTCATTGTCATTCATTTCTATGTATCTCTCGATCTCTCTTTTTATTTCTTCCCTGACCCAGTTATTTTCAGTAGCATGTTGTTTAATCTTCATGTATTTGTGGTTCTTCCTACTTGCTTTGTGCAGTTGATCTCTAGTTTCAGAGAATATGGTTAGTATGATTTCAACCTTCATGTCTGTTGAGGCTATCTCTGTGTCCCAATATGTGATTGATTCCTGAGAATATTCCATATGCACTAGAGAAGAATGTATAAGTAACTGTTTGGGGATAAAAGTCTCTGTAAATGTCAATTATGTTCAATTGGTCTAATGTATCATTTAAGGACGTATCATTTCTTTACTGATTTTCTGTTTTTTCTGTTTGGATGATCTGTCCATATCTGACAGTGGAGTATTTAGGTCCCCTACTATGATAGTGTTCTGGTCTGTTTCTCCCTTTAGTTCTGTTAGTAATCGCTTTACATATTTCGAGGCTCCCTGATGGGCAACATAAATATAATAAGTGTTATGTCTTCTTGGTGTATGATTCCCTTTATCATTATGAAGTGTCCCTCAGTATCTTTCTTTATCTTTTTTATTTTGAAGTCTATTTCGTCCGATATTAGTACTACTACTCCGGCTTTTCTCTGAATGCCATTCAGTATGTCCTGTAGTGCAGGCCTTGTAGTGAGAATTCCCTCAATTTTTGTATGTCTAGAAAGGTCTTTATTTCTCCTTCATATCTAAAGGTGACCTTAGCTGGATACATTATTCTAGGCTGGTAATTCCTTTCACTTAATAGTTTAATATTTGATTCCATTCCTTTCTGGCTTGTAAGGTTTGGGCTGAGAAGTCTGAGGATAACCTAATGCATTTTCCTTTATATGTTACTGTTTTCTTCTCCCTGGCTGCCCTGAGAATTCTGTCCTTGTCATTGATTTTTGATCATTTTAATACAATGTGTCTTGGTGAAGGCCTTTTTGGGTTGAGATAATTGGTTGTTCTGTTGACTTCTTGAATTCCAAGCTCTAGCTTATTCCTTAGATTTGGGAATTCTTGTTCACTATTTGTCTGAAAATGCTTTCTAGTCCTTGTTCCTTTTCCTCGCTTTCAATAATGCTCATTATTCTTGTTTCCTCTCCTTTTGGTATCAGCTAGTTCTTGAATTTCTCTTCCATTATTTTTCATTCTTCAGTTTCTGTCTTCTTCCTTCTGATTTATTTCTAGATTTCTGTCTTCAATATCACTGATACTTTCCTCCATTTGGTTGTTTCTATTTCCCAAGCTGCTATTTTATTTTTCAACTCTTGCAGTGTGTTCTTCATCTCCAGAGGTACTATTTGGTTCTTTTGAGGGTTTCAATATCCTTGCTCTGCTCATCTAGCTGTTTTTTTAATTTCTAAAATTGTTAATATGACTTGTCTGGGAATTCACTGAGTTTTTTCAGAACTATCATCCTGAATTCTGTCATTTAAATTGCATATTTCTATGTCTGTAAGCTTATTTTCTGGAGATTTTTCTCTTTCTTTCTGAGATGCCTTATAACCTTGGTTGTTCATGATGTTTAATGGACTATTTCTCTGCCTGGGCATTAATGGAAATGTATTCTGCTTTTTTTCCAGAAAAAAATTTATTATAGAAAAG
>NW_011888791.1:10835018-10840504 GCF_000151845.1 Pteropus vampyrus | reverse complement strand
TTTTTTTTCTTGTATTTTTATTCATCTTATATTTCTACCCAAGAATCTAAACCATAGTTTAATGTCTATTCTTTTATATTAAAAAAAAAAAAATTGGTCAGATCACTTTCCTTTCTTCCTCTTTCAGTTCATACTCTTTCTCCTCGTTTGGGGCTACGATTTTATATATGTTAAATCATTTCACCATGTTCTATATGATATTTTCATCCCTTCCTTTTTTGAAACCTTGTTTTAGTGTGGTTATTTCCTACTAATATATATTCAAAGTCACTAATTCTTAATTCTGCTATTTATAATTTGCTTTCAAATGTAATGATAGAATTATTAGTTTCAGATGTTATTAATATTTCAATGAAAGAATATTATTTTGATTCTTTTTAATGGATTTTCTGATTCCTTGTGAAATGTTCCATATTTTCATATATTTTCTTTAAATATTAATTATAATTATTTAATGTCCTTGTTCGATAATTTCAAAATCTGTATTACCTGTGGATATGTTTTCTTTCTCCCTTTTAACTCTGGAATTTAGTCATTAAAATTTGTTTTTATTACATCTCATATTTTTTTATTATATGCCAGACATTGTATTTATAAAAATTGGGAGGTCTCTAGGATTATGTTATCTTCCTCCAAAGAAGTTAAAATTTTCTTCTAGAATGTACATGGAGTACAGACAGATTGTTTTGAGAGTGATTTATTTATATTTTACTCTGTTTCCTATGTGAAACCTGTCAAGAGACTCAAATGAGGGTCTGGAGTGCCTGTTATAATCCCTTTACCTTTGTGGCCCTGACTCTAATTTTTGTACCTTCACCCTTTGAAAGTGCCAATATTTATCTTTACCATTTTTAGCCCCTTCAAATCTATTTTCTGCTCTATTTCTGGGAGTCCTGCCTCACACACGAGTCATCAAATATCTTGAGGAGTAATTACATACAGAATTACTCTTTTCTTTGTATTTCCCTTTTCTTCTGTCTTCAGTTTTCAATAAGGATTGGCCAGGTTTCCTTCAAACTATTTCCTCCCCATACTCTTTCTCCTTCCCATCTAGGAGTCAGTTGTGTATGTGGGGTGTGTGTGTGTGTGTGAGAGAGAGAGAGAGCTTTACAATTATATTGGGTGATTTCTAGTTTCTGGTAGCAATAAACTACAAAATTTCAGTGGCTTAACAAAATATGTATTTATTTTATAATCATTTAACAATATAATACATCTTTTCTTGGTTAATGAGGAATTGTCCTTCAGTTGACCATTCAAGAATCCAGGCTTTCGGTCTTGTGACTGTGGCGTCAGAGAGCCTAGGAGTCCTCTAATTTTATGAAGTTTTACTTCATCATAAACTTGGCCTGGGTATAAAAGCATGGTTATCTTTTTTCTTAATTTTTTTTTTATTCTTATTATAACACTAATAGAAAAATCAATCTGATTTGAATCAGGCAATGAACAAACAACATATCGATGAATATAATTTATAGAATAATTTCATGGAAATGGAAACCTTTGGAAAAATACAAATTTTAAGTTGTTTAAACAAAATTACATGGTGGAGATGGTGTTGGCAAATCTTACTACATAGATGGAATTTTTAGAAAATCCAAGTAAAATGAAAAAAAAAGAAAAAAAAGACAACAATAGAAAAGTATTATGAAATAATTTTGTTTTTATAAAATTATGCATATATACACAAAAGTTATAACATTTAATTGTCTTTACTATTATGTATCCATATTAAAATATTAAATTTAAAATTCGATATAAGAACGTTTTTATTTAACTCAAAAAATGAACAAAAGAAAAGCTCTACAAGATTTTGAATAAATCTGATTTTTCTGCATCCTTTTGATTCATGTTCAAGACAATTTAAATGCGATTTTCTTTTCTTCTATTCTAAAACTTATAAGGCAGTGTATCTGAAAATGACTGATCCTCTACATTTTTTTGGTAATAACTTTAGGAAAGGTGTTTGCAATTTGATGTTTATGTCCTGAGGACTTAGCATTTGGTCATTTTGTAGATAGTAAATTAAAATATTGAAAATTTTGTTGAAATTGTCAACATTTGATAGGAAAGATGATATATCTCTGGACGCTTTTTTTTGCCCTTCAACAAATAAGATTGACATATAATTATTTTTGTTGTTGTTTATAAAGAATAGTCAAGATGACTACTCTCCTTAAAAATAATAACACATTATTTGCTTTTATAGACAACACATTATATTTACAAAATGATTTTAGATTGCACTCAAAAAGTCCTATTTTTGGAAATCTGCATTTATTGTAGATTTCCTTTCAATATTGAAACATTTTTAATAATTCTCAATGATAACTGTTTGTTCTAGAGAAATCGGAATGGATAGCAATTCTGAATAATAAAATAAAAATTGGTTGTCAAGATACTATTATTAGTAAAATACAGCCCATAAAAACTTGGAATTGGCAGTACTCCAACAATATATATAACTTCTGGCGAAGCTTGATATTTTAGAGTTTTATTATAAACTATCTATTTTCTCCAGTAAATCTCATTAAAATATAACTACTAAATACAGTAACAAATGATGTGACACAGTAACAAATGATGTATAGTTTTAACAACATATACTGAGAGATAAATATTTTACAACTCTCTGCTAGTTTCTTTGGGAAAGATCAAATGTAGATGTCTATTTTTGTGGAAAATTATTAGTATCATTGATTTCAAGAGGAAGGAATATCAATAGTACTATTAACAACATGAAATAACATGCTTTAGTATAAAAAAATGTTACCATTGAGTTGGGAGCATTTCTGAACTTCAAGGGGAAAAAATCAGGAGTGAATCACACAACTGGATAGATTTTAAAGAAACTGAGTCAAATATTTGGTCCAGGGAGAGTCACACCTAGCCCACTCAATATAAATATATCTTTATTTTTTTTAAGACACTGAAATATTATAGATTTACAATTTTTCCCCAATGTTTTTGCCTCAGTGACAGCATTATACTTAAAACATTATTTTTATAAAAAATTATTTAAAAAATCATCTATTACCTAAGTTTAGGACATTTTAATTTGTTTTCTAAAATTAATTGATAAAAAAGCACCAATCCATTTAAAGTAACATTATGAGTAGATCAACATTATTGCAAAGAAAACATTATTTTTCTATTCCAAACATTTGGATTTATCTGATCATTTAAAATTATCTGTTTATTATCAATGGCTTTTCTGGTTTTTTTAAATAGATTTATAAAGTTTTTAGAGTGGATATACATAACTATTATAACCATATTGATGACACTGAGGAGAATGATAAAAATAATAAAGTTGAAGTTTTACAATTTGCCAGCCACTCTTAGAATAGTTAAATAATTAAAGATGTCTAACACTGTGCCTGACATGGTAAGCACAAATATATTCTATTGTTGTTAACAATATGCAACATTATAATAAACATTATCCAGGCCTTGAATAAATTCCTTTGGCTTTTTCTATTAAGATTAGTCTTTGAATCTTCACTTCAAAATTGATTGTGTTTTAATTTGATTTTCTGGATAGAGAGCTGTATTTTTATCACTTTTGTTATCTAAACAGCAATATTATGAAATTTTTCTTTCCTACATAAGTTATTTATTTCCATAATTTTGGTATATTGCCTAACAAAAGATATTTGAAATTAAAATTTTTTGAAGTATGAGAAAAAAAATTTTTTTTACCAGTATATTTCTAAATTGCTTTCCAAAAAAATAATGTTAACATTTGGCTTTACCTATAATGTACAAGAGCATTTATTTCATTTAATTTTAATGGAGTTAATATTTTGTTACCTCTAAGTTTTCTTTATTGATGACCAAAATGAAAAAAATAAATGAAAAAATACATTTTTAGGGTTTATTTGATTACTAGGAAAGTTAAAATATTAACAAGAAATTTTAGTATTTTGATCTTTATTTTATGGAAATTATCTGTATAAGGTATGTTCATGTTGAATGAATATACTTCTACCACCACAGATATACATATCTTAGTCTATTCATTCAGCCAATATTGATTAATACCTATTGCATGTACAAGGTACTATTGTAGAAATTATAAATAAAGAAGTGAACAAAATGGATGAAAATGCCTACCCACATAAGACTTACCAATAATAAATAAAGTAAATAAGCAGAATGTTAGTTATGTTAGATGCTAATAAGTGCTATGAAATATAAAGGTTTCTTAAGAAGCATCTGTCTCAGAAGATAATTTTAAGTCTAAGGGAGTGAGCCATGTGGCTATGTAGGAAAGGAAAGGTCTGGACAGAGTGGAGAGTGTGTGCAAAGAAATTTTACTTACAGTAACACAGGGAGAGCAAAGATTCCACTGAATTGGAATGAAGTGAATAAAGTTTAAAGTATTAGAGAAATAGATCGAAGATGTGGTTATCCTGCATAAGATACCTAATTCCAAATTTGTTTCCAATATTGAACTGATAATGATACACACATGCCAATTAAATGTTAATTGATTGCTCACACAGCATAGCTTGCTGAGGAGAGCAGAGCATGCTCCCAAGTGGGACTGAAAATGGGTTGAGAGAGCAGGAAGGGGCAACTGGATTGAGTGTTATAGTGGTTAAGAGGCAGGGATGAGGCAAGTGTTCCTGTGTATAGAGGTAGAGTTTGCATGTTTTGAACTTCCTGCCTGTGCCAGGGAGAGAGCATGCCAGTTGTTTCATCGGTTTGCCCAGATGTGGAACAAGTGGGTAGGAAGGAGAGTGGTAATTAAAAAATGTTAGCAAACATCAAAAATGAATTACACCAGAAACTATTTTAAACTTATAGTTAAAAGGGAAGGCATTGAAGTTATTGAGCAAGCAGAACCATGACATAATCTGATAGTTCTACCTGGAATACTATGAGTGCTGTGTTGAAAACTGAAAATGAGTAAAGGAAGATGCATGCAAGCCAGATTAAAGCACTTGGTTTAATTTAATGAAAGATGATAGTGGCTTAGAACAAGAAGTTAGCAGTGGAGATGGTGGGGACTGATTAGGTTAAGAATATATTTTAAAAATAGGAATATTGGGATTTGTTCAT
The DNA here is from genome assembly GCF_000151845.1 of Pteropus vampyrus. NCBI lineage: Eukaryota > Metazoa > Chordata > Mammalia > Chiroptera > Pteropodidae > Pteropus > Pteropus vampyrus. Next base: position 10,835,437 of record NW_011888791.1, on the reverse strand, counting down.
GAAATAGATATGCTATTAGAGAGAAAAGAGTTTCGTTCTGAAAACTTGGGAAGATGAGATTGATGACAACTGATACAAACAGGTTTATTGGAAAGTGAATAAGAAGCTATATTTGCCACCCAAGTTAAATAAGAGCTTGGATATATAAAGCCAGAGGTTGGAGAAAAGGTGGGTTAGTGATATACAACTGAAAGGTAGCACAGTGATAGTATTCAAAGCCATTAAAGTAGATAAGAACCAAAGTAAATGACTTTAAATAAAAATAGTAATAATGATAAAGTAGTACAAGGACTGAACCATGAGACACTCTTAAGTTCAGAGATCAGGTAGATGCTGATGAATTAGCAAAGTGAAAGGCTGACAGGGTTGGGAATAGGCAAAGTGTCTATGATATCCAGAAGAATAAATGTATCGAGGTG
>NW_011888791.1:10829773-10834968 GCF_000151845.1 Pteropus vampyrus | reverse complement strand
TTTTTTTACCAGTATATTTCTAAATTGCTTTCCAAAAAAATAATGTTAACATTTGGCTTTACCTATAATGTACAAGAGCATTTATTTCATTTAATTTTAATGGAGTTAATATTTTGTTACCTCTAAGTTTTCTTTATTGATGACCAAAATGAAAAAAATAAATGAAAAAATACATTTTTAGGGTTTATTTGATTACTAGGAAAGTTAAAATATTAACAAGAAATTTTAGTATTTTGATCTTTATTTTATGGAAATTATCTGTATAAGGTATGTTCATGTTGAATGAATATACTTCTACCACCACAGATATACATATCTTAGTCTATTCATTCAGCCAATATTGATTAATACCTATTGCATGTACAAGGTACTATTGTAGAAATTATAAATAAAGAAGTGAACAAAATGGATGAAAATGCCTACCCACATAAGACTTACCAATAATAAATAAAGTAAATAAGCAGAATGTTAGTTATGTTAGATGCTAATAAGTGCTATGAAATATAAAGGTTTCTTAAGAAGCATCTGTCTCAGAAGATAATTTTAAGTCTAAGGGAGTGAGCCATGTGGCTATGTAGGAAAGGAAAGGTCTGGACAGAGTGGAGAGTGTGTGCAAAGAAATTTTACTTACAGTAACACAGGGAGAGCAAAGATTCCACTGAATTGGAATGAAGTGAATAAAGTTTAAAGTATTAGAGAAATAGATCGAAGATGTGGTTATCCTGCATAAGATACCTAATTCCAAATTTGTTTCCAATATTGAACTGATAATGATACACACATGCCAATTAAATGTTAATTGATTGCTCACACAGCATAGCTTGCTGAGGAGAGCAGAGCATGCTCCCAAGTGGGACTGAAAATGGGTTGAGAGAGCAGGAAGGGGCAACTGGATTGAGTGTTATAGTGGTTAAGAGGCAGGGATGAGGCAAGTGTTCCTGTGTATAGAGGTAGAGTTTGCATGTTTTGAACTTCCTGCCTGTGCCAGGGAGAGAGCATGCCAGTTGTTTCATCGGTTTGCCCAGATGTGGAACAAGTGGGTAGGAAGGAGAGTGGTAATTAAAAAATGTTAGCAAACATCAAAAATGAATTACACCAGAAACTATTTTAAACTTATAGTTAAAAGGGAAGGCATTGAAGTTATTGAGCAAGCAGAACCATGACATAATCTGATAGTTCTACCTGGAATACTATGAGTGCTGTGTTGAAAACTGAAAATGAGTAAAGGAAGATGCATGCAAGCCAGATTAAAGCACTTGGTTTAATTTAATGAAAGATGATAGTGGCTTAGAACAAGAAGTTAGCAGTGGAGATGGTGGGGACTGATTAGGTTAAGAATATATTTTAAAAATAGGAATATTGGGATTTGTTCATGAAATAGATATGCTATTAGAGAGAAAAGAGTTTCGTTCTGAAAACTTGGGAAGATGAGATTGATGACAACTGATACAAACAGGTTTATTGGAAAGTGAATAAGAAGCTATATTTGCCACCCAAGTTAAATAAGAGCTTGGATATATAAAGCCAGAGGTTGGAGAAAAGGTGGGTTAGTGATATACAACTGAAAGGTAGCACAGTGATAGTATTCAAAGCCATTAAAGTAGATAAGAACCAAAGTAAATGACTTTAAATAAAAATAGTAATAATGATAAAGTAGTACAAGGACTGAACCATGAGACACTCTTAAGTTCAGAGATCAGGTAGATGCTGATGAATTAGCAAAGTGAAAGGCTGACAGGGTTGGGAATAGGCAAAGTGTCTATGATATCCAGAAGAATAAATGTATCGAGGTGAGAATAATAAACTGTGCTGCATATTATTATTAGGTCCAGTCAGATGAGGCCAAAGAATTGACTACTGGGTATAGGCAGGAGGCAGTCATTGATGACCTTAACAAGCAAGTTTCCAATGGAATGATGAAAATGAACTTTGCCTGGAGTAAGTTGAAGGAAGGGTGGAAAGAGAAAACTTGAAGACAAGTGTTTTGAGGAAAAACTTTGCTCTAAAGGAAGAAATACATGGATCATAATTTAAAATGTTAGTGTTATTTTAATCTGTGAGAGAAATAACCATGTATTTGTCTGCCAACATAAAATATTTAGTAGTCGGGAAAGTATTTTATGCATGAGCAGAAATACTTGGATGAGATCTAGACTCAAATGACAGTTTAGCCTTTACTAAGAACACATGGGTTCCAACCATTGTAATAAGGAAATAAAGCAAAGCATATTAGCATAAATTCAGGAGATGGAGTCGTAGATTTTGTAGGAGCTTGTGAAAGATTTTCCTCTGAATTTTCTCTCTTCTCTGAAATAAGCATCAAAGACACTAACAAAATGAGGATAGGGGAAGAATTGTTAGAACTTTGAGAAGAGAAAGATTGTAGTCCTGAAGCTTTAACACTATGCATAGAAGAACACACAGGCACTGCAAGGAACTCACAAAAAACAATATTTCTTTCAAATTTATGAAGGCATTGCAGTGACACTCGATAATTATGCAAAATACTAGATTGAAGTAGTTCACAATTTCAACATTAGAACACACTACATTCTTTTACATAATGTCATTCCTTTGCAAAGCTGGGTTTCTAATTGTTGCTGTGATAAAAAACAAGTAGTGCATAAAAATCAATGTGGAACTAGAAATGAAAGTGATGGTGTCCAACACAATTCCAAGGGTTAATAAATTGTGTCATGCCCAACAAGGTGCACGTATTTCATTAGTAAGTAATTGTGGTTATTTAAAATTGAAATAAAAATGTTTTCTTTATATATATATTTCAAATATCAGCTGAAATATCAGCTGTTGTTTTGACATAAATCCTTATTACATTGCCTAACCTAATTACTTAATAAACAGAACAATTCAGTATTTCTTTTAATCTATGTAAAAATTAACAAGACACTAAGGGCATCATGAACTGAGAAAGGTTGGGTGATTCTACTATAGTCATAAAGCACAGCGGACTAGGTGAATCATAATATGATGGGTAGGAAGCATTGTAAGTGAATTTCATGTTCCCACTCGGGATTTTAAAGTGAGGTTAGTTGCCATGATTTTGTGTTTTTCTACAGTCTTATTCAGTAACAGAAATGCAATGTATAATGCAAGGAAATTTAACTTAACAGGGTTTGTGATTTTTTTTTTAAGAAGCTAAAGGAAATTCACAGAAAAATGACAGGAAATTAAAAATATATTAAAAAGAGTGATTATAATGATTGGTTGTATTATTTAAGATGGATTGAAGAAAAACACAAGGAGTTTAGAGGTCAAGGAGTTGTATTTAATGCATGAGAAGAGATAGCTTGACTTTATTGGTTATAGTTATTAGGTATATGTATGGAAATAATCATCTCTGGTGGAATGAAGTCCAAAAATATTTTATTGGATGTCAAACTTGACTGCAGTTGGTTCAAGAAAAGTGAGAATAGAGAACTAAAAATAATAAATATAAACAACTGTTTTGAAGAAAATATTCATTTAATGGGAAAGACAAGATCATTGAGGAACAGAAGGTTAAGGATGTAAGAAATCTCTCTCTGCTACTGTCCTCTGCAAAGTAGTTGCATTTGGAATCTGAACGCTTATCACAATTATAAAAAACACATGTAATAAAATAAAAGATGTATAATAGGCTTCTTCTAATAATTATATTTGTGGCTATAAAGAAGGCCAATAATTAAGTTTAATACACTCTGGTATATTAAAATTTTATCATTATAAGTATAACTTAATATCATTAAGATAATCTTGCCAATATTTATAAGATAATGAACTAATATGTTTGCCCCATTCATGCAGACAATTTTCTGTCTAGTGTCTATCATTTTTACTTAATTCTTCACATAAGAGACATCGTGTCTCTGTATAAAACTGTCTATTGGAGTCAATATTTTAAAAGAATAGAAGTAAATTTTAAAAAGGGAAGAAAAAGAAACTCTGATATGCTTTCCTTTATACATAGGCAGCACTCTCTTTAATTTATTTTAATTGCAGTCAATTTTACTTAAATAATATGATAAAAATTGCCAAATAGAAAGTGTTAGTTGTTTCAATATTCTTGCGGTTTAGAAACACTGACAAGAATAAAGGTAGAGTAATACACTTAATATTTGGGAAGAGTTATTCTGCTTTCACACATTATTTTAACTTTAGATGTTTAAAGAATTTCCAATTTTAGGTTTATCAAAATCCTTTGCAAACTTACTAATTGTAAGTTATTTGGTAATTATTTTACCAAATAGTTGGTTTACACATTTGAAAATATAAACATTATTTCTAGATATTTTACACATCAATAAAAACTAAGTAAAAATACACACACATAAATATTCTGCTATAATTTGCAATTTTAAAAGAACATATAGAAAGACTCATTTTCCAAAGACCATGATTTAATTGAAATATAAAACAACTTCAAAATTTTTGTTTCTTTGCAGATAAAAACTTTCAGGGAGTTTTAAGCTTTTATTTATTTTCCCATCTTTCTAATTGAATTTTGTATATTTTTATTTAGAAAAATGTTTATTTTAATTCACTATATTAAGACTTTTTATTTTCAGACTAATAGAATAGGTTTATTTTCACTGTTAAGTAGCTTCTAAAGTATCAAAAAGATGTTTATGCTTCTCATCAAGGGCAAAAATTGGGTAAAATAAATTTCATTCTCAAGTAATTGCACTACAAGAATTCTAATATAGTAGTAACTCAATCTATAGTATGATCAGAAGGAACTATGAAGTAAGCATTGCAATATTAGAATTTGGTTCTTTAACTGATATGTTTTTTAAGACCAATAAAATAGAAACTGCAATATTGAATGAAATGAATAAAATCAAATGAGTGCATAACATAAGTAAATAAAGGCAGTAGAATTAAAGTCGTTGTGGGAAAATGCTGAATGCTAAATCGGCAAAGGGAAAAATAGTTTAGTTAGTCTATAAATTGAATAAAAATTATATGTAATAAATATTTTTAGAAACACTTCTCAAAGTATAGACTGCAGGGCATATTATCTTAGCATTGCATCTCTGATTACAGGCATTTAATGATATTTAATTTAAGAATTATCTGGAAATATATATGACTTCAAATATCTTCCCCATTAGAAGGAATTTTGAATTCTTTTGGGGGTTAAAATCTGATTTTTATAAAACTCTGAGCAAGTAACAACACAGAATTGTTGAATACAT
>NW_011888791.1:10827250-10829723 GCF_000151845.1 Pteropus vampyrus | reverse complement strand
GCAGCACTCTCTTTAATTTATTTTAATTGCAGTCAATTTTACTTAAATAATATGATAAAAATTGCCAAATAGAAAGTGTTAGTTGTTTCAATATTCTTGCGGTTTAGAAACACTGACAAGAATAAAGGTAGAGTAATACACTTAATATTTGGGAAGAGTTATTCTGCTTTCACACATTATTTTAACTTTAGATGTTTAAAGAATTTCCAATTTTAGGTTTATCAAAATCCTTTGCAAACTTACTAATTGTAAGTTATTTGGTAATTATTTTACCAAGTAGTTGGTTTACACATTTGAAAATATAAACATTATTTCTAGATATTTTACACATCAATAAAAACTAAGTAAAAATACACACACATAAATATTCTGCTATAATTTGCAATTTTAAAAGAACATATAGAAAGACTCATTTTCCAAAGACCATGATTTAATTGAAATATAAAACAACTTCAAAATTTTTGTTTCTTTGCAGATAAAAACTTTCAGGGAGTTTTAAGCTTTTATTTATTTTCCCATCTTTCTAATTGAATTTTGTATATTTTTATTTAGAAAAATGTTTATTTTAATTCACTATATTAAGACTTTTTATTTTCAGACTAATAGAATAGGTTTATTTTCACTGTTAAGTAGCTTCTAAAGTATCAAAAAGATGTTTATGCTTCTCATCAAGGGCAAAAATTGGGTAAAATAAATTTCATTCTCAAGTAATTGCACTACAAGAATTCTAATATAGTAGTAACTCAATCTATAGTATGATCAGAAGGAACTATGAAGTAAGCATTGCAATATTAGAATTTGGTTCTTTAACTGATATGTTTTTTAAGACCAATAAAATAGAAACTGCAATATTGAATGAAATGAATAAAATCAAATGAGTGCATAACATAAGTAAATAAAGGCAGTAGAATTAAAGTCGTTGTGGGAAAATGCTGAATGCTAAATCGGCAAAGGGAAAAATAGTTTAGTTAGTCTATAAATTGAATAAAAATTATATGTAATAAATATTTTTAGAAACACTTCTCAAAGTATAGACTGCAGGGCATATTATCTTAGCATTGCATCTCTGATTACAGGCATTTAATGATATTTAATTTAAGAATTATCTGGAAATATATATGACTTCAAATATCTTCCCCATTAGAAGGAATTTTGAATTCTTTTGGGGGTTAAAATCTGATTTTTATAAAACTCTGAGCAAGTAACAACACAGAATTGTTGAATACATTGAACATGGTCCGAGTGATACTTTGAGCAGTTGGGGAAAGCATCTGCGGGGTGGGAGGAGGTCATAGTTTCTAGGGTTTAATGTGTGACAAGAAAGAGTAATTTTAGGTGTAATTATTAAAATTGGACAGATAAAGTTTCTGAAGTAGAAACATGGCATTAGGCTCAGTACAGAGTGGTACTTAAGAAGAATATAGAAAGAGAGGAAAGATCAAGTTAAAAATAACCATTTTCTTCACAATTTTGCTTGAGCATACAAGAATACTAACTTCTTGTGATATAACTAAAGTAGGGAGGAGGCATGAGAACAAATGTTAAATAAAGCTATATTCAGAGGCTGAAATGTGCTGCTGCCAGACCATGGGAAACCTACAGAATGAAGGAAAATTCCTGCTTGGATTACTAACAAATAGTTTACCCATATCATGAAGGGAAAATAGAGTCTTTGAGTCATACCCTACATTCATTCTCTATGGCCAAAAACCATGAACAACCTATAGACTGAAGGCTGGGGATTGACAGCAGGCTTTCTGGCTACATACCCTTATCTTTCACACTATGTACTCATACCATCAATGGAAACTAGGTAAACAAAGTCTTTAAACTATGAATTAATAGAAACTAAGAATGCTATATAAACTGAATTCCCTGAACATCCAGAGTTTGGTCTTGTCTTAGTCTTTGTCTTTGTTTGTCTGTCTTCTCTCTGTCTTTTCTCTTTGTCTCTCTGTTTCTCTTGGCTCTGTCACTCTTTGTCTCTGAGAGGAGACCACTCTCTATCTGTGGAGAGTTATCTTTTCTCTAATAAACTTTCCTTTTGATCAACTCTGGCATGTGCTTGAATTCTTTTCTGTACTTAATCTAGAATCCTCCCTCTCTAGGTGCCAAAATCTCCTCTCCGGGATGTTGGTGGGGGTGGGGGGAGAATACACTCTGTCCCGCATCACATTCTTTTTCTTGTTTGTAAATACCACTGATCAGGATGTATCTATTTTTGGAACATTCTGATTTGATCAGAACTCTGGATCTAGAAATAATTTTAAACTGTTAAAATGATAATACTATATTATTTTACAAAGCATACTACACATTTCAAGATTGTAACAGTGAATAGATAAGGATTACTGATTTAAGTTTTATAATGAAAAAAAATGTATAAATGACTAAATATAAATTTCAGAAGATTTATATACAGAGATCATGTCACTAATACCTGAAAAAGTATTGAAAAGAAAATGTTCAAAGT
>NW_011888791.1:10824962-10826109 GCF_000151845.1 Pteropus vampyrus | reverse complement strand
AATGAAAGATTATTTTAGTCCTCATTTTAATAGTTTAGGCAGAGTGAAAGGATTTTACAATCTGTTATCTTATTTGCTTATAAATATCTAATAGAAGCTAAAATAAAACAAAAAATAATTTATGGCCTTTATTGACAACTTTTATTTATTTATTTGTTTTTTTTTAAAAGTCTCATTAGTCTAGGTACAGACTTTGGAGGTTATAAACATAAAGTTCTTGCCATGTACAGTGCAAGGTGACAGTCCCAGCATCATGATAGGTCCAATATTATTAGGTGTGAGGGAAATGCTATAGGAGCAAAATAAGGGAGTATCATAATTTACTTTATGCAGTTATTTGAATGTTTATTTGAGGAAGATAAATTTCAACCTGAGTCTTCAAAGAGTGGGGGGAAAAATTGCCAAATGAAGTATAGAGAAGAGCCCTAAGCAGTGGTTGGAGAAGTAGGTTTGAGGTACTCAATTGCATGATCCAGTTGGAAGGTGTTAAAAGGTTCATCAAGTTAGAGCTACGTTAACTGAAGAGACAGATTTAAGCCATATATTCCATAGACTTACATATTATGTTAAGGGATAATACTGAGCTTTATAAAGTATATGGGGTCTTTAGGTATTCATCTGGAAGCAAATTTTTATTTTTGGAAGATAGTCCTAATAGCAGTGTGAAGCATATTGTGATGTACGAAAAGAATAACTGTCCATATAACTATCTCCAAAAATAAAGTATTTCTCTAGAGATAATATTAGCTCCAATTCTTAGAGGCACAAGAAAATATGTCTGGAATCCTCAAAGTTTAACTTTTGTTCACATTAATGTGTTAGAAATATAAATGTATAGTCTCAGAGTAACCAGTTACTAACATATCAACATTAAATAGTGTGTGAAATGTGTATTTAAACGTGTGTAAGGAAACATGTATTTTCTTACCCATCATAAATTGTCTTTATCTTTGCAGCAATCAAATGGTTTATGCCTGAAATATCCCTCTAATTTTCAGCATCCATAAGAAGTTAAGCCATTTAGTTGTAACATTATGTATCATCCAAAACCAGTTTTAAAAAAATTCACTTTTGTCAAATTGGTATTGATGGTAGAGTTAATAGCCTATTTATTCAATATAACTTAAGGAGTTTAGAGAGCAATAGA
>NW_011888791.1:10823041-10824912 GCF_000151845.1 Pteropus vampyrus | reverse complement strand
TTTCTGGACCAGGTTCGTAATTAGCTATTCACAAAATTTTATCTAATAGTAGAATATTCAAGTTCAAAGGGGTAGAAAGCTTTTATAATGCTATCTTCTTACAGAATTCTAATGCTAAGATTGTCATATAAAATTAATAAAACAAATTCCCATAATAAAAGGGATAGGCTAGAATTCATTGAGGCTTATTTCATAATCAATTTAATATTTCAATGCATATTGCCCAAGATGGAATGTAGTATAATCATTTTTTCTTAATGCATTTATCATGAAATTCTGTCTGATAGGTTACTGGAGAACTTATGAATTCTTTTAATCCTTCCCTAAATCTGAATTTCTTTTATTCACTATTTTATATTAAAAAAATACTTCCTATATATCCTTATCACAGTTCTGAGATTTTTCAGTTCTAGCAAGTGAGACAATATAGAAATATTTCTTCATAGCATGATTTGTGAAAGAGGAGAAAGGAACTAGCTAAAGAAAAAAGATATAAAATGGAAACCTGGATAGGACTAGAAGTGTTTGCAATGAAGCCCTGGAAAGGTAAAGGAAACTGGGGAAGAAGAATATTGAATTTTGGGATTGCATTCCTATATCTTTTGATTTGGGTAGCTGTGATGTATGGATAAGAGACTATTACAGGATGAAGTCATATTCTGAGGTATTCTAACAAAAAGTGATTAGTGTCACTGTCATAGAAAAAAAGTAGTTTGCTAAAATATATGCTTTTGCAGGTTAGAATTTTCCTCAAACTGATTAATAATTCAAGCAAATCAAACTTTCACAATACACATACTTTTGTATTCTGGGGACCGTGCGAATAAATAAATACAGTACTGTAATGTAAATGGAACCCTCCAATATCGTTCAGTTCACAGTCTGCGTAAATGTATAGTGGCTCTAAATGTAGAACATTCACATGAAAGGAAAACTCAATAGATAAACGAGTAAGAAAGCAAAATATATTTACAAACTTATCTTTAAAAATATTTTCACTGATCATGAGGCAATGTTGGACAAACCAAAATGGAGGGATATTCTACAAAAGACCTAACCAGTATTCACTAAATATATCAAAGTCATGGTGAACAAAGAAAAACTGAAAACTGTCAAAAATTAGAGATCTAAGAGACGTGATTAACATGGATTGTGTCTTGGAACAGAAAAAAGACATTCATTAAATAATCAAATCAAGTCTGTAGTTTAGTTAGTATTATGTCAAAGTTATTGTCTTTATTTTGATAAATATACTATGATTATGTAAACTTTTAAGATTAGGACAAGCTGATTGAAGGGTGCATGGAAATTCTCAGTATTATATATGCAACTTTCAGTACATCTAAAATTATTTCAAAATAGAATTTTAAAAATACACCAAAACAAAACATTAAAATATTTCCAGGAATGAAACAATGTTACTTATGAATTATTTATAACATACTTATTATTTTAAATGCTTTTAATATATGCTTTATGATTAGTATCTGACTTTAATGTTTTCTTTTTTATGGAAATCAAAATATTAAGTTAACATAAAATCTAAATTTAGTGTAATTTTTTTTCTTGAGGTATATGTTCCTCAATTATGACTTATTTTACTATGTCTTTGATTAACGTTTAAAAGATATATATTAAAGAATATATATTTTGGCTGAAGAAATTACACTTACCAAGCTTCCATTGTACAGAATGTACTCAGTCTTTTGACAGCAGTAATTTTAGTAATTTAAAAATTCGAATTAATTTATATGATATTGAAAGTTGAGCAGGAGGACAATAATGTATAGATCTGATGGATCCTATAAGAGAGCTACACAAAGAGAAACAGAATTTTTCTTTCAAAGATTAATTAGATAAGTTTTAAATAT
>NW_011888791.1:10816971-10819761 GCF_000151845.1 Pteropus vampyrus | reverse complement strand
GAACTGAGAAATACTCACATTATTGAAAAGATAAAAAAAGTGATGAAAAAAATTCATAATCTGACTTTTAATCCTCTATGTATGAGTAGAACAAATATAGATTAATACCTTAAATGTCCCAAAGGCTGAATTGGGAGTCTGTCTCAGAGGTAGCCTTTTCTGTATCCCACTCCCTGGTCATGATGACAACTGAAGGAGGATTCTTTCTTCGGCCTGGACAGAAATCAGCAGCATCCATTGAGTAAAGCTACTCAATTTTAGCCTAAAGAAACCACTGGAAATATAAACTATGATGACAAATTTAAGAAATTATTTTATTGTTTAATTTGGCTTATTAATATAGTAAACAGATTTTCAAAATGAGTAAATTTATACTAACTATATTAATTAAATATGTTACATGTTTTATATGTAAATACATTATTTTTATAAATACAAATAATACTAAATTTATACAACACATGGTTTTTCATTTAAATATTCCACTTGCTTGGTTGTTATTTATAAAAGTACAAGAAACTGTATAATGCACTTGATAAGAAAAACAAACAAGTACAGTATAAATCACAATAAATGAGCTCCCTAAGGCTAAAAGAATGTTTCAACACAAAAATATTCAGCATGGAAATATTGCTTCTGGCAGACATTCTGGAGCAAAAGTATGTTTTAAATTAAGTTTAATAATCTGCTTACTAAATTTGTTACATGATACACACAATATTTTCCCATTTTGCTCAATAACGTGGATATATTAAATAAAAGCTTCTAATTTTATTCCCTGTTTAAAAAATATTTCTTTTTAGCTATTAAGAACTGTCATATTGAATTGTGTTTTTCTTCTAGAATTTTTCTCAATAGTGTAGCTTTGGATATGTTTACTGAAAAATATTTGGCATATTTTATAATAATCTTGTTTTTATTGAAGAAATTATTTACACTATTATTTTTCTTCAATTGCATCATAAGACTGTTTATATTACAATTATAATACATGAAACTTGATGGTAATAACTCCCCCTCCCACCCTTTGTCACCTCCCAATAGCTGAAGAGACTACAGTCTTACATTGATTTTACCCAAAGACTGAGAAGCAATAGAGACTATAGTCTTACAGTTTTTACGTTTTGCAGTTAATGGATGTGTAGAAGTCAGGGAGAGAGAATTAGTGAGTTTGAGCAGAGGGGCAAGTAAGAGTTTCTGGAAATAAATAAAGTCTCTAATGAATGTCAACGTATAAAGAATGAGTTTTGTGTCTGTCCTTAATATCTCCTAGGAAGTTTATAGATAAAATTCCATAACCTTTGAGAGGATTTAGGCTTGCGTCTATGTGACCTAAATCCATTCAAATTTCAGTTATGTAAAATTTAAAGGGGCAAAATAAAACATTTGTAGAAAAATAATTCTACTTATTCTCTTTCCCCATACTGCCCACTTCCTTCTAGTTCTTTCATTATACTATAGGCCAAGTTTAAGAAATATGGTATATAGCATAACATTTCAAATGTTACTGCGCCTTTTCAAGTGCAGTGCAAAAGGGTGAGAAGAGGACCACCCACATACTTAGTATATGTTTTGATTTATCCAAAGACACAGACTCTTAACTAAGAGCAGAGTAATATAGCCTATCCTAGCAAAGCTTTCCCTCTTAGCTCCATGATGTGTACCCAGCTGCAAGTTAACCAGTCCTAGGTTAGGATTAAGCAAGTTCAGGAAATGCTCAGTTCTTATGGACTGAGAATACGTTTATATTCAATGTTTAAGCTGCCAGTGAGGAAAAACTTTCATGAACAAGCTGTATGCTTCCTGATAAGGAAACAAGTTTTCCCATTTTGACCATCAAGATCAACAAGTACACATCTTCATTTAGGCAGCAAAGGGGCATATGAGACAAAGTGTCCCTTAATAGTTCTTACCTTAGGTCTTAAAAATCTCCAAGTGCCATTTAACTTTAGTTATTTATGGAAATGATTATGTAGATTTCTTTGTAGCTAAATAATCTTCTCTGTAAACCCAACTTCTCCACTGACTTTACTTGTATAAATGTGATAAACTATGTCATTGGATTTGTAAAATTTACTCCACCCAGGGGTGAGCTTTTTAAGGCCTTTAGTTGCATAGGGACTTCACTTAACTTCTGAATTGAACTATCAAGATCCATGCAAGGCATCTCAGCTTCAGGAGAATTCAAAGCAGAAATTCCCAGAAGGGGTTTCATGCCCTTCTAATAGTATAGGCAAGTCAGGCTATCTAAATGGTTATGTCAGGTGGAAAACATTAATAAACAAAAGGACCCTGAGAGATCACCAGAATTGCAGATATCAAAAAGCACATCATAAAGCCTACTGCCCTTATCATGGTCACGAGTCAAAACCAGATGTCCAAACTTCTCCAATGATTAAGGTAAAATTTTTTGTTCTGTACATCCATAAATCATTTCTAGCCTACAAAAGTATGCACTAGTTTATAAGTCAAAATTTCACCAGAAATACTTTCTGCTTTTTAGGAAATCATGGTGTTCTGTCCTGCATTAACGATCTGAAAGCGTTACAATTTGCTGTTATAAGTGGTTGTGAAAACACAGCATGCATTCTTACCCTGAGAAAACAAAATGCCATCCACTTATACAATAATATAGTAGAATCTTACATGTAGAACTTACTTTAGGCTTAAAACATTTTAATCAGTCATTATTTTCCTCTAAATTTTATGAATTATTATTACTGTCTCAGGTTTGTGTGCTCAGCGCTTCAAATGCCAATATTCAATAGATCCGATTTTGGAGTGAGGAAA
>NW_011888791.1:10805357-10816921 GCF_000151845.1 Pteropus vampyrus | reverse complement strand
TTCAGTTATGTAAAATTTAAAGGGGCAAAATAAAACATTTGTAGAAAAATAATTCTACTTATTCTCTTTCCCCATACTGCCCACTTCCTTCTAGTTCTTTCATTATACTATAGGCCAAGTTTAAGAAATATGGTATATAGCATAACATTTCAAATGTTACTGCGCCTTTTCAAGTGCAGTGCAAAAGGGTGAGAAGAGGACCACCCACATACTTAGTATATGTTTTGATTTATCCAAAGACACAGACTCTTAACTAAGAGCAGAGTAATATAGCCTATCCTAGCAAAGCTTTCCCTCTTAGCTCCATGATGTGTACCTAGCTGCAAGTTAACCAGTCCTAGGTTAGGATTAAGCAAGTTCAGGAAATGCTCAGTTCTTATGGACTGAGAATACGTTTATATTCAATGTTTAAGCTGCCAGTGAGGAAAAACTTTCATGAACAAGCTGTATGCTTCCTGATAAGGAAACAAGTTTTCCCATTTTGACCATCAAGATCAACAAGTACACATCTTCATTTAGGCAGCAAAGGGGCATATGAGACAAAGTGTCCCTTAATAGTTCTTACCTTAGGTCTTAAAAATCTCCAAGTGCCATTTAACTTTAGTTATTTATGGAAATGATTATGTAGATTTCTTTGTAGCTAAATAATCTTCTCTGTAAACCCAACTTCTCCACTGACTTTACTTGTATAAATGTGATAAACTATGTCATTGGATTTGTAAAATTTACTCCACCCAGGGGTGAGCTTTTTAAGGCCTTTAGTTGCATAGGGACTTCACTTAACTTCTGAATTGAACTATCAAGATCCATGCAAGGCATCTCAGCTTCAGGAGAATTCAAAGCAGAAATTCCCAGAAGGGGTTTCATGCCCTTCTAATAGTATAGGCAAGTCAGGCTATCTAAATGGTTATGTCAGGTGGAAAACATTAATAAACAAAAGGACCCTGAGAGATCACCAGAATTGCAGATATCAAAAAGCACATCATAAAGCCTACTGCCCTTATCATGGTCACGAGTCAAAACCAGATGTCCAAACTTCTCCAATGATTAAGGTAAAATTTTTTGTTCTGTACATCCATAAATCATTTCTAGCCTACAAAAGTATGCACTAGTTTATAAGTCAAAATTTCACCAGAAATACTTTCTGCTTTTTAGGAAATCATGGTGTTCTGTCCTGCATTAACGATCTGAAAGCGTTACAATTTGCTGTTATAAGTGGTTGTGAAAACACAGCATGCATTCTTACCCTGAGAAAACAAAATGCCATCCACTTATACAATAATATAGTAGAATCTTACATGTAGAACTTACTTTAGGCTTAAAACATTTTAATCAGTCATTATTTTCCTCTAAATTTTATGAATTATTATTACTGTCTCAGGTTTGTGTGCTCAGCGCTTCAAATGCCAATATTCAATAGATCCGATTTTGGAGTGAGGAAATGTTTATTGATCGAGAAGGCGCTGACCTAGAAGATGGGACTCTCAATTGTTCATCAAATCCATCTTAAGTGCCTCCAGTTTAAGTATGTTTTATTGCCACCTCTTTAGGAGAGTCCCCTTTTGAAAAGGGGTTGTTTTTGTGAAGAGAGAGAGAGAGAGATGGAGGGAGAAAGGGAGAGAGAGAGAAAGAGAGTGAGAGAGAGCATGCATTTCACTCTATTACATTATTAATATAAAGTTAATAATGGAAATAGTCAAATTAGACCTGTGGTAATTGAAAAAGTGCCAAATATACAGTAATTTTTTTCAGTAATTGACTTTAAACATATCATCCAATTTTTCCCCTAATTTTTCCAATGCAAAGACATTCGACTAGATTTGAACAAAGTCAAAATGACTTAATTACATTGCAATTCTCAGTTTTCTGTTACCATATTATTTTTGCCTTATATTCTGAATAATCAAAGTATTCACCATCTCATGTTGTCATAGGTAAACGCAAAAATAAATGATCTAAGATTGATTTACCACATATGCAGTGCTAAATGCTCATTAAATTTATATATTAAACTCAACTGGGGGGGACAGTGGAAATGAAAGTGAAATTTTAGCTACTTCAATGAAGTAGAAACTGAATTGCTGAAAACACTTGAATCCTATTATCATTGATGAACTGCTTCAAGAGATTGAAAAGTTTTAGAGGTGAATTCCTTTAAAAACAAACTGATAACCCTAAAATTTTTGCAATCTGTGGAGCTGATTGTTTAAAGTTCATCAGAAAGAATGCAGCTTGCACATTTACTAAGTTACGCTGTGTGATTTTCCAGGATTTTATTTTTTTGCATGTGATAGACAATTTTTATGAAAAAAAAAAAACTTACCATTTGAATTGAAATGTTTGAAAAATTTTATACAACTGGCTAAAGTGATAAATAAGATAACAATGAAAAAATGAATTTCAATTTGAACTTTTTTACAAAAATAATGTAGCTAAATTCCATCAATCAGATATTAAATGACAACATGCAGTGTGTTTCATGTTTCATATTCAGATAATATAAATTTTCATAAATTCAAAAAAGATTCTTTTTACTTTCAGTGACATTTCATTGCTCAATCTCCAAAGAAGTCTTTAAAATAGATAATTATTTTAAAAAATGATTCTTAATACCAAACAATTTATTTCCTTTCCATGGAAAGTGAAAGGCCTAAATCTCAGAAGAGTTTTGGAACATTCAAAATGGTTTTCATCCATTTATAATTCTATTGTTACTATGTCAATGGAAATGTATTTCAAATTTAAATAACCAGTTACATGAATGAGTCAGATGCTAAGTGAGGATTATGACTCGTTGTGATTATATTTAATCTAAAAGGAAAAAATGAGTCTAGAGGAGACTGATATATATGAAAGCAAGAATAGAGGGGCTAGATTAATTATTCTACCAATTTGTTTACTGACATTGAACATATCTTTTAATTAGTTTTACAACATTTTCACATAGTAAAACTGTAACACTAAGATATTAATATATTGATTTAGTAAACAATGGTGTGCAAAAATTATAGTTGTGTTCTTTTAAACAACAGATTTTCATTTGCTTTTTTGGAAAATTATTTTTATTATCTCCCCAAAAGAAGACAGAAAAAAAAAAATATTTTTAAAAAGTGAACTAAATTAAAAGAGAAAGTCACTCTTTTACCCTAAGTATTCTCACAAATACCTAGTATTTTCATACCCATAAAAAGGGCCCCCAGAATTGTGAAGACAACATTCAAATGCAGTGAATAAAGTAGGTTTGTAGTCATTAAGTGATGATAACATTTGTACTGTGCTCAAAATATTACCTCAGCCTTCCCAACAACCTTGCTTAAACACAAAAAAATACAGAACAATTACTTTTTCTTGGCATTTTAAATGTCAATAAACTGACATTCAGTTAAGTTTAAGAATTTTTCCCTATGTTGCATCACCAATGAATGATGCAGAAACCAATTTCACAGACCAAGTCTCATAATTCTTCAATTAAAAATGTAAAAAGTTAAGTATATAAATTAATATACATATCTAGACTAGGATTAATGAGACTTTTGTTACATGTATATCAAAAGAATAATTTAATTTTAAAATAAAAATTAGCAAGTAGCTAATTGCTAAATTAAAATTCATCTCTCAACTCAGAACTCTCCCTTGAATTCTGGATTTTGAGGTTATATATTTCCCTGAAAATTTAGCTTATATAAATGTAATATCAATTTCTTTTAAATGCTTCATAGGAGAGAAAACCAAGTAATATGAAAAAAAAGTGTTAAGAATGGTTTTTCATTTGAGATAGGATGTTCATGAAAGACCTTTCTATGATGTGATAAGAAGCAACACCTGAGAGTGGTATTAGAGCAAGTGCTAACAAATATCTAAAAATCATTCCTGAAAGAATAATTAGTAAGTTCGAAGTCCTGGGGTCAAGAACATGCTGGACATGATTTAGAAAAACAATCAGCCAGTCTGGCTGAAAACTGTAAATGAGTAGTCAATTTATGAGTGAGAACCGAAAGCACATAGAAACAATGTATCTCATGATAAGAAATCTGGAAATAGTTTCAGTATAATAAATGTTTTTGTAGAGTTTTGAGCTAAGAAGAAAAATAATGACAAATTTTTAAAGGATTATTCTAACTGACTGTGAAGAACAGGTTATAAGAGAACAAGAGTAGAAATAAGAAAGAGTTTGGAGGCTCCTGCAGTGGTCTGATTGAGAGATGATGGTGGCTAAGGAAAGGTCATTAGCAGTGAATGTGGTGCTGTTATGTAGCTAGTCAGACATGAGCGACAGGGAACAAAGGAAAAGGGGCCCAGCTCTGTAATCATAGAAAATTCCCTCGAAGACCTTCTTACAGGATCTCCCAGAAATACCTCCCTTTTAGGGTCATAAATGACCCCAAATCCTAGAGCACAAAGGCCATAAAAGCTGCTGGTAAACCAGCTACAATGCATGCACAGAAAGTACTGCCCATAACTTCAACCTCATTACACCATCATTATAATATCATGACCATGCCTGAAAGTTCATGAATCTAATTATCACAGACTGAATTCTGGGGATGCATAAGGGCACTAGGCAAAGTTATTGCCTAGTGTCAATGAGATGTCAATCAAAATGACCTCACTTGCCAATCACCTAGGAATGGCTTTGGAACCACCCTTCATAGCCCAAATATAAGGCAGACATTCCCGCTTCTGGGCCTTTTGTATTCGAGGCTCTCCCCGTTTTTGCCCTTGTGGGCTCTCCTTTTTGCTCCTTTTTTCTTTTGCTGGGTTCTCTCTCTTTCTGGTGGTCTTTTATGGCCTTTTTGCCCTTTTTTATCCATTTTGGCCCCTTTGTGTTGGCCCCTTTTTGCCCTTTTATATCCATTTTGGTCCCTTTGCGCTGGGACCATTTGCTTCCTTGAGGCATTCTTTGTCTTTCTAAAATATACTTTTAATAAAACTATTAAATATCAATGACTTGTGATTCTTCACTGCCGTCATTTGAGGAAGAGTAAAAATGCTAACTACAGGTCTGTGCTATTGTTAACACTCTCTCTTTCACCTACTGTTGAGGTGACACCAAACTCCGATTGGCCCCAATGGTGATAGTGATACATGACTCAGAATATAATTTGGATTTAAAGCTAAAGGTTAATTCTTGATGATGGTTGAGATGTGGGATGTGAGAAAAGAAAGGATTTAAGGAGGATTATGAGATTTTTAGGTTGAGCAACTAGTACCATTTACTGCCTTAAGAAAGCTAGCGGAGCAGTAGGTGGAAGTGGAATTTAAAAATAAAGACTTTAATTTAGGAAATATTGAATATTCATACGACCTACAAATAGAGATATTAACTAATCAGTTGGACGTATACTTCTAGAGCTTAATTTGGATTCCTGATTATAGATGACATTGAAGTCATGGATATAAATGAAAGCAAAGTAATTGTTAGAGAAGAGACCATAGCATTGAGCCTTGGTACATTTCAATAATTTTAGATGGAGAAAGTAAACTAAATCCAGCAAAGAACAATGAAAACAGGATAACAGTGAGGTAGGAAGAAAATAAATGTGTGTCTACTAAAGACAAATGAAGAAAGTTTAAAGAAACAGGGGCTAATATAAATATACTATGTCAAATGCTGCTGCTAACTCAGGTAAAATTATGACATAGTGACCATTGGATTTAGTGCTTTAGTTTTGTTTTCACAGTTTCCAATAGGATTACGTGAAATGCAAAAAAATAAAAAATAAAAATAAATAAATATTAAAAAGATAGATTTAATTTTAATCTCTTCAATGTGAGGATAAATCTTCTAAGATACATGTGAAAACCATCATGTAAAATTTGATGTGTGAGAGTGTTTGAAATGAGCCTTGAGAGATAAATAAGATTTTAGTAGATAGTGATAGTGTGGAGGCATAATCAAAAGGATAGGGGATGATCAACAGTTTGTATGGAATAGAATATAGGTGATGGTGATTGTGAGAGATTGTCTACAAACACAGCCACCGATAATTCTTTCCGTCTCTATAACCACATGTTTTTCCTCCCATGGAGAAACGAGTCTATTTACACTCTGCCCTGATCTTACTAGCCTTGTGACTCGCTTTAAGTAATAAAATGTCTTCATCTCCTTTGAATAGTATGAATGAAGTCTAAACACAGGTTTATTTCTTATCAAGATAAGCTTTAAAGATATTTGCAGTGAAAAATCAGAAAACTATTCAAGGGATCACTCTATACTATATATCTCGACTTATAAAATATCAAGTTAAAAATGTCCTGATAGGGTTGGATAATGAAAAAAGAGAAATCACAATAAAAGACAAATAAGTAGGGATGTCCAGTTATTTTAAATTTCTGCTAAGTATAATCGGACTTAATTAAGATGATGCCATTAAAAAAAATATTGCATATATAATTTGGATAACAGAGGGTGGAGAATAATCTCTACATAACTTCTAAAAATAAATTGAAGTTTTTAGTATTTATAAATTGTTTTAAGTTTCTCAGATAAAATAAACTCATTTTATCATGGTCAAATATAATTTTTGATTATTAATATACACAGAAAAGTATTAAAGATGATTACCTATATATGATAGAAATGAGACTTTTATGAAAATCTCAATGTATGCAAAGCAGAGAAATTTTTTTTATTTAAGCAGATTTTATCAAATTATGTTGAATGTCATTCTACAAGTAAACTTCATAGAGGATTTCTCTTATTCTCACTTTGCTGCATACAAAACGACTCTTCTCCAAAACTGAAAATAATATTGTTTTCCTACACAGTATGTTTGACTAATATCCAGGCTTTGCTTCCTGAAAGTATATTATTTTCTACAATTGTACTACTCTTAAGCCTGCAATTTTTATATGTTATTAAGTCATGAATCTTACAGAACAGCAAAATTAAGCATAATCACAATTTAGATTTTTATTATTTTTGTATAGAATCCCAACATGCTATCTCAAAAAAGCCTTTTTGTAATGTGGAAACTTACCCTGAAGTGATCATCTAACCAAGAGAAGAAATCGATGAAAAATGATGAAAACATCATGTTTCATTTTTTCCCCCAGACTCAATGTTCCCAACATGTTCTGACAATTGGATTTTTATTTTGAACAAATAACTCAAAGTCTTCATACAAAAACAACTCAACTGAATAAGAATAAAGTTAACTTTAGTGCAATTTTTAAAAATCAATCTGATCCTTTTGGCAAAAAGGAAACAACTGACTCATTTCGGCAAGGTGCCAAAACTAGGCCACTGTTTAATAAATTGCCCTTTTCACTAAGGAAATGGCAACAGAATTGTCAGGATCTATGTAATCGTGGCATCTGCAAGGAGAACAAAATTAAAGAGGATAATTTTTCTTTGATTATCTGTAAACGGTCTGAAACCTAGGTAAATGTGTGTGTGGCATTTGGGGATAAAGGAAAGAGCTGAAGTGTTCTGTCCCCTAAATCACAGCTTTCATTTTCCAGAACAAGGATATTTTACATAGAATACTTTGTATAATCGATGATATAGTTTACTCATGCTCTTTCTTTATCAGCTAAAATGTGCTAATTTCTCAGATGGCTATATTTTTCTAATGTCAAAGCCAAAAATGAACAGCCTCTAAGAATCTCCAGGTCTTTTCTATAATGAACAACTTTGTTCCTGTCAGGACAGGGGCGTCTCAATGAAAACTCGGAGTTGTAGTACCAGTTATTATACACACATCTAAGTGGTCAATGAAAATATGTCCTTCTATTTTCAACATTGGCATCCAATGTTACATAAGAACATGTGGCATGGGTTGCTTAGAGTAGGCAACATTGTTCATAACTGACATCCTTAGCAATCATTTGACTCTTGAGCAAAATGTGTTCTCTTTTCTTATATTCTAAAATGACAGAACCTATTCATCATGTATTTTAGATAACGAAGTGATTATATCAAAATTATCAGTTCATAAAATGAGCTCATTTAATGAGAGAGAGAGAGGGATGGAGGGAGAGAGAGAGAAGGAGAGAGAGAGAATGATATAATTATATAGCACCTGCTATGTCCTAGGGACTATAAATAAGCAGTTAATATTATTTTTCTTAATTCCAATAGGAAATTTTTAGGAATTAATTCCTGTATTCC
Organism: Pteropus vampyrus; assembly: GCF_000151845.1. NCBI lineage: Eukaryota > Metazoa > Chordata > Mammalia > Chiroptera > Pteropodidae > Pteropus > Pteropus vampyrus. The sequence continues at coordinate 10,808,808 of NW_011888791.1, read as the reverse complement.
CTTTCAGATGTGAAAATTGATGATAATAAATGACAGGTCATCTGATTCAAAAATCCATGTTATGTCAAATTCCACACTGCCTATTTACTTTTTTGCATTATCTTTTCTCAGCACTGTTTTTCTTTCCCACTAAGGTCACAATGACCTTGAAGTTTAGAGTATATCTCATTTCATTTTTGTCATTTTGTCAGCCCTGACCTTGATTCCTTACACTAAGTTTTATCTATTCATTCTCATAGTGGTCACTATGTCCTGAAAGCACATTGGGATATTAAACTTCAACCCCTTTGTAAAATTATCTATTGGCTATTGTTCAGTCACTTTTCTCTTAGATTCACTTCTTTCTCTCCTCTCTTTGTCATATACAGGTCTGTTTTTATAATTCATCTTTAGAACTGATATCACATACTATCTCAACGGTCACTGACGTTCTACATGTTATTTCATTGACATTTGCATCTGATTTGTGCCATCCTGGGAATTGTTATCCTGAGATAGTCAAATGACAGTGATATTTGAAAATTATCTTCTGTATGAACTACTGTTATTCATTTACTTCCCATGGTTCCAAAATTCGAGAGCTGTACTATCCAATACAGCAATAGCCTCTACCCACATGGGGCTACTGACAATTTCAAATGTCAATGTTAATCAAATTGAGATATACTACAAGTGTAAAATACAGATCAGCATTTGAAAATTTAGTACATATATTGAAAGAAAGTAAAATGATCTCATTTACATTTTTCATATTGATTACATATTGAAATGATAATATTTTTATATATGTGCTACATGAAATATATTATTAAGTTAATTTGACCTATTTATTTTCTTTTTTAATGTGGTCACTAGAAAATTTAACATATGTAGCTTTTATTTGTGGCTCACATTATATTTCTTTAGAGTCTCAAATTAAAGTCAATCTGTAAGCATTAAGGCACAAGAAGTGTGGGTGGTAGTAAATGCCAGAAGTATATGAATGGGGCTGAGAGAGAAAAATGTGAGGGGAAGAATAATTTGGTACTTCTTTTCTGTTAGAAATTTCTGGTAAGTGCTAAAAGCATTGGCAATCACTTTTTATGTAGTACTTTATAAAAATGTAAAACTGTTGATAATTATAAACCTTTATGTCTTCTTACTATAGACTATAATTTTAGAGGTCAAGAAAGGGCAATTTCTTATCAAGCTAACATCTAGTGTATACTCATTTCTCAATTAATATACAGTTAGTTGAATTGAATTTTTTTTAAAAAAATGGAACACATATAAATCCACATAAAATGAGATTTGAGTAGTGAGTAGTCAAATGTAGGCAAACTAAGTTCACATTCTTCCCTAAATCCCTCTCAATAACTACCACTATCTTCTCACAGGTTCAAGATCAAAATGAAATAATGTTTTATTTCTCCACTTCCCTCAGCACCCACACCTACCCCATCACTGAGTCTGTAGGCTGTAACTACAAATATACCAATCCATTCTCTTCTTTCCATCTCTTCTCCTAATATTATATTAGAAGCAACAGTTCTCTCCTATATGAACAACTGCATTTGAGGTCTCCCAGTTTCCAATCTTGTCTTCCTTAATTTACTCTCCACAGAGCATCTAGAATAATATTTAAAAAATGACAGTCATAGCTCTTTATATATTACTTAAAATCTTCATGTGGCTTGATGTTGAATTTGGATTAAAATTTATATTCGGCCTCCTCACAAGACCTCCTCATAAGTTCTAATGCCTGCTTAATTCTCCATCTTCAAGTCTTATCATTGTCTGTCTTGTTCACTATCGTCCAGCCACACCAGCCTTTGTTTATTCTATGTTCTATACATATTTCTGATTAGGGCTTTTGCTTTTGATATAATCTCCTCCACAGATCTTTCTGTGATGGATGTCTCAGCTCAAATGTTATTCCCTAAGAAATGAATTCCTACAAAGGATTTCTCATGAACTCATTTTCCTCCTCAGACATGTCATCATCCTATTTTGTTTTTAACTCATAACTTATTTCTAACTGAAATTGTCATTACTGATTTGATTATTTTTAATATATGTTTTTCTTACAGTAAATTGCAATTACCATTAGAACATGGGTCTTGTCTATCCTGGTCCCTTGGATTATCAGCAATCTTAATGGCTCTAGATATAAAAAATGAGTTAAATAATTTATGCAGAAATGCAAAATAAAATGATTATTAAGGCATAAAGAGAAGTTCAGAGATAAAATTGAAACACTGAAAGATATCTTTCACTATTTATAATTTTTGATGAGCTACTGTATCCTACTAGATTTATTTTCTGAATTTTACAAGATGTTGTAAGAAAGTATATGCTTTCAGATGCTAACAGTGCATGCCACTGAGATTAAATTAAATTAATTAATTCAAGATTAATTATATATACTAGCACCTCTATGGTTCTTTATAATAAAGTCCTCACCCTCAAAACTAGATCTAGTTCTATCAAAATAATGGACAATTTAGGACATCCACTCATTGAGCCTTTCGTCCCCCAGGATCCCTTGGACTAACCTCATGGGTGACTGAAATGATACATCATAATTATTCAGAGTAGATATTAACCCATGTGTTATAATTTTGAGGATATCTGAGCAGATTACCCTATCAAAATATTTGGCCCTATATGAACCAACAAGAGATTTATCATTAGATATTAACTTCTTATTTAAAAAAAAAAATATCTTTAGCAATAAGATATGAAAACTGTAAATATTCTTTGACATAGGAACATATTAAGTTTAGATGAACATTAACATCATAAGATGTGATGAAGAGCACCAGGCTAGCTAGCTGAGAGAAATGCTCCTCAGAATGGATATTTGGCAAGGGGAACTGAGAGTAATTTGTGGGTATTGCTGTTTAGCTTGCTGATATGGAGGTGGTTTCAGAAATACAGTGGAAGAATAAAGATACCTGAACGGTGAGCACAGATCTCTAAAAGATAGACAGGAATGATTAGAAGAGATGAAAAGAAAAATATTCAAAATAAATGCTTGCAATATAATAAGAACCAAATAGGATAGTTTTAGAGCCAAAAGAAAGGGCACATAAATAGCTTTTGATATTAGAGGTGAATATGATATATTTATAAAGTCATAGCTCATAAAATATTCTAATGTGAATTATAATTATTTCATTGAACACTCATAATATTCTGTCAAATAGGTAAGAAAATGCTATTTTATTTTTGCTATAGAGTTTAAAAAGTGTAAATTCCTAGATATTAAAGAATCGGCCCAGTTTACATGGTTAATGACTCTAAGCCCTTTGTTCTAAATCACTCGATCTATTTCTTAATTTTAGAGGACTATACCTTATGCAACTAGAGAAAGAAAGGAAGTTCCTTCGGTCAATTGAGGGAGAAAAGAATATTTCTGAATGGTGACTTTTGTCTCACATATTGCTGTTTATCCTCTCTACTTGGGTAA
>NW_011888791.1:10794143-10805307 GCF_000151845.1 Pteropus vampyrus | reverse complement strand
TAATTCTCCATCTTCAAGTCTTATCATTGTCTGTCTTGTTCACTATCGTCCAGCCACACCAGCCTTTGTTTATTCTATGTTCTATACATATTTCTGATTAGGGCTTTTGCTTTTGATATAATCTCCTCCACAGATCTTTCTGTGATGGATGTCTCAGCTCAAATGTTATTCCCTAAGAAATGAATTCCTACAAAGGATTTCTCATGAACTCATTTTCCTCCTCAGACATGTCATCATCCTATTTTGTTTTTAACTCATAACTTATTTCTAACTGAAATTGTCATTACTGATTTGATTATTTTTAATATATGTTTTTCTTACAGTAAATTGCAATTACCATTAGAACATGGGTCTTGTCTATCCTGGTCCCTTGGATTATCAGCAATCTTAATGGCTCTAGATATAAAAAATGAGTTAAATAATTTATGCAGAAATGCAAAATAAAATGATTATTAAGGCATAAAGAGAAGTTCAGAGATAAAATTGAAACACTGAAAGATATCTTTCACTATTTATAATTTTTGATGAGCTACTGTATCCTACTAGATTTATTTTCTGAATTTTACAAGATGTTGTAAGAAAGTATATGCTTTCAGATGCTAACAGTGCATGCCACTGAGATTAAATTAAATTAATTAATTCAAGATTAATTATATATACTAGCACCTCTATGGTTCTTTATAATAAAGTCCTCACCCTCAAAACTAGATCTAGTTCTATCAAAATAATGGACAATTTAGGACATCCACTCATTGAGCCTTTCGTCCCCCAGGATCCCTTGGACTAACCTCATGGGTGACTGAAATGATACATCATAATTATTCAGAGTAGATATTAACCCATGTGTTATAATTTTGAGGATATCTGAGCAGATTACCCTATCAAAATATTTGGCCCTATATGAACCAACAAGAGATTTATCATTAGATATTAACTTCTTATTTAAAAAAAAAAATATCTTTAGCAATAAGATATGAAAACTGTAAATATTCTTTGACATAGGAACATATTAAGTTTAGATGAACATTAACATCATAAGATGTGATGAAGAGCACCAGGCTAGCTAGCTGAGAGAAATGCTCCTCAGAATGGATATTTGGCAAGGGGAACTGAGAGTAATTTGTGGGTATTGCTGTTTAGCTTGCTGATATGGAGGTGGTTTCAGAAATACAGTGGAAGAATAAAGATACCTGAACGGTGAGCACAGATCTCTAAAAGATAGACAGGAATGATTAGAAGAGATGAAAAGAAAAATATTCAAAATAAATGCTTGCAATATAATAAGAACCAAATAGGATAGTTTTAGAGCCAAAAGAAAGGGCACATAAATAGCTTTTGATATTAGAGGTGAATATGATATATTTATAAAGTCATAGCTCATAAAATATTCTAATGTGAATTATAATTATTTCATTGAACACTCATAATATTCTGTCAAATAGGTAAGAAAATGCTATTTTATTTTTGCTATAGAGTTTAAAAAGTGTAAATTCCTAGATATTAAAGAATCGGCCCAGTTTACATGGTTAATGACTCTAAGCCCTTTGTTCTAAATCACTCGATCTATTTCTTAATTTTAGAGGACTATACCTTATGCAACTAGAGAAAGAAAGGAAGTTCCTTCGGTCAATTGAGGGAGAAAAGAATATTTCTGAATGGTGACTTTTGTCTCACATATTGCTGTTTATCCTCTCTACTTGGGTAATTAGCTCTGAAGAATAATATTTCAAAGGAGGCACACTATAAACAAATAAGAAATCAATACAATAAGTTTTTGAAAATGAAAGTCTATGAAAGAAACCCTATGAAGGTAGCTAATTTATAAAGTGACTCCTAACCCCAGAAGCACACAGAGACATATTTTATCTGAGATGCTTTCATTTTCTTTTTTAAAAAAATTAAAGCATCTTATACTTTGTTGTTTTTTCATCTCACAGGCTTCCAGTGATCAAACTAATTATTGTTTAAAAATTATTATATTAAATAATTCTTTTGGATCTACCTTAATTTAATATTTAAGAGTTACTTTTCAATTATGTAAATGTATTAGTACCCTGCTATGTTTAATTATGATAAAAGTTCTTTTAATTAAGATATATTAATTTTACATGAAGAAAAATACATATGGGTATGAAAAGAGATACCTTAGCTTGAAAACAGTAAATTAGGATATTTAATACTTTTTTTAAACAAAAAAAGAGCCTGCTGAATAATAGATATGCTTCAGACTTGGTAATTTATTTGGTTAGTTTCTTTAGGGAAAACTGTAAAGAGTTCTACACTAACTGGAAAATTAAGAAGCAATAATGAAACAGTCTCAATTAAACGAATTAAAGACATTGGTAAGGATGATTGTTTTATAAATCTTATAGTGTCATAAATGATGAAAGAGCTGTCATGATATTAAAAACTTGTTTGAATACTGGATGTCATGCAGAATATTCTATGACAATGAATGTAAAGTCTATGGGATATATTCAGCAACTGTACACTTATGATACTGTTCTATACGCATCCCAGGATAGATTTAATTACTTAGCCGTTATGGCCTGCTGTTCAGTATACTGTGTGTTAATATTGATGGTGTGAATGTATTATTAAAATATAATTTTAACAATTTAAAATATTTTCTAACTAACATATAGTAAATTAAAAACTTTGGTCATTTTTTTATTTTGATTTTAAGTCAAAGTTTATGGTAAAGAGAGTTGTCTAATATTTTGTAGAGTTATTAACTTTAATCAACATAGAAATTTACAGTAATAAGGAAATAGAGAATTATTATGTGCAGAAATAAAATTCAAAATTAATAAATCTCTAACATTTTGCAAATACCTCTCTTTTGCTAGAGTCTTTAGCTATAAAATAATAATGTTATCACATATTTACATATCTTAGTTGTTATTGATACAGGACAGGGCAAATTCCCCTGAGTGGGGGGAACTCAAACCCTATACCAAGAGTTCTTGGCTGTGGTCAAGAAAGAGTTCAAATGCATGCCAGAGTAAGAGTCAAAAGGAAAATTTTATTAGAGAAGGGGTAACGCTCCATAAAGAGGCAGAGAGTGAGAGCACCTGAGAGAGATTCAGAGGAACAGACAGAGAGAAACAGAGACAGTGAGGAACGGAATAAAGACACCAGAGAGGGACCCCACGTATTTAAGTGTCGGGTAATTCAGTTTATATATCATTCTTAGTTTCTGTGAATTATAGTTTAAAGACTTTGTTTATCCATTTTCTTTTGATGGTATGGACATTCAGTGTGAAAGGATAAAGTATGTTGAGAGAAAAGGTAAGAATATTTAGTGTGAAAGGCCTGCCAGTAATTCCCAGCCTTTGATCCATAGATTCCCCAGGGTTTTAGCAGTAGGAAATGAATGATTTTATTTTGTGTAGAAAATGAATGACTTTGTTTTGTGTAAGGCATCACTTTTAAAGACCGTATTTTCCTGTTTTCCCTTCATGTTGTGGGGAAATGGTTTAATAGCAATGCCAGCAGAAATCATGTTTTGTTCTGCAGCTTTCTTGGTGATCTGGCTGTAGTGCTCATCAGCATATTGCAGTCTCTGAATATAGTTTGATTTGATATTTTAGTTCTCTTGCCTCCTACCTACACTATTATATAATTTATATATTATATGTATAATACTAACATTATATATGCCCTCATATATCCACAATATATCTCCAACTGTTATTATTGCTGTTATTATTCAATGACAGATGTATGGCTTTTATTTTTAGAATACATCGGTATTAAATCGCTTTTTAATTGAGGATTTTTTTCTTACTGAAACTACATGTCCAATATGATATTACTACATTCAAGGATGTGGAATAAATGAGCTAGACTTTTTGGGTCAAATTTATCAAGGGAAACATTTAGTAAATGTTTAAATTTAGGAATTTCAAAATCGGAAAGAAAAAAAGCCCATTGTTGGCTTGTAAAGATTTTTCATCTTTTTTTATCTTTGTATTTGATTAAGTAGTGAAGCTGCTAAAACTGAGTCTATCTGATTTTAGCTCTTTTTCTTCAAATCATTCTGTTTTAAGACACAGATCTTGATCTGTGAGACTTTATAACTCCTGCTTTTAAAACAATTCTGTTCATAAAAATGTTATTGAGATTAAAAAAAAAAGGGGGTCCTTCTGCCTGTGCGTGTCTAAGCCAGAGAAGAGATATGTGCAGGTTTTGCAGCAAAGAAAGTAAGGTTTATTATAGAGTTACAAGGTCTGGAGACACAGGTGAGATATCGCTCAAAGAAAGGCTTGGCTCCTTGGGTATCTCGGGAGTACAGATTGTATAGGGAAAAATCAGTTGTCCTGGAAACTAAGGAAGTTGGGGTCTTGGGTATTACTCAAGGGGCATGAAATAATTGATCAATGTTTTTGGTTTTAGAGTCATCTATGGTGCCATCCTGTCTGGTCCTATGGTCTGGTCCCCTGGCCAGAGGGGTTGTTGTTCTGTTTTAATGGGCCTGGGGCTGAAACACATCTAAAGCTAAGACTTTATCCTTAGTCTAAAGTCTAACCTAAATTGATTATCCTCAGGATTATAGACCTGAGACTCAGTTAATCTTATGTCCTAAGGTTTAATGATTAAGGAACAGGCATACAGAGGCTAAGGGTGAAAAAAAAAAAAAAAAGCAAACACAATGCCATTACCTGGGCCAAATGAGCCTGAATTAGAGAAATAAACTGTATTAAAGAAAGTTTGTGTGCAGTTACAAAAAGTCCTTTGAATTGTTTTCTTTAAATAGAAATCTGCCTTTATATGCTAAATGGTCATATAATATAATCCCTGCCAAACCTGAAATCTGAAAATGCTTTTTTAGAATTAGCTAAAGTGATACTGTTAAGCAGTTAGGTAGACATGAGTGACCAGAGGAATGCAGGCTCAACCCAGAGACCTTCCTTAAGACCTCTCAGAAATACCCATTTTGTGGTTAAAAATATCCTTACATCCTGAAATACAAGAAACTAAAAAAAACCCACAAAATAGCCACTGGTTTAGTCTGGCCACAAGTGCTTGTGCACCTAGTACATATTCTGTCCTTTGATCTCAGCCTCATTATACCATATTATAATATTATACATATGCCCGGAAGTTCACGAATCTGATAACAGACTGAATTCTGGGTAACCGCATACACAATAGACAAAAGGTGATATAACAGCCAACTGTCAATCAAAATGACCTCACATGCCAATCATTTAGCACCACTTTTGTAACCTTCCATCACAATCCAAATATAATGCAGACTTCCCCATTTCTATAGCCTTCCAGCCATCTCTGATATAGCCCATTTCTCTCTTGAAACATATTTTCATAAATCTTACTTTTCCTAAATTTTGCTAATCTATAATTTTTTACTGCATCCAAGGAAAGGACTGAGGCCCCCTCAGCACCATTGTGAAAATGATGGATTTGGCTCAACTGCAATGGTAATAATACCCCCTCTGAATTGTCCATAGCCTTTGTCTATTCCTAATACAAAATTCATGATTTGCTTATGCTTCTACTTAGGTTTTTTCAAAACACTTGCATAGATAAAATCAGAGAGAAGCTTACTTTCTAATTCAATCTAGCAAAAAATTTACCCTAGTAAGGACTCAAACACCAAGCAGAAGGAAGACCTTAACTCTTGGTTTGCTGCCAGCTGCTCTCAGGACATGTAGTTGACCATCCTCTTTTGCCTACTTACTTGACTAAGGGAAAAACCAACCACAGCCCTGTTTTCTTGCAGCAAACAGCTACTCTGACATAAGTTCATCAGGGAAATTAAAGTGGAACATATGATTGTTATTGTGTTCTTTCTAGTGTAAATATGATTTTATCTTAATCATAAATTATAAATATGAGCAGATAACAAATATTATTCCAGGCACAAAGGGAGAAATAACAGGTCAAAATGGGTGGATTGTGTTAAATAAACACTCCCTCCAGTTATAATTTGAAACATGGGTCCCCAGTCCCTAGATTGTGGACTAGTACCAGTCTGTGGTCTATTAGGAACTGGGCTGCACAGCAGGAAGTGAGCAGCAGGGCAGCAAATAAAGCTTCATCTGTACTTTCAGCCACTCCCCAATGCTAACATTACCCCTCAACTTCACTTCAGATCATCAAGCATTAGATTCTCATAGGAACACTGGTCCTTCATGGCAAAAAGGTTGGGGACTGCTGATTTGGAACATAGAGAATTGTTACTAAACTCAACTCTGGTCTGCTTGCCACCCAAAAGCCAATAATAATTCAGGAGACAAGAGTTTTGTGGAAGGAAAGTAGGTTTATCCAAGAGCTGGCACCCTGAGAAGACGGTAGACTACTGTCAAAAAGGCCATCTTGCTACTTCAGTGCAGGCAGGGGTTATAGAGAGAGGGCTGAATAAGGGACAAGAGAAAAATTCCAAAGCTCCAGGGAGGGGGCAGCCAATGCCATCAATCTTATCTTTTTATCTACCTTGGCTTGTTTCTTAAGCCACCTGGAGGAGAGGAAAAAAGAACAAAGAAATTAATGAGGAGGGATTAGGGAGCTCCTTTTTTGAGGTAGGAGTCAGCACATGAATTTTCTACAGCCTGCTCTGATAAGCAACCTGGAGCTGGTCAAGCAGAGGTCTGGAGAGGATTTTGCAGTTAATTTTCTGTTATCAAATGGTCTGGGAACTAAGCCAGCTTTTGTTGAAGTTTGTTTCTAGAGTTCTCAATCAAGTAAGTTGTTTCTTTACAAGTTATACATTAGTTAACAAGGCATTTTTATGTACATAAAATATGAGAGTGAGTTTGTAAGGACAAAAATAATAGAAAAAACAATCATAAGACTATAATAAACCACAACAATCACAGTTACAGACATATCATCATCACCCAAAGTCCATCACTGCCACGGTGGTGCTGAGGGGGCCTCAATTTTTTCTGCCGACACAGTAAAGAATTACAGATCAGCAAAACTTAAGAAAAGTAAGATTTATCAAAGTACATTTCAAGAGAGAAATGTGCTGCATCAGAGATGGCTGCAGAGCTGTAGAAGTGGAGAAGTCTGCATTATATTTGGGCCGTGATGGGAGGTTACAAGAGTGGTACTAGATGATTGGCATGAGATCATTTTGACTGACAGTTGGCTGTTATATCACTTTTTGTCAACTATACATGCAGTTACCCAGAATGCAGTCTGTCATAATTAGATTCATGAACTTCTGGGCATATGTTTGATATTATAATGATGATATAATAAGGCTGAGGTTAAAGAAGAGCAAAGGTAATACTAACTATGCAAGCGCATATAGCCTGACTAAACCAGTGGCTATTTTGTGGGTTTTTTTACTTCCTTGTAATGGTAATTTTTAACCATAAAATGGGAGTTTCAGGGAGGTCCTAAGGGAGGTCTCTGGGTTGGGCCTCATTTATCCTGTCACTCATCTCTACCTGCCTAACAAGTTATCTGTGAGAAGATGGGTTATCTATAACATAAGACATAACTTTAATTATACAAATTTGGGAAAGTATATATCAAAGGATCAATAATTATCTCTGGAAGTAATGAGAAGATAAAAAATATTCTTTTTAATTTTTAATAAATATAGTATAGAGTTGATCTTTTTTGAGTATGCTTATGATAAATTAAATATATCTCAAAAATAAGAACATCTGTCTGTCAGAAAAAACTCACAGTATTAGAGACTTGAAGTTATTTTTTCAACACTCATAACTGAAATATTTAGTTAACATACTAAATGCAGAAAAAATTCTTGTAATTAATAGCAACAAAAATGAAATGACAATACAATGAGCATCCATTCTATTGAAGAAATAATAGACAATTAATGTGTAAATATATATAAATAGATATCATATATTAAATAAGCTAGGAATTCATGTTTTCTATAAATTTCTTAATGGTTCAAACACTATCAATTCTTGCTTGTATGTGGTAAATAATAAAGAATGAAAATTATAAATTTGGGCTGCAGCTTGAATGCTTGAATTTGAATTCCAGCTCTAACACTTGTGAATTGTGTTAATTCTGCCTTTTTTCTGTAATATCATTTATAAAGTGGGAATTATTGTAGTGTTGTTTTGAGATTAAATACTGTGTTTAAAGACAGGACAGTTCCTCACACAGAAAAAGTTCTCAATGAATGCTAGCTATTTTTTGTTAGATACTCTTAGATTCTCTGTTTCTTTAGTGTCAATGAACATGTAGAAATAAAAAGGTACACCTGTCAAAGCCCATAGTTATTGGTGGATTATTTATTATTGAAAACATTTAGATGGAAATTTTCTCCCCCCGTTCTTTTCCTGAACTCCCATGATACTGTGCCAGGCTTTTTCAGTGCTTTCTAAAGTAACTGGGAAGTTTATTTAATCTAATCATGTGGTTGGCTTCTCTGGTGACCAGCCACATCCTTAGGTGATCTGGGGCTCTCTAATCATCACCTCACTAATGAAAGACACTTTTATTGCTATTGTCACAGTTGCAAGTGTTTCAAGAGCTCTGTGCCAAAACAAGATGAAAACAAAATATATTTATGCATATTTTTATTATAAATCACAATATCACATATACTTCTAGTGTTTACCTGAAAAATTTATTTATAGTCATATAAAGTAAACATGTATTATGTACATGCGTTATGTTTACTTTATAAAGGGAAAAGAAAATTTGCTCTGATTTTAAATACACACACACACACACACACACACACACACACACGAAAAATAAATAAATAAATATAGATACACATCTTCTAATTCTTTATCATTTATCAATGTACCATTCCATTTTGAGATGAAAATATTTAATCACTTAATTTGACAGGCTTAATACTCTTCCTTAAACTGGAGGGCAACCATGACCAGGGCTCATGCTGCTTGTGCCTCTCAGCCAATAGACCGACACAGGAGTTGCTCTATTTAGAGCAATCATTTATTGCTAGAGCACTGGTGATCTGAGAAGGCAGCAGGTTAACACCTTCAAAAACTGCCTTAACATTCTTAGTCTGGCTTACAGTATTTAAGAGAAAACCTGAACATTATTCTAGGGGCTACCTGATGGGTTGGAGGGGGTCTATTTCACCTCACAGAGTCTTCCGGTCTTCCCTCCAGCCACTTTTTTGTCCACACAAGGCTTGAACAGATCATTTGCCTTTCTGATATAAACGAATGTTCTTAAAAATTGTTAAAGAAAAACTCACAGGCCCAAAATGGCATCACTTGTGCTAAAAAATCCATGATGCCAAAGTAGATTTGCTACCTGATGCAACTGCAGTTTCAATTTTTCCCAGAGACATAATTAACCTGTATATTATTTTCTGATCAAGTACTAGTTAGGTAATCTGTAACGTGGGCCTCCATAGAAAGAATAGGCATTCTGAAGCATAAAAACCTTTTCCATTCTCTTCTCCTGAAGAAAAGATGGCTGGGCCCCAAAATAAATTCCCTGGCTCTACCCCCTTTCTATATAGACCTTCCGTTTTGTACAACCCGTCAGAGCGACCTTTTAGTTGTTAGATGGAATACTGCCAGATTCTTTAATTACTTAATAAAGCCAATTAGATCTTGATGGATGAAATTTTTTTAATGTGCTTTTAATTACTCTTAAATGTACTTAAGAGTTCTGGTTTCAGCTGTGACATGTTAAGATCTTGGAAGTGGTTATTCTCGTCAGTAATGTTTTTCTTCCTTAAAACAAGAAAAACCTGAACAAAGAAGCAATGTCTTTTCTTAGACTCATCAAAAAATTGAGAGCACAGGTCACACTGTCATTTTGAAATCTGAGGAGACAAGTATATCCAGAGAATCACAGCTGAGATTATCTTAACTGGAGCAGAGGCTGCTGGAGCCATAATTTGGTAGGAACACTTAAATCATGACAAATTACTGGAGGCTGAGTGGGGACTATCTTGAGAGTGAGAAACTCCCCGGGAAATGCAGTCTTAGGAGACCCTAACACATAATTGAGTTCACTCACAGGAACCCTAACAGGTTCTCACAATAAAAAGCCAAAAATAACCCTACTGTTTTTGGCTTGGGAGAGAAAAAGTAACCATTTTCAAGAGAAATTTACAGAGAAACAGGCCCACCCTCACTCTATTTGAGGATGGGGAGTAACTTAAAGGAAGCTTTAGGAAGGTAGTTTTGTTACTTTTCCACAGTCTGTGTTCCTGACACTTCGAGAGAACAAACTCAAAATGTCAGCGTTTGGAGTAAGGAAAGTTTTATTGATCAAGAAGATGCCAACACAGAAAATGGCAGCTCTAGTGGATTCTCAAATCCATCTTAAGAAAGTACAGAGTTCGGACTTCTTTTATATCAAGAGAAGGAAAGGTGTGAGGGGCTGTTTTTGTAAAACTCAAGCCACAAGCAGAATTCCTCTAATGATTAGCATGTTTATATGCAAGACTAAGCAGTAACTGTTAGCCTGAAGGCCATGGGGACACCACAAGATGGAGTAAAGAGAGACTGAGCTTTTCACTCTTACGGTTATGCAATATGAAAAAAAAAATGATAAATATAGACACAGATAGGTTAAAAGCAAAGGCATCTAGAAAGATATAATATGCTACCATTGAAAATAAGGCTCTAAATAGTAAAACAAGGATGATGCAGGGATAAATTAAACAAAAGTTGTTACCAGAACAAAAGGAGTCCATCAGCCTGTGCGTGTCCAAGTCAAAGAAAAATACGTGCAGTTTTTGCAGCAAAGAATAAGAATAAGAATAAGGTTTGTGTTACAGAGGTGCCAATCCCAAAGACACAGGCGAGCTCTCTACAAACTGCCACCTTTTCCTGAGGTGCCTCAGGAGTACAGATTATTTATGGCAAAATTAGTAGTCATGGAAACGAAGAGAGTTTGGGGAGTGGGTGCTACTAATTGGATGATTAGGCAGGGCTGGATAATTGATCATTGTGTTTGGTTCTACAATCAGCCTGGTGCCATCCTGTCTGGTTCCGTGGCTGGTGGGGTTGTTCTGCCTCATTGGGCCTGCAGCTGAAACACATCCAAGGCTAAGATGTTATCCTTAGTGTAACTGACTTTTATTGTCCCTATGATTATAGACCTGAGGCTCACTGAATCTTATGTCCTAAGGCTTAATGATTAAAGGAGTAGGCATACAAAAATAAAGGGAGAGAGTAGAAAAAGCAAGTCACAATGCCATTATCTGGGC
>NW_011888791.1:10783109-10794093 GCF_000151845.1 Pteropus vampyrus | reverse complement strand
CCTTTTCCTGAGGTGCCTCAGGAGTACAGATTATTTATGGCAAAATTAGTAGTCATGGAAACGAAGAGAGTTTGGGGAGTGGGTGCTACTAATTGGATGATTAGACAGGGCTGGATAATTGATCATTGTGTTTGGTTCTACAATCAGCCTGGTGCCATCCTGTCTGGTTCCGTGGCTGGTGGGGTTGTTCTGCCTCACTGGGCCTGCAGCTGAAACACATCCAAGGCTAAGATGTTATCCTTAGTGTAACTGACTTTTATTGTCCCTATGATTATAGACCTGAGGCTCACTGAATCTTATGTCCTAAGGCTTAATGATTAAAGGAGTAGGCATACAAAAATAAAGGGAGAGAGTAGAAAAAGCAAGTCACAATGCCATTATCTGGGCCAAACCAGCTTGAATCAGAAAAAAACTGTATTAAATAAATTAAATGAAATTTATGTGCAGTTACAAAGTCAAACAAAATAAAATAACTACATCCCAAGCTTTTCTCCAATCAGAATTTTCTTATGAGGCCCTAAAACATTATTTTTATTTAAATATACGGAATAGAAAATGATATATTTAAGTTACTATGTGATCACATCCTATAATTGCTTACTCATAACTTAGCTTTAATGGATTGTTAATTCTTTTATATTTTCTGAAAAATTAAATTATAATTAAATAAATTTTAAATATATCAAGTCTTGAGTTAATGCCTTCTTATTCACTAAATATTTAAAATGAATCCAAATAATATGATGGCAATATAATGTGTTGAAGCACAAATATGAAGAATGGCTTATAAAATAATTTATTTTACCCATGTACATGACAACGGGTAAAATATTCCATTTATTCCTGTGTTCAGGCACAGGAGATTTTGATTATGACCCTAAAGTCACAAAAAATAATTTTCTATTTTATAGCTTGTAATTCATTTGTAAAATGCTAATATAGTCTGTTGGGGTTTTGCCATTGTTGCTTAGTTTATTCAAAAGAGTTATCAAATTATAATTAAATGAACAAGGATCTGCTAGGCCTGTGTAAATACTGTAATTGGTTCATAAATATGTGATGCTGTTAATTAATGTACAGTCTCTGGCAATTTTGAAATAAGTATTGCTGTCTCCAATGACCATCTTATACATAGAATATTTTATCTTCTGAGAACATATTTTAAAAAGAAATCCAAAGTGTATTTGAGTAGAACTTTTCTTAATGTAAATAGTAGGAAAATGCTAGAAATTATGTGTAATAATGTGGATGAAAGTTGCTAATGGCTTCGAGGGGCCCTCTTAGTAGGGCTGTCTCCTTTACCACTATGTTTGATAAGAAGATACTGGTAGAGCTTCCACTCTTGCACAATGGCTACGATTCTTCCCCGTTAGAAATTCCCATGGGAAGGGGCAAGTTGTACTTAACTATCAATTTCGTGTCTTTACATTAATTTAAAAAATTTATTTTCACAAAGAGAGTTGATTGGACTTCATTTAGAAACACATAATACACATTTTTTCATCTTAGAAGTAAGAGACTATGTAAAATAAGACTTCATATGACTATAAAGCTAAAATTCATATCTAACTCATTTTCACATTTCCATTTTTATCAAACTTTTTGCTAAAATGTTATATTATCTTCATTAGGCATGAGTGACAGGAGCAAAGGCCCAGCTCTGTAATCAAAGAACTTTCCCCTGAAGACCTTTCTTAAGGGCTATAAATTACCCAAATCCCAGGGTACAAAGGCCATAAAAGTAGCTGGTTTAGAAAGCATGCACAGAAAGTACTGCCCATAACTTCAGCGTCATTATACTATCATTATAATACTATGTTTATTCCTAGAAGTTCATGAATCTAATTATAATAGACTGAATTCTGGATAAGCACATGTGCAATAGGCAAAGTGTTATACAGCAGCCAGCTGTCAGTTAAGGTGACCTCAGAGGTATCATCTGGATCATCTAGGCCCTCTCATCATGGCCCAAATATAAACAGACCTTCCATTTCTACATTGTTACAGTGTTCCTGGCTGGAAACTAGCCTGTCCCTTATCTCTTCACCTTCCAAATTTCACAGAGCTGCAGCCTTCCCTAGTTCAGCCTGTCTCCTTCTAAAATGTACTTTCAATAAATCTTACCTTTTCTCAATCTTGCCGACCTGTAATTCTTTGCTGTGTTAGTGGGAAAGAACCAAGGGACAACACACAACTCCACCCTCCTCTTACCCTATGCTGCTGGGGCGACGCCGGATTTCACCTCACCCCAGCAGTGACATTTCTATATTTTTAAAGTTCCTTAAGAAGCAAATTAATTTTTAAAAGATTTAAAAATTAAAAGATTTTTAAAATATTTAAAAGATGTTTTATTTTGCTGATGTCTATTGTCTATTCTCTGTGTGCGGATTTTAAGAGAGTAAAGTTGAAGCAAGATGGTTGCATATTTTCTTCCTTAGTAGAATCACTAAAGATTTCATCATAAAAGTTAACTTCTTTAAATATTAAGTCCATTTACTTTCACCAAGCCTGCTCATTCATAATTCTAAATCTATTTTTATC
Organism: Pteropus vampyrus; assembly: GCF_000151845.1. NCBI lineage: Eukaryota > Metazoa > Chordata > Mammalia > Chiroptera > Pteropodidae > Pteropus > Pteropus vampyrus. Next base: position 10,791,552 of record NW_011888791.1, on the reverse strand, counting down.
CAATATCCCAATTATCTCAAGAGAATAATAATTCAATGATTTCAATGAATTGTGTCTTTCTTAAATTGTATGTAAAGTAAAAGAAGGGTAAACAAATAAATATGTTAAATTCACTCATTAAATAGATGAAGTAACAGACACTTTGTTGGAGAGTGAAGATGAAATTTCCTTTGGGAATATATCTTGGCAATTCGAAATAAGCAAATCTATCCAGGAATCTCCTGGCATTCAATATGGTACCTATAAATTATTCATTCATTTGCAGATTTCATTTATGTCAAATCTTGTTAGAACAGTTAATTTTACATGAAAGTTATTCTCAGAGGAAGTTCTTAACAATTGGACATTAGCATTTTTGAAGGAGTCAGCATTTTAGTGTAACAAGATTCCTGTCTTGTTACATTTGCATAATTTAATCATTGCGCAGTATAGCATAGCTCTCTAAGAATGTCATTTTCTTGAATTATATATTAAAATTATGTGTATAGTAGGGTAGTCACTTATAAGAGAATAAAGAACAAAGAATAGGACATTATCGAGCATATATAATCAATCTGTTATATTAGAGAATTAACAGGAGCAAAATGTGTCCTTAATTAAGCCACTGTTTTATGATCAAATGTTATATAAAGCCGCAGTAGTGAGAATTCTATCATGTAAACATAAAGATGAATACCATATATTGTTAAAAAAGACTTTACATTGACGCTAATGACATTTTTAAGGGCAATTATTCTAAATTAGTATAACAATTTCTCATGTAAAATTACTTTCTCATTAACTTTAGATATATAGCTACTAGAAGTATAAACGTTTCTCTTATTTCAAGAATCTTTTACATTTAGCACCTAGTATAGTCTGTGCATCTAAAGATTTCCTGCGATTTCTTTTTAAAAAGAAAGCCAACTACCTATAATGAGGCCAAGTTAATATTCAGGATTTTAGCAAATGGCACCCTGATTCTGGCTTCCACCTCTTCCGTTACTAACTCTAAACATTAGCCTCTCAGATACTTGAGATGCTTGCTTGATATTAGCTAGGAATTTAGTTCTCACAGATAGCTTTAACATTTTTGTCAGCTTGACTTCACTTTAGACAGGCTTCTTCTGCCTCTAGGCCCCTGACTTTTCTTCCTCTCACTCAGGGATTTAGAGAATCTAGATGACCTAATCACAAAGGTCCTTCCTTTTCTTTTCTTAGAACGTTACTTTTAGAGAACTTGTAAATTCTTTCCCTGCCACTTTAATCTGTAAATCTTTTTAAAAGCTTCTTGATCGATTTTATAAGCCAAGACTGTCTTTCTCAAGGACCTGGGAGCTATCCCTTTGAAATTAAATAATTAAGGAAGATAGTCTCTGTGGGAGGGTAGAACCTTAACTGAAGTGGGGACCTTACTCCATGTTGTGAAACTACTTTCTGTTATGAAGATATGAGAAAGTTTACTTTTCTTTTGCGTAAAGCCAATGAGCAAACAGATGGCCTACTATCAGCTCTTAAAAACTTTCCCATTCATTGTTTCAGTGGCATTTCAAACTGTATTCAGTCTCTCTTTTCTACTGCTAATAGCCTGGAATAAGATCTTCAAGGTATACTTCTGCTTTGACAGTCACAAATAACTAACTGTCATTGGTTCCCCTGGAACCACATATGATAAGAATTGCTAACTGGATTTGCTGAGTCATTTTTGTCCCTGAGTTTTGGAGAGCACAGAGATTAGAAAAGAATGAAATTTACTACCAGAGACTTCAGCAGGAGACTGAAGGCCTTTTTACTCTATTACAGTTGGCTCACTGTGGGGATTTTCTTTTTGATTTCCTTTCTCTACTTGCAGACTCAAGATACCCAGAATGATTCAGCATAAAGGCCTGAGCCCCAATGTTTATAAAAATAAGTTCATGAATAATTAAACAAACAGATCAACAGCTGCCTTCTTTCAGAGTCCTGCAGCACAATAGAGGATTATCAGATGGGAAAATGAGCAACAAAATCCACAAAATAGAGCTGCTACAGGGAGGCAGGTGATGATGCAATTTTTCAGAAAATCAAATTAATGAATAAATTGCCTTTAAGGATTTGACATTAAAATATTTTTATCTAAAGAAAGATTTATGCTAAGTGTGAAAGCATCATGGAGTTCCTGGAAAAAATAATTCCAAGAATAAAGAGAAAACATCACATTTCTAAAATTGAAATAAAGAGAAGTTTAGCAAGAGAGAAAAAATTAAAACATCGTCACGAGACATTCTGAAACACTTGAACTTAGAAGACATTAGAATGTTATCTATACTCTATTAAGAAAATTTTAAGCGGAACACAATGACTCTATACTCAGCCAAAACGTTTTTTAATTGTTAGTGTGGAATATAAACATTTGTAAACATAAAAGAATTTAGAGTATACCACAGGTTTTCCAAGAGGAATGCTCATCAAATAATGACTCCAAACAAGAATATAAAAGAATTAAAATGTAAATTCATCAAAGTAAGAAAGATATAGATGGAGAAAAATACTGGTAGAGTACCAAAATTTATGTTACTGGAAGATATGTGAAATATTACATCTTTATGGAAAGCAATCCTATTGATACACAGAAAAAAAGATAATGGGATACCATATATAACTATACACTCATGAATTTGGCAACTTAGATCAAACTACTTTCTTATTGGCAATAAATCACAACCCACCTAATATGAGAAGATGGTTTAACTATTACTATAATTTTTTTTGGTTATTTATTTATTTATTTATTATTTATTTATTTATGCTGACATTAATGATATCCAATAAGTTTTAAGTGTACAATTCAACAGTAAGTCATATTTATGTTGCATTGTATATTCACCGCCCACAGCCAGCGTTCTGTCTGTCACCCCATATTTGACCCCATCTACCACTCCCTCAGCTCCATCCTCTGGTAACCACTAATATACTGTCTATGTCAAATATCACTATAACTTTTACATAAATTTATTTTATAAGGCTTTATTTTTATAGAGTAGTTTTAGATTTATAACAAAATTGAGAAGTTACAGAGATTTTCCATATGTCTTCTATCACATGCATAGCCTCCCCATTATCAACATTACTCATTATAACGGTACATCATTTAATAAGCATGAACCTACATTGACATATCATAATCACCCAAAGCCCATAGTTTACCTCAGAGTTTACTCTTGGTACTGTACATTCTTTTTCAGAAGAGGGTATATAGAGACAAGACCTTTGAAATAAATCAATTTCTTTTACTTCTTTAGTAGCACTTATTTTTTTACATATTCCATCAATCATTCACTGCCCTATGGAATGTTTTATCAGCCAATAAGTAGAGCATCTTTTGTTTCTAAAATGTAATTTCTAGAAAATGCTCTCAATATTTGGCTTTCTCACAGCTGACAAGAACTGAGGAGATAGAATATAAGTTTAGTGTCTTTTCCCAAGTGAATTTCAATACAATTTAATTTAATCATTCCCTGTAGGCTTCCTCATTAATCTTGTTGATCACTGCAGTTGATATTTCTACTCTGGAATATCTTTTATGGTTTACTATACCTTCAGCCTTCACTGAAATTGGTAAGGAACCTATTTTGCTAAAACAATGGATTATATAAAAAAAAACGAAAACAAATAGTGCTTTATGAACTTTAAAATAGTCTGAGTCGGTGTCAGGCCAAAGCAAAGATTACATTCTCAAAGCCATAAAAATATTTTTAGAAATTCTCAATGACCATCTGTTAAGAGAATTTTAAGATATTTTACTGTAGGCTTTTAAATAAAAGTCAGGCTACCAGAATAAATGGGAGACTACAAGAAAAAACAAAAACAAAAACAAGGTAATTGATTTTTTTTAAAAGTGTGGACACATTTTCCAGCAATGAGGAACATACAGACAACTCCCAGTGACACCAATTCAAGAACAGAATCAGCAGCATGTAGTGAGAATGTCATCCATCAACACTGAAATTGACTTATGTCAAATAAAAAATCTAAGGAGTATAAAAAATTATATTGTACATTGCATTTACCTTCTGAAGTAAAAAGAAAATAATTTTCTGACCCAAGCAATTTGCTGATAGGGTGAGCAGAGTATGTTTAAAGGAATTTTTTATTGGTATATATCTTTCATTATGTTTTTGGTTTAAGAGTTAGCTGCACAAATGGTTGCTGAATATCCCACATCTAAAGAGGAAAACAGAAAACAGATATATAATACTTTATTTTGATAATTCTCAATCATGAAAGATTTTGGTACTTTTCTAGCATTAAAAAAATGTACTAAATGCCACCAAATGGCATATTTTAAATTGGATAAAATTATAAATTGTTATTCTTCAGTGGTGAATATTATGTGTATTTTACCACAATAAAAACAAGTTAATTCATATGCTTTTAGAGAAAACGCATTTTTGCAAGTTTAGTAAGAAACAACTCATAAATTATACTTATAGGGTTCACAGGATCTAGAGCTGTACTGTCTTAAGACATTTCTACTAGTAGCCGTATGTGAATATTGAGCATTTAATATGTGGTTATTTCAACTAGGCAACTGAATTTTTCTTTTTATTTTTTAATAAATATAAGTTTAAACTTAAAAACTGAAGCAGTATAAAATAATTTTTGTATTAAATTTAATACTATTTTTCTGGTAAGACTATATTTCATTTTAACTGTTATGCTACATAAGATATTATTGCTGTATTATAGCATGCCTATCAGATAACTAGTTTGTTTCCAGTTATACACAGAAAAAGGTCATTTGTCTACTTTGTGTCAGTGGATTGATTTAGTATGAATGATATTTTCTGTATTCTGACATAAAATTGTCATATGATGATCTAAATATTTTATTCAAGAATTGCAATGATACCTATAAAAATCATCAGTAGTAATTAAATTGAAATAATAATAATTATTTTAATTATGATATAACTAAATTATTTTTATGGTTAAAAACATAACACGTGTAAATTTAAAATGGAAGCATGCTACTAAATACAAACCTTTTAAAAATACTAAATATCAGTCAAGTCAAAATTTGAAAATTACAATTTCTTTAGCTTTAGTTTAGTCATGCATTATAAGACACTGATCAATTAATATTTTGTATATGTTTTGTTTCATACTTCAATTTTTGCCTAAATAATCAAATTTATGTTATGAATATTTTAAAATCATTTACATCTGTCAACAAAGCACATTAATTAAATATGAAATTAGTTTCTATCATAAATGATACAATTATGATATGTATTATGTAAAAAATCAAGACTGAATTTTTAAAAGAAAAGCGAAAATTTTCTTATTGATGTGTTTCACTGTATGACGCATAATGAAAATAATTGTAACACTATGAAAAGTACCATGTATACAATTTTAAAAAGTGTCCAATATTTATGTGCAAATATTATGAGTTATTTAAAACCATTATTAATTCTAGTGATGAGATTGATATGATCATTCAAGGATCCCTATGCAACCATACACTTTACAAATGTTCAATGTTCATTGTTATCTATTTTTATTTTTAAAAAAAACTTCTAATATTTTCTATTTTATAACCATCCTTTCTAGAGGCTGAAAAGCCTCTAATACATGGTTTAGTGTTAATGAACAGAATTTTCGGCCATGAAAATTACAGTTTCTCTGAATCATAGTTGCAGATCAATTATGGAAATTTCCCTGTGGTTTTAGCTATAATTTGGTCATTTCCTTTCATCAGACTTTTCACTAGTTTTTCCTCCTCAACAGCTCCATTCCCAGGCTGTGGTTCTTGGGTATTTGGTGCAAAAAACGTTTTATTTTGTTTTCTAGTTAGAACACTGGAATTAGTAACAGAGTATTAATAATATATTAAGCAGGGCAATAGATTTCATGTACTCTGCACATTTCCATCTAGCACAATATTATTATTTCCATCTAGCACAGTTTTATTTTGTAACAGATGTCTTAGTGAGCAAATGCAATAGCCACCAGGGAAACAGGACTAAGGATTCATAGTTGAAAAGTTACTATTGTAATAATGTTTGCTGGCTTTTGTTGAGATATGAAATAATTTGTCTTAGAACATGGAATAGAGATTTTTCTCACTCTTATAGGAAGAAATTGAGGAATTATTTTATAATATATTTTTTTTAATCAGCATAGTAATCATTGAAATGGCTATGATTTTCAAAGTAGTCAAAGAGAAAGTTAAATTTTCTGAATCTTTTTCATATGTGACACTAAGACTATCTACTCACATTGATTTACTTTCCAGAATTAACTAAAAGCCTAAAAACGGTTCACTCTGTATGTCTGAATAAGGAAATTAGAGTGAGCAATATCTAAAGCTACTTTCTCTTTTAAGCACAAGATAATTCCCTCATTAAAGCTTCAAAGAAATAAGTTGTAGAATTAAATATTGTTGATATGTGTTTTCTCCATGTACATAAATAATTTTCAGTGTACAGTTAGTAGTTGAGTGGCACAACAGTAACATGGAAATGTCCAGAATTATTCTAGGGTTTTCTCATTTTAATTCCTCTTTAAAAGGTTGCTAGAAGTTAAGTACTATCTCTGCTTCTAGTATGGCTCTCTAAGATTTTAACAGAATGACTCTGATTAATAAAAAATATAAACCCAGGGCATACACAAACACAAACTATAGGAGGGATTTGGAGAAGAAAACAAAGTGGAGGGCAGTTAAATCTTGGGTAGAAAAGCTGGCATTGGGTGAACTGATGTTGCAAGAAAGCCTACAAGTGTGACACACAGTGGCTAAAGATTCAAGAGAGAGAGAGTCCAATACCTTTCTGTCCCAAGAAAAGTGGATGCAAAGTTATGGACAATTATAACTCATGAAGAGTGAAAGAGGGTAGTGAGAGGGAAAAAAAAAAAACACTGAAATATAGAAGTTCTAAATTTTGTATATCGACTTTACTCAAGTCACTGACTGATCCCAAGCCAGGCATGTGCAGGGCAGATTCATAGCAATGACTATAAAAGGCTTAATGAGTTGCTCCTCTAACATCCCCATCAAGGTTAAATAGATTTTGCAGTTTTAATAAACCAGGTTAATGGCTTGCTTAAATAAAAATATCAACACTCTTCACAGGATTATATAAGAAAGCAGAATCTCTATGATATTTATAATATCTGTGTTACTATTTAAAATCAATGGACATACAAAGGTGCAGAAAAATATGATTCATTCTGAAGAGAAAATAATATCAACAGAGGCCAAGTGCAAGATACTTGAAATTATCAGATAAAGATATTAACATAGCTACTATAACTATGCTTTATGAGGTGAAGGTAAAAATACATATGAAGGATAAAAAGATAAGAATTTTTAGCAGAAGAATACAAGATACAAAAGAGAACTAACTCAAATTTTGGAAGTGAAAATTACAATATTTAAATTAAAAAATAACTGACTTCAAAAAATGGAGATGTGTGAACTTTAAGGTAAGCCAATAGAAATAACACTTTGAAGAAAAGAGAAAAATTTTTGAACAGATGAGCAAAGACTCTGAGAAATTAAGAAAAAAATAAAAAAAAAATATATATATATTTAAGTTAAGAAGAAAAGAAAAGTGATGGAGCAGAAATTGTGTTTGAAAAATAATGGCTAAAAGATTTCCCATATTTGATGAAATGTAATATTTACATATTCATAATATGTGGGATAAATACAAAAGAAAACATGTTTAGGCACATTATATCCAAATTGGTGAAAGACAAAAGTAAAGGAAAAATACTGAAAGCTGCCATACATAAACAAAACATTAAATATGAGAGGATTCTGTGAAGAGGTAGAGTAGGAAGCACCTAGACACCACTTAGATAGCAATTGCCCTGGCAGAGTCTGTTTGATGTAACTATTTTGGAACTTTGAAGTCTACTGAAGGCTTACAAATTACAAAAGAAGAATTGGACGATAAATTTCAGTTAATTTCTGTTAATTTCAGCTCTTAGTACAGTAGTATCTACCTCTCCTCACTCTTAGGCCTTTGACAGGCAGCTCTGAACACATTCAAGGAGCAGCTTAAATGTAATTTGTGAGAACCAGGGTGGATGAAAAGGACCCTGTCCAACAAATATCAGAGATCCATGCTCTGATCACTGCTTTTGATCTTGGTGGTAAAGACAAAGAGGCAAGTGACCATTGCTACACCTTCCCACACTGCTGCCTCTCTCACTCTTGCTTATGTGACTTCCAGGGAATTTAGAGGACTGGTGCTGTTTTCCCACCATCCCCTATCATTTTTTCCCTTTTCCCCATTTAGGAACCAGACATTGAAGACTGGGACATTTAAAAGCATCTTGAATATATGGGAAAAATTAGATAGTCACCACACATATCAAGGGAAACGTACAGGTTCAGAAAAGACTTGAGAACTTAAAGTTATATCACAGGCTGATCTTTGGCATAGAGATAGTCTATAATAATAAAAAAAAA
>NW_011888791.1:10775532-10783059 GCF_000151845.1 Pteropus vampyrus | reverse complement strand
TCATAGCAATGACTATAAAAGGCTTAATGAGTTGCTCCTCTAACATCCCCATCAAGGTTAAATAGATTTTGCAGTTTTAATAAACCAGGTTAATGGCTTGCTTAAATAAAAATATCAACACTCTTCACAGGATTATATAAGAAAGCAGAATCTCTATGATATTTATAATATCTGTGTTACTATTTAAAATCAATGGACATACAAAGGTGCAGAAAAATATGATTCATTCTGAAGAGAAAATAATATCAACAGAGGCCAAGTGCAAGATACTTGAAATTATCAGATAAAGATATTAACATAGCTACTATAACTATGCTTTATGAGGTGAAGGTAAAAATACATATGAAGGATAAAAAGATAAGAATTTTTAGCAGAAGAATACAAGATACAAAAGAGAACTAACTCAAATTTTGGAAGTGAAAATTACAATATTTAAATTAAAAAATAACTGACTTCAAAAAATGGAGATGTGTGAACTTTAAGGTAAGCCAATAGAAATAACACTTTGAAGAAAAGAGAAAAATTTTTGAACAGATGAGCAAAGACTCTGAGAAATTAAGAAAAAAATAAAATATATATATATATATTTAAGTTAAGAAGAAAAGAAAAGTGATGGAGCAGAAATTGTGTTTGAAAAATAATGGCTAAAAGATTTCCCATATTTGATGAAATGTAATATTTACATATTCATAATATGTGGGATAAATACAAAAGAAAACATGTTTAGGCACATTATATCCAAATTGGTGAAAGACAAAAGTAAAGGAAAAATACTGAAAGCTGCCATACATAAACAAAACATTAAATATGAGAGGATTCTGTGAAGAGGTAGAGTAGGAAGCACCTAGACACCACTTAGATAGCAATTGCCCTGGCAGAGTCTGTTTGATGTAACTATTTTGGAACTTTGTAGTCTACTGAAGGCTTACAAATTACAAAAGAAGAATTGGACGATAAATTTCAGTTAATTTCTGTTAATTTCAGCTCTTAGTACAGTAGTATCTACCTCTCCTCACTCTTAGGCCTTTGACAGGCAGCTCTGAACACATTCAAGGAGCAGCTTAAATGTAATTTGTGAGAACCAGGGTGGATGAAAAGGACCCTGTCCAACAAATATCAGAGATCCATGCTCTGATCACTGCTTTTGATCTTGGTGGTAAAGACAAAGAGGCAAATGACCATTGCTACACCTTCCCACACTGCTGCCTCTCTCACTCTTGCTTATGTGACTTCCAGGGAATTTAGAGGACTGGTGCTGTTTTCCCACCATCCCCTATCATTTTTTCCCTTTTCCCCATTTAGGAACCAGACATTGAAGACTGGGACATTTAAAAGCATCTTGAATATATGGGAAAAATTAGATAGTCACCACACATATCAAGGGAAACGTACAGGTTCAGAAAAGACTTGAGAACTTAAAGTTATATCACAGGCTGATCTTTGGCATAGAGATAGTCTATAATAATAAAAAAAAACAAAAACAAAACTTTTAAAACAAAACGCAACAAATCCTACTCAATGAAGAGAATTTGATTTCCAGAGTTATCACATTATCACAAATTCAACTGTTTAGTGTTCAATCCAAAAAAAAAAAAAAAAAATCACAAGGCACACAAACAAACAGGAAATTATGTAATCTTCAAGGGGAAAAAATATGAATCAACAGACACTTCCACTGAAAAAGGCCTCATGTCGTATCTATTAGACGAAGACTTTTTTAAAAAATGCCTTAAATATGCTCAAAGAACTAAAAGAAGATATGGAGAAACTCCAGAAAAGTCCATATGAACAAGACGGAAATATCAATAAAGAGATAAAAGACCCAAAAAAAACAAACCCCAAAACAAAAAGAATATTTGGAACTTAAAAGTGCAATGAGAAATGGAAAATATAGTAGAGGGATTCAAAAGTAGATTTAAGCAGGCAGCGAAAATAATCAGTGAACTTGAAGATACGATGATGGCTCTAACTGAGTCTGAGAAACAGAAAGAAAAAAGGTTGAAGAAAAGTGAACAGAGCCCACAGGACATGTGGGACACCATTAAATGGACCGTATGCATTGTGGGAGTACAAGATGAAAATGTTCCAGAAATCAGTTGCACAACAATGAGACTATATTTAACAATAACGAAATGTACATTTAGAAATGTTTGAGATGGTAAATTTTAAGTTATGCATTTTTACCACAATTAAGAAAAATATTTTTAAATAAATAAAGCTAAGAATTTATCTCTAGGGACCTGGTTTAGAAGAAATACTAAATTCTTGAGAAAAAGGTGGAATGATGCCAGAAGGAAAGCAGACTCCTAGAGAATGAAAAAAAAAAAAAAAAAAAACCTTTGGAAATTATAAATTTATTAATTTTACTTTTAATTCTTAAAGATAACATTACTATTTGTACAAAATTTTAATATTGTTTATGAGCTTATAAAGTGTTTGTACATGATCTGTATTATGACTAATGGGTAAAAGATGAAAAGGGTAAAAAGACATATACTGTTGTAAAACAGCTAACTTTTACATACAGTATTAATGCTGAATAATCACTAGGATGATCATCAACAAAATAGCTGAAAAGGGACTTCTAAATTTAAAAAAATTCTAAAATTTTTTAAATAATACAAAAAGAAAAAAATAGAAAAACGGAAAAAGGAGAGTGCGGAAACAAACAAAAAAGGCATTTCCACCATCCAACATTCTCTATATTTTTTAATATTATAACAGAATTTTTACCTTCCACTGGTAATGTAACCTATGTGAAAGCAGAGATCGTTTTCTATTTTCATGTATTTATTTATACATTTTTAAATTAATTTCAATTTTTGTTCTCTGACATGTATTAGAAGCTTAACAACTATTGGTTCGATAAATGATTAAGCTCCAGATTAAATATAATTTTTATTTATTAAGGTAGAATAAACAATCTAATGTGAACAAAATATACCCACATGAGAGAATGAATGGAAATCATTTATATTCTTCACCTAAATGCTAAATTCAATTGCATATTTTCAAAATCTTCCTATTATTATAACTACATATTCTTAGTTTTTGAATTGTATTGTAATTTCTTGTTGGTTGAAAGCTCAAGTTACCATTTTTAAATCCTATCAAGAAAAGTATGTATAGAGATGAGTGATCCTCAGTAGAGTCTGGTTGGAGTCAGATTATCAAGGGTTCCAGGTGCTTTATACTGATCCAAATGGTATATGAACCTCTTAAGCTTACTCAGTTGAGCTACACAGTTCTTGTGAGACCTTTGATTTGATATTCTAACATCTGGTCTCAGAAGCAACCATTAAATTGCAGAGGTATCTTGGGAAGTTGGGTAGGAGGGTTACTGGAAATTAATGATTTTTAACATTCATAATTACTGATATAATTCTGACATTTGAATTTGATGCATGTGTTTAACGTTAAAAGGTATAAGAGTATAAAATGCTTTGTAAGGTACCTGCCATATTATTTCCCTCTAAAATTTTATTAAATAAATAGGTAGGACTAGAAACATCACTTTCTCTTCAGGCTAGCTCTATATCTTTATCTGAACAAGTCTTAAGATTTCCTCTGAGTTTGCTACGGGTGTTGGTTGGAGAGAGAGAGAGAAGGAAGACAGAGAGACAGAGACAGAGACAGGGAAAGAGTTTGAGTGAAATTAATTTCCAGTATGTATTTCTACTTTTCAACCAATCGAATACCTCAGTACAAGAAAACATGACTAAACTATGACATGGTTTTCAGTCAGGCCAACAGCCATAGCTTCTGGATATCTGGAAAAATTAAGATAGAGAAGGAGGATGACCCAAGAAAATGGATCATTCTTTCAACCAATCATATAGTAAGCTGTTCTCTGAAGTGACTAGTTTTCACTTTCATGTAAGATAAATTTTAATAAATTAAGAAATATAGGAAACATCAAAGGAGCTCAACCATCTTATTAGATCTAATCAAAACCTTTAAAGGAAAGGGGCAAAAACAAAACAATAATAGTCTATCACACTTGGCCTAATTCTTAAGAAACCCAAATGGAAAATTTTTAGATTAGAAAATATGAGAGAGTTATTTATTTAGTAAAGAAATAATAACAGTGCTACTTAGGAAGTTTCATTAAAGAAGCCAGAAATATTTCTTTAAAAAATTAACTACTTAGTAAGTTAGATCTTAAAAACTTAATAATCAACTTAACATGGGCTTGGTGGAAAGTGCTCATATCTGTTTCTCAAACATCAGTTCAAGTGCTTCCCTTGGGTGTGGGAGAACCTACTTTCAAATGAATCACTACCATGGCTGCCAGGTGCTGCCTGCTATGGGCAAGGTGCTCAGCTGGCAATTCTGCTGTTCTCTATGGTCTCTCCCCGAGCTTCTTGGGTTTCCTTACAGCAGGGTTTTGTTACCAAAGTGACTATCACAGAAAAGGCTGAAGTGCATATAGTTTTTGTGCCAATACTTTAATAGTCACACGACATCATTTCTGCTGCATTCTATTTCTTGGAGTTTCAAGGGAAGCAGATATAATCAAGCCTTGTTAATGTAGTAGTAGTAAAATTCTGGAAATGTAGAAGTGGCCATTTTTGAAAAATCCAAACTTCCATATTCAGCTTTTTTATGATCTACACACAATAATTCAGACAAAATAAATACTTTAGGCCTTAATGAAAAATATCGAAAATTTATGTTTCCAACTACATCGTTTGAGTACTTTCAGCTGCTTAAGTTCATCTTTGATGAGATATATTTTAATGTTTCGGTTCTGCTTAATTTTTTCACAAATATTTATAATTGCTGGCTTACATTTACCACTTTACCCAAATCTGGGACACACCTTCGTGCAAATATGTTAACATTTTATTATGCTGAATAAATCATATATATTTAATTACTTTTAAAAATCACAAAATTCTTTATCAAACTACAGTATAATTACCAAACTATTGACACTGATACTTCTTTTTGATTTCAATTATTTTTTTACTTTCATGTTTTTTAAATTTCACATTGCTCTATTCAAAACCATATTTGAATTAGAATATTTTTATGTTTATTTTTTGTTTCACTTTAAAGAAGTAGAGACTATCAATTGAGTACAACATAATATTTTCTCTTTCTTAGTAATTTCTTGCACTTTTCTTTGAAAAGAAATGAGGAAAATATAGGATTATATGTGTGTTTTTCTTTATCTATTTATATTAAATCAGTGTCAGTTTATGATTATTTTTCAGATTAATGCATTGTGATAATTACTCTTAATAATGGTTAGAAAGATTCCAATGAATATTATGAATATTATTAAATGGAATATATCTTTCAACACGTGCAGACATTATAAACCTATCTTAGCACAAAAATTCACCATCACTATCAATTGACAGTTAAAATGTTGGGTTAGGGTTACCTTTGGCTGACCTACTGAATAAGGCACCTGAATTCTAGTCTGCTATATATATATATACGTATATATACATACATATATGTACACATATATATACATACATATATGTACACATATATACATATATGTACACATATATATACACATATATACATATATACATAATATATTATATATGTATAACTCAAAGGAAAGGTCATATATTAATAAATAAAATTATTGAGAATTATATTGATAAAAACAATCCTTGTCATGTATAAAATCAATTTTTCATCACAAACACTATTTTTCTAAGTATAACTTGTTATTTCTATGTTCATCTTAATATTAGTAATGAAGTGAGTTGTGAATATAAGTAATGATTGGTAAGAAAGCCTAAGATAATTATCTTCATCATTCTTCTACTCTTTCAATTAAAACTAATAAGATAATGTATGATGTGCAAGTCAGTAGAAATGATGCAATTATTTTTCTAAATGGATGAGACAAAACTTTTTTATTTAATTTGCTTTAGTTTTGACTTCTACTGTTTTCATTTCAGCAATTAAACATTTGTGATTGGCAGCCTAAACCAATCTATCTTCTGTTGAATTCTATTTTATGGAATTTTGAAGATCAGAAATTATTTCCAGTGTGCAATGAAGTGATTATAAAATAATAGAAACATTTAACCTATTAAAGTATTCTTTAAAATTGCAAATTATATGAAGCCAATTAAATTATCCAGTTGTTTTTCACATATGATATATCTTTATCTAATGAAGCTTCGATTGCTTAAAATATTTTTGGAAATCTTTTCTAAAACCGTTTCCAAAGATATGAACCAATCACAGAAAATTACTGTATTTCCATATCTATTATGGACAAAATTATTATTCCTTATTTCTAAAAAAATAAGTATATCTTTAAATAATAGCAAACTTTGTCCTCAAGGCAATGGAACTATTAAAATTAAAATAATTTATTTATATTTTATCCATTTGTGAGTTTTTCCTGAAAAACAATTTCAATATCTGTTTTTACCAGTTGATTTTACAAGTTATTTTATGCTGACTATTGAAAAATTAGAATGTTTAGCTCTTTTGATTTTCTGTACATAATTCAAATTTTAAAAATAATTTATCTCTGAAAACAACTATAATTTCTCTTCTTTATGACAGCATTTTGAGATCTTCCTCCAGAATAATGTTTCAACAATAAACTATATAAAAATAGCCTAAAATATAAATTATTTTTACATAATATGTCACCGATATCACAAAATTTTGGAGAAAATATATATTAAACAATCATCTTCTAATAAAAACAAATCACTAAATGTTTTCCAGATTATTCAAGTATCCAATATGCATGGTAAATATTTAAAACTTTACCAGAATTTCCTGCTAGATAACATGCCTTGATGCCCTCTTAATAGAATATTAGTTCTGGAGCCAAACTACCCAGGTTTAAATCCTTGCTCTATCATTTCTTGTCACCTTAGAAACACTTCACCAGTCTCCTTCAGCTATCATTTGGAAAATGATAAAAATAATAATGGTACATCACTCACGATGTTGGTTTGGGAATTAAATTAAATATTTCATCTCAATGTTTAGCAGGTGATCTGTTGTTTTGAAAGTATATAGCTTTAGTTTTTAATGATTTTTCTGCCCAGGACCACATATTCAGGTGATGCAAATGATTTTAGAGTTTGCCTTATCACAAATAATTGTTAGCAAAGTAAATACTAATTTTCTACAACAAAATCATTTTTCTCAAAAGCAAATAAAAATGAAATTTGAATTTTCTTTTCTGAATGTTTGTTCTATAACTTTCCTGTATTAGCTTTTCGAGGAAAAGCATCATTTTATCTCATTGTTTCTGCATCATGAACACTGATTTTTAGAATACAGAGAAATTATTTGGTACTGATTGCTTATTTTATAATGATTCATTTTACTGATTCCCAGCATGCTTATTTATACTTCCTGTTTACAAATTTTACAGTGTAATTTTACAGTGTAATTTTACAGTACATGAGACATCTCAATATTATAAGTGGCTTTTAAGCAAGCACATCAAAGCTCAATTGACTTTTTTTTTTTTTTTTATTTGTTTATTTACTTAACCTAGAGGGAAATAAACATGTAATCCCT
>NW_011888791.1:10752798-10774370 GCF_000151845.1 Pteropus vampyrus | reverse complement strand
ATTCATTTTACTGATTCCCAGCATGCTTATTTATACTTCCTGTTTACAAATTTTACAGTGTAATTTTACAGTGTAATTTTACAGTACATGAGACAACCCAATATTACTAGTGGCTTTTATGCTAGTACATCAAAGCTCATTTTTTTTTTTTTTTTTTTTGTATTTGTTCATTTACTTAACCTAGAGGGAAATAAACATGTAATCCCTGTTCATAGTGAATTTCAATGGTTGGGTTTCTAGACTTCATCAAAGTTGTGACTGACACATTTATTCTAGTAGCTATGTTCTTTTTTCCCTCAGCCTTAAAGGCAAGAGATAATATTCTTTCAATTACATGGTTTTCAGTATGCTGATAACCTTTAATCCTAGCTAGATTGTTGAGAGCTAAAAAAAGAAAAATGAAATCCAGGACATAAATTCACTTTACAAATGTTTCTTTTGGAAAATGAGGAAAATATTTCATATAATGTGCCTTGAAATAGTCTCAATTATTTTAAACTAAAAACAGTTTTATATGACTATTGATTTATAGAAATTTGTCTAAAAATATAAGAATAATACTATTAATTTTCAAGTATTTGTAATTCTTCATTTCACACTTTATTGTGTCATGTTCAGATGACTGCTAGCTAAATGATATGAAATATAAGATAATAGTTATAATGAAATTATAACATAAGAGGTAAATAAAGGGTTAAATTACTAATAGTTCTTTTCCCTTTAATTTTTTGTTTCTTTAAAAGAAAAGATTGAAAAGATTTACATGATTCAGTGCATACCTGATAAGTGAGATTTTAACAAGTTGCTATGCTTGCCTCAGTAAAATAAGATTGAAATATGTCTCAATAATGGAAATAATTAATTTTTTTCTGTTTTGGATGTAAGTTTAGAATAGAATAAAATTATATAAATGAAAATAATTGGCAAATAAATACATCAGACTGGAGTGTATTTTGTGATATTTCTTTGTCTTTTATGTGTTTACTATTAAAAGTTTGAATGACAATATTATTTTTCAAAATCTAGATCATCCCTTGAATTTACTGAATGACCTGACTGTTTTGTCTTGTAAGAACTGTAATTCTTAAATAGTCTGTTAGGGGTACTCGAATGTGTTAAAAGGCTAAAGGCAATTGTGTATTTGCATTAATAATTATACATACAGATTGGAAATGTATTAATAAACAATGAATTAATATATCTTGTTGCTTCTCTTATCTAGTTCACCAGTCCACTGTGAACTCAGCTCAAATATATGTCTCCCAAATGCTTTACCATTTGTATTTGAAGATATATGTTGTCACTTTTCTGTTACAAATGATGTCATTAATGCCAATTTCTATCATTGTGTAACACTGCAAATATGACTAAAAACTGTTAGTGAAGAGTTACTTTTAATCCCTTTGTCCATATAGCTTTTATCTTCCTTCAGAATTATTGGTACTACGGTTAACTGTATAAGAATATTATTTCCAAAATGATTCTGCTCATGACAGTGACTTGTAGCACTAATTAAAAATTATTAATTCATAAGGTTTTTAATATTTTAATTTTTAGTTGACACATTTCAAACATAAGAAAATAGTGAAAACTAATATTATATATACCTATCTGTTTATTATTATAGTTAAACATACATTATATTACCTTTAATTGATTTTGTTTCTCCTTTTAGAAATAAAACTTTTCAGACATAGACCAAGTCCACATATAATTTTTTTCCTCTTTTTCATTCCCCAAAGTTAAATTACTAAAAATGGTATCACTTCCATATTTCTTACTGTTCTTTGATTGTGTCTGTTTTAAAATGTAATATACATAACACGTAGAGAGTTGCTTTCCTTATTGAAATGTTACACAATAATGGACTCAATAAGCTATTTTATTTAGGATTTTGTATGTCAGTGTCAAAAAGTGAAACTGGCCAGTATTATTCTCTTCATATATTGATCTTTTTGGCTTCATTATAAACTAAAACTACATTAAAATACATATTTGGAGTTCAAGTTCTGGATAAGATAGATGTACATACATACTACTTGTGTGTCTTAGTAAATACTGAGGACTCTCACAAGTTAATAGAGCAGGCAAAATAGAGGCAAAGATCAGAATTTAAAATACCATCAAAGGTATAGTGAATTTAACATTTTTTTCTTATCTCTGATATCTCTTGACTTGAATCCAATGCACCAGAAGAGGTCACTGGGGCACAAACACAGAGAACTCTATGAGAAATCCTCTAGTTCTGGCTAAGGGGTGTGAAAGAGAACCCCTAACACTCAGAGAGTGTGTAGAATTTTTTTTTTCTCTTTTGTTTTCTTTTCTCTATTCTCCTTTGCTCCATTTCTTTAGCAATCTCATTGTAGCAGCCACAGCTAACAGCAATGGAAGCCTGAAGAATCCAAATCTAAAGAATAGGAGCTTTCCTTTTCCTTACATGGAATGTGTTTCGACAAGAATGGGTAAAATACATCATTTTTTGTCTTTCTCTGTCTTGTTTTGCTTGGCTCTGTTTGCAGGAGCAGTTTGTGGAGTGTACAGCAAGGCAGAATACATGAAACCCCAGCATTCTGTCTGGAGTTCCAGTGGCGAGCCCAAAGAAACCAAGAAATACAAAGGGGATTGTGGGGAGGAAAGTGCTAAGGAAAGAGATACACAAATTTGTTTGTAAATTTCTGGGCTCATCGTCAAACTTCACTTGTAGAGCTCTAACTCCATTCAGTACACCAAACATTTTGAGAATTGAACAGATAGCCCACCATCTAAGTCTGGATATTGGTTAGTGCATACATGGAAAAAACCTAAATAGTTCAGTAAAGGATATGAATCACAACTGTGAAACTGTAGGACATGGAAGACTATCAACATTCTCCACAAGATTTAGTCAAGACCCAAAGTTTCCTTGTATAACATTCAAAATGTCTGGGGTACAATTCAAAATTCCTTGGAATTGAAGAACCAGGAGTACCCCAACTCATACAGTAAAAGAAAATCAAGACACACCAGTGATAAGAGGACACAAATATTGGAATTATTTAACAGATTTTAAAGGAGTTATTATTACACAAAGCTCCCGAAAACAATTTAAAATATATTTGAAACCAATAGGAAAAAATAATTTTAACAAATATAAGACAGTATTTGAAAAATA
Source organism: Pteropus vampyrus (assembly GCF_000151845.1). Lineage (NCBI taxonomy): Eukaryota > Metazoa > Chordata > Mammalia > Chiroptera > Pteropodidae > Pteropus > Pteropus vampyrus. The sequence goes on along the minus strand of NW_011888791.1, from coordinate 10,771,219 downwards.
AACATAAAACTTGATACAGAAACTAATTTAGAATAGAAATAACAGAGTGAATAATCAATGAAATTAAAGATGCATCAAGATAAATCATTCAATCTGACAATAGAATGAAAAAAATTAATGACTTTTGCTTTACCATTATGTTACGTAATCACAAACTGTATGTTATTTATGTCTTTGGAGTATCAAGAATGGAGAAAGAGCAGTGCTGGAAAAATATTTTGAAAACTCATAAATAGAAACTTCCAAAATTTGGTGCAAGATATGAACTTATGAATTGAATAAGCTTAGTGAATCCCAAATAGGGTAAGTACAAAGAACTCCATGACTAGACACTATTGAGAACTAAAAATAAAGAAAAAAAAATCTTAAAACCAGTCAGAGAGTAAAAACAAACAAAAGATATTGTCTATAGGAAGCAATAATTTGAATGATTGTAATTTCTCAATAGAAAGCATGGACACCATAAAGTAGGGACACAATAGCGCAACCTGAATACATTATGGACTAGAGTTAGGAACAGCACGTCATTATTAGTTCATTAATTTTGGCAAATGTAGCATACTAATAAAAGATTTTAATTATGAGGAAAACTGGAGTATTTAGGAACTCTGAACTATCTTTGCAACATTTATCTGTAAACAAATTCTAAAATAAAAATATTTTTAAAAAAAATCTTCCATAATTAGGCTCAATAATAGAATGAGTAGAACAAAGCAAAGAATCAGTGAACTGGTTGATAGAACCATACAAATTACTAAATCTTAATTAGAAAAAAATAGACTGACAAAATGAGCAGATCCTTAGAGATTATCATAAATGATTCCAAATTAATACCACCAGAGCCTCAGAAGGCAAGGATAAAGAGTTTGAGACTGATAAAGTAATTGAAATAATAATGAATTTTAACTTTCCCAATTTGGAAAAAAATAAATCAACTGACAGATTCGAGTAGCTGAAAATAACATAAACTGAATAAGCCCAAAGAAAGAAATCTATACCAAAACATATAATAGTCAAACTTTTTAAAATGAAAGACAGGAAAGAAAAATTCTTGAATTGTGAAGTGCTTATGTAGTTCTAAAAAATAAAAAATTAAAATTAAAAAAAAAATCAATGCAAATAACCGTGGATACCAGAAGAAAGTCAAACATTTTTCAATTACTAAATGAAATTTTTTTTTACTTCAGAATTCTGTGTCTATAAAAATTACAATATGGATTGAAGGAAAGAATGAAGACATTCTCAAATAGTAGAAACTCAGAGAATTTATTGCCAGCATACCTTTGTTTAGAATTTCTCTAAACAAAATATTTAAAATAAAAGAAATCTTGGGACATAGGAAGGAAGAATATGGAAATAGCAAATGTGTGGGCAAATACAATATTATTTCCTTCTCAAGTTTTCTATTTGAAATTGAAGTGAAAAATGGAACATGAAGACGGTTCTAAATATATGTAAAGAGAATACTTAAGATAATTATAGAGCTCAATAAACACAAGGCAAGCAGTAAGATAGTAATAATAAAGATAAGTGAAGAACTCAATAACAGAGAACCAAAAAGCAACAAAGAAAAGCAAAACAAAAAGCTCATATTTTGAAAAAAATCAATAAAATTGACAAACTTCAAAGACTGACCAAAAAAAAAAAAAAAAAGGGAGGGGACACTAATTACTAGCATCAAGAATGAAGTAGGAGATATCACTAAAAACCCTGGACATCAAAAAGGATCATAAGTGATTACTAGGAACCACTTTATACTCATAAACTTGAGCTTTTGGTAAAATGGACCAATTCCTAGAAAAGCACTATCTGTTGCAACTCACCTAATATAAAATAATAATTTTAATAGTGCTATAACTGTTAAATTGAATTCATTCATTGAAAACCCCAAAAAAGAAATCTCCAGGCCCATGTGGCTTCATTGTAGAATTTTACCAAACTTATAAAGAAAAATGAATATAGAATCTAGAAAATCTCTTCTAGAAAATAGAAGAGGGAAACTTTGTGAGGGCAGGATTACTTTGATATCAAAATTAGAGACATTACATAAAAAGAAAACTAGACCAATATTTCTCATGCATATAGATGCCAAAATTCTTTATAAAACCCTATAGCAAGTATCATACTTAAAAATTGTTTCATCTTTAGATTGGGAACATGGAAAGATTTTTCTTTTCTCAACACTCTTTTTCAGCATAGGACTGCAATCTCTAGCCAATGAAAAAGGCCAATATGAATGAATTAGCAATTGAATGAATGAATAAAAGAATAAAATAGAAAGTAAACAGATTAGAAAAAAGAAATGAAACCATTCTTATTTACAGATAACATGAATTTTTATGAAAAAAATAATTCCAAGATATCTAAGAAACAAAGAACAAAAATAATCAAAACTTCTAGAACTAGGTGAGATCAGCATGATCACAGGATACACAAAATAAATACACAAAAATTCTATGTTTATATATGAGTAGTGAATGTGTAATCATCAAAATTAGAATGTCACAATGTATTTATAATTGCTCTAAAAATAAAATAACATGTAAATCTTACAAAATATGTAAAGGATTAGTATACTGAAAACTATAAAATCTCGATTAAATTATTACAATATTTAAATAAATAATACTTTGTTTAAATAAAATATACAGTGTTTATGGATTGGAAGACTCAATAAAGTAAGGCTGCAATGCTATCTAAATTTTTATACGGATAAACGTATCATTTCAACAACACTTGCTTTTTTCCCTTGGGACATTTCTGGCAGTGCATTTATCACTCGGTTACTCTGGCTGCATATAGGTGCAACTCAGAAGTATGAGGATTTAATACCCCAGGGAAAACTCTCAAGTTTTAGAAGGGGACAGTGGACTGAAGAGATAGATAAAATGCTCCCACCTGCCATCCTTTAGGTAGAAAATAATGGCAGAATCAAGCACTCATTGCCTAGGGCAGCAATCTTGGTAAATGCACGCTCAAATTGCCTTTTCTTCCTTTCTTGCATCTTTAAATAAACTATACCTATATGAATCCTTGGCATAGATTTTACATTCGTAGAAACCTAAGATATGACAATACTAGAATATGGAGATCTTCTTTCTTGAAGGAATGCTGCAAAATATACAGCATGTCTTTTTTTTTTTATAAGAATAAACTTTATATTTTAAAACTATTTAGATTTACAGCAAAACTCAGTGGGAAGTACAGAGACTTCCCATATACTTCTCCCCGCCTCCCTCATTATCAACGTCCCCTACCAGAGTGATATAATTGCTTCAACTGATGAATCTGCATATACAGCATATCTGTAACTGTAGGAAGTGCTTGTTCAACATAGAACCTCTCTGCACACAAATGGAAAATACCAAACACTGTTAGCTTCGGTATAACAACATTCTTTTGAGACTGAACTATATATAAAGCTACTTCACTTTTTGTAGGACAAAATAACATTCTGACAAGATAATAAATGTGATTGTATTTAATTGTGTGTATCAAAAGGAATACTGTGGCTACACATATATGGATAACAGAATATGATTTATAACTTTTTAAAATCAGATTCCTAAGGTTATTAGTAAAGTAACTTACTTGGTAATTTTATACAAAAAATAAGTCATGTTTAAACTGACGCCAATAAGTCAATGTGTAGAATATTGTACAGTTACCTTTTTCCTCCTAATCTTTACTACAACACTCTCAATTAGGTATTATTATATTTTTTATAGATGATATAATGGCCTCAAAAACAGTAAGTAGTTTTCCTAGCAAATGCCAAATTGGTAAGTTTATTTCTGTTCTCTTTTTCCCAAACTCTACAGTCTTTCAGCTATTAATGGCCTTACTAAATAAACTTCTGTATCTGTATTTCAGACTTGGCCTCCATTCCCAGTGGTCCAGTTCTCTTCCAGGACTGTCAATAGCTCTGAGCCCTCACCCAGTAGCAGCATTTCTCTCCATTTAACTAGTGATTTATTTAGGAGCGATTCTTTCTCCAAAAAAATAACTCCAATTGTGACCATTCACACTTCTCCAAGATACTTTATAACTGTGCATTACTCAGTAGGTTTGAAACCTCAGTGTAGCCAGTGTAGCCAGTTTAAAAATAGTCACAGAGATGTAAAGTATAGCATAGGGAATATAGTCAATAGTATTGTAATAACTATGTATGGTGTCTGATGAGTACTAGACTTATCGGGGGATCACTTTATAAGTTATGTAAATGTCTAACCACTATGCTGTACACCTAAAACTAATATAATATGGAATGTGAACTATAATTTAAAAACTTTTTAAAGAAGATTGAGAATAAATAAATAAATAAATATCATCTTTTTTTGTATCTCAGGAGAGCCCTCAGTGTTCCGCTAAGGCAGTTTAGTACAATCTCCCACTTCCTTTTCACATGTTTGCTATAATAAGCTCATTCTTTCTTCCTCTTAACCAATTTAGGTTACCAAGAGCAGATTATATAAAGATGTAATTATGAGAGCATGTGTAAAATTATTTTTGTTAATAAATCTTTGAGGAGAGAAACTGAAATGAAACTTAAGGAAGAAAAAATTCTGCCAGAATATTAACAAATAAATTTAAAACAACTAAAAATAGTTGTTTTAAATAAAAATTTTTTATTTAAGGACTTTAAAAGAAATTAAACCTTGTTATCAGACTTCCTGGATACTCTATGAAATGGAAGGTCACTCTAATCCCAATGGGAAATGACCTAATGATTAATTAGGTGACATCTTATAATTTTTATCTAAACATAACTACTGTATTTAAAATGTAAGTGGCAAAAAACTGTGGCTTAGGTCATTTGAGTGACTAACAGATGTCTAAAACAACATCTGCTTGACATTTTAATATAAGTTAAGACCAGGAGTCCAATATTTTTTAAAGAAAAATTTATCCTGATGTTAAAAACTATTCTGACACTAAAGATGGTAAGACTTTATTCAAGGAAAGATGACTGCAATGGGGTTTGGCAGAAGGAGAGAGGTATCGGACTCAATTCTGAATACAAGAAAAAATGGGGATTTATAGCCAAAAGCAGAATGAAGGTCAAGAGAAAACATCAGTGGTCAAGGAGGATTCTAGCTAAACAGAACTAACAAGTTTCTTTCTGTAGGCAGACCAGAGTTTTCAGATATCACCCAGGGATGGTGAGGGATGAGAAATTTGATTAAATGTGAAGCATGATCACATATAGAGGCTGGGAGTTCCATCTAAACAGTATTAACAGAATTCTTGGGAATGCAAAGTTAGACTTGGAACTATAAAGGTAAAAGCTGAGTCAAAAAGATGGCTCACAGGAGTTTGACTAAGTTTGGTTAAAGAGTCTGTCATAATTTGTAATATACATCTCGTTAAATTCTTTTGGCAATAATATTACAAACTTGTGATTTATAATAATATATATATCATCTTTTACATATATACTTGTTTAGAAATACAAATGCTAGAGCAGAATTGGAACTTAGGATATGACTAAATACAATCTGTTAATCTGTTAATTACATATTGTGAAAATTGAGGTGAAGGAATATGATAGAGGCAAGGTCAGATCATAAATTTTTGGCAGAACTTAGTCTATTGATTTTAGTTTTATATTCTTTTTGTTATATAACACCGAGATACGAACCTACATTTTTAATGTTCAAGAGCTTTTTCCCTTTTAGCTAAAGAACACTGCATGCCCTTAAATAAAATTCTTCAATAACTATATCCAAATGGAATAACATTGGCTTCATTTATAATTTACCAGTTCCTCGAAGAGTAACTTTGGAAGCCCATTAAAAATGTATTATAGTTAGGTAATTCTAATTTCCTGAATATCTTGGTTTGATTTTAGTAGTGTGAATCATTTCCTTTTTATGAGGTTCTTAGGTATATATGATTAATATGAGCTAATATTTCACAGTCACACTCCATTTTCATAAAAAGATTCCACCAGAAGTAGATGTGAGAACAGTATGCCTCTGAATTTTGGATGGTAATATCAGTTGCAATGTCAGTGGCCATTCCAAAGTAAAGCTGTGGAAGTTCTTTTTGAAAAACATCCACCATTGACTTACATTTTCTACTTATAATCAATAAAGTGTAATAATATGATTGTGAATTTACATTTATATAGATTTTTCATGTTCTTTTGAATATGAAACAGTACCTATTAAAAAAACCTTAATTTCATGTGATATGCCATATTAGGTATCAGGCTCTGATCTTAAACGTAATTGATTTTAAACAACACTAGTACATAAAATTGCCTTTCATAAAATCTAGTTATAGTATCACCGATTTACAAAATTTATCATATACTAAGCACTCCATATTTTATGTAGTGTCTACTTCCTAAGTTCCACTAATTATTTGGCAAAAGTTCTTGGCCATCATTTCAAAGCCAGTGTTTATATTGGAAGCTAAGTAATTTATCAAGAAATACCAGCATTTAACAGCATTATCTTTTCTTTTCCACTAGTTGTCAAAATTGGATTCAGTAATACAAATTATGGTGGTTAGAAGCAATTGAGACATGGGAAACCATTAAATGAGGAAAGAGAATAGAAGTATTACCTTTAGTCAATGTCATATCAATAGCTATATGTTGTCAAAGAATGATTATGAAATTATGTTCAGGTTTGGAAGAAATCAATAACTGTTATTTTATAGGTAATGACCTGTATGTATAAAGCACATATCATGCATCATTTTTAAATCTTTTATTAATCTCTGTCATTTATTATTTCTGATGAGGATGACTAATAAGAAATGTTAAGTAAACTTATCAAAAATAACCTAGGTAGTTAATGATAGAGTCATAATTAAATCCTTACAAGGAAGGCGTTCTATTCTCCCAGTTATGTCGGCATTTATTAACAAGTTTAGTAAGGAGATTTGTTTAACTAGATTGAACTGTTTCAGATTACTATAGTAAAAATTATGAGGATTAAATAATTGACAGAAAAAATATAGTCATTAATGTGATTTAGCTGGGAATGCATTTATCTTTCTTTGATAAAAATTTATAAAAATTAGTAAGTATATTAGTAAAAAATAGTAAGTATATTTTCCATTATATATATAAGCTTTTCACAAGGAATGATAAGAAAAGGAAAGAAAGAAAGGAAGGAAGGAAGGAAGGAAGGAAGGAAGTAAGTAAGTAAGAAAGAAAGACAGAAAGAAAGAAAGAAAGAAAGGAAGGAAGGAAGGAAGAAAGAAAGAAAGAAGGAAGGAAGGAAGGAAGGAAGAAAAAGAAAGAAGAAAAGGAATGGTGGGAGGAAGGACAAGAAAGAGAGGAAAACAATGAAAATTGATTGCCAAAGATGAGACAGATACATTAGTAGTAAAAGCAAACATAAAGAACTAAAAGAAATATAATGGATTAAGGGAGTAAATATGATTTTGAAAAAAAATAGCTAATTCTCTTGCACTATATATTTCTCGTATTTGGTAATGTTGTATTTATAAAGAAGACTTTGAAGATAATGATTTCTCCTCCCCTCAAAAACAGAATAATGAAATGAGAGAGAATTAAGAAAAAGTGGGCAATATGATAATTCTGAGATTATGTACAGGTTTTGAATATACTGCTGATAACTATTATTCTTTATGAAATGCCTCTATATGTAAAGTATATCACATACATTATTCATTACATTCAAAACATTCTCTTTCTAATGTCTTTCCTTCCCAACAACTTTATATTGAGGCAATCAGTGTCCTTTTCCTTGTGTGCCACTCATATTTCTCTTTTAAAGAAAGACAAAAAAAAATTAATGAAAAAGAAGAAAAGTATTTTGTGTTCATTTTACTATAATTTATTGTATACTTGTTAGTGAAGGTTGGGTTCTATACTTAGAATTGTATTTCCTACCTTCATGTTTAGGATCTTTCTCTATTTACACATTTCTTTAATGTATTTATTGCCTTGTCTCCTTTAGCAATCTCAACTTGATCTTGCTGTCTCCTTTGCTCTGTGAATGAAGTTGCTTCAGATGCTGGTCACCAAGTTTCTCTGTCCTTGTCACCTTTTTTTTTTCAATGTCATAAGTGTCAATAGCACGTCCTTATTTACAATACGAGTGTCATCTTGAATGACACCTCTGAACATTGCTTAATATGAAAAACAAGAAAGGATTTGATTTATGGAAAGCACAATGACTTTTTCTTTACTCACTGCCTGAGCCAATTGAATGTCCTGCAAATGGCTGAAAAACTCTACTTTCTGGTCATTATGGTTGGGTTTAAGTAACCTAAACAGAATTCATATGTTTAAGAGCTAGAGAAGAGAAGACAATTAACTGAATCTAGCTAATATGCCATAATTGCTTAAGTTTATTTAAAGTTTAGTGCATGTTCTAAGCACTTTACTACCAGTCTTTCATTTAATCATTAAAAATGCACTATAAGTTAAATTTTTATACCTGTTTGTTTCAGGGGAAAAGAAAATGAGGCACAAAGAAATTCACTTCTGTAAGCTCACACAGTTATGCAATTGTAGCATAACTATTGACTTACACTCACACATCTTTTTTTTTATCGGCTTTATTGAAATATAATAGACAATTAATTGCTCACACATCTTTTACTAATGTGAGAACAACAGATCATAACCATTGGCACTATTATTATTTGAAGACAATGTCCATGAATTTGATTCACTCTTACTGTTCTGACAATGATAACTTCAGTACTAATTACCAAGTAGTAGTTCAATCTATATTGTTAAATTGTTGGATATACTAATGAATAAATAATTGAATTCATAAATCCAGATATTTTTTGCTCAATTCCAGATTATTGATTGGAGTTTGTCTCATTTTGGTATATAAATATATTCAATAGGATGAAGATTTTTTTTCTATTTATTTAGGCTTAACAATGCTGGCCTATTTGCGTAATTAACAACTTTAAAGTAATGTTCGCTTTGGTCTTAGGAAGATGTTAGAAAGTACTAATTTTCCCACCTAGTTAATCAACTCTTTAAGGTGACTGTATGGTAAACAAAATATAATCAACAAAACCAACAAAAGCTAAGCTTGGAGTAGAATGATGCCAGATGTCACATAATAATATAGTTTTGGGAAAGATGAAGAAAGTAAGACTGGTTTTTCTACTAACAGATAAACCTATATTAAAAGAGTAATAACTAATGCTTATGTAAATGTTTCTGCTAATACCTATCAATAGATATGGCTAATACTCCTTAATTCTTTCTCTTGAAATTGAAATATTTCATATGACTGTCCCTTAGTATGACAGCTCATTATTTTAAGAGAGGTGCTGTGAGAAATGAATGTTCCCATCAAATTTTCTATAAATTAATTAAAATATATTTTTTCTCCTTATTTTCTATGTAAGGACTATCCACAAAAAGCTTTTAAAGTATGTTTTACAATGTTTTCATGTATACCAAAATAAAGATAAACATTAATTATAGTTTGTGATCTCAACATATTTTCAATAACATTGTTGCAATGTTGTCTCCACTTTTTTTTTTTTACAAAAAATACTTCATAAGATCTGGAAATCAGTCAACAAATGACAATCTCTACAATTATTCTGTAACAGTTAATAGGTCACTGATCATCGTCTAAGGGTGGTAAGATATGAAGATGTATTTTGTTGCTTTTTAAATTGAAACTCCCTTTTTTCTTTAGCTTATATCTAATATGTGGGTTAATCTGAGCAAATTGATGAATAATTTTGCATTTTGTTAGATTAGATCAAATAACTCTACTTAATTATCAAGAAAGTACTGTACAGAAGTGATATTGTGAGTTTTACTTAAAAGAAGTTCTGGGTATAAAGTCTCAATAATTTATTCTTTTTACATATAATTTCAAACCAGATCTAGTGCTGTCTTAAAATAATATTTTAAATAAAATAGTTAATCTCGAAGACAAGTTTTGATAATTAATAAGTATTCAAGCTTAATTTATTTTGATATATTTGATACAGCTGAAACAGAAAATTTAACCTCATGTTACACTAGAGAGCTAAATTATTGATGTGCAAATATATACTTCCTATTAAAATTATTTAAAAGATTTATACTGCACTGATTTTTTTCAAAGGAAAGTGGAAGTTCTGGGTAAGAAGTCCACAGGCTTGATCTTCCTTTTTTTTTTTTTTTATGAAATAAATTCAAAATGACTTTCAAATAACACATCTTTAAAATATTTTTCAAATTCTTTCAGAGAATAGAAAGCAAATATTTCCAACTTGTTCTATGATTCTAGCTACCGAAAATGAAAAGGAAGTGGTATTAAAAAAGACGAAAAAAGAATGAAATAAGCAACTAGAAATACATTTTTTCTCATAAATTTAGATGCAAAAATTTTACACCAAATATTACCGATTTAAACTGAGAAATTACCAAACAATATACTACACCAAGACCAAAGTGACAAAGAATGGCTTAATATTAGAAAATATGTAAATATAAATTACCATTGTACCAGAAAAATGGTGTCATACAATCATTTCTCTAAGATGTGATTTTGCCACTAACTCTTCTATAGGTTCAATGCAATTCCAATCAAAATTCAAACAAGGCTTGAAATGGAAACTGTTGATTTTTAAATTTATATCAAAGATTAAAGGGCTAATAAAAACATACTACTTTCAGAAAAAAAAGAATATAAAGAGTACAATTATTTTACCCATTATGAAACATTATAAGACATTGCAAATAAGATATTGTCATAATTTTTTCTCTCCTTTTTTTTCTTTTTTTTTTAAGTAGTAGGTGACAGTCCACTGAAATGTTAAAAAGAAACCAAAACCAGAGTAGAGGTATATATGGACTATTGGTGTTGACAAGTTTCACATTGCAGAGCTTTGGGTTAAAAAATGATTCTATAAACAAAGAAATAAGACATGGTCATCCATATGTAACAAAAACAACATTGAGTCATTATCTTATTCTATATACAAAAATTCACTCCAAGTTAATTAAATACCTAAATTTTTTTAAAAATATATACTTTTAAGGCTTTTAGGTATATGAATGAATGTAGTTTAGACAGCAAATTCGAGACAGTTTTTGAAAGAGAGCACATAAAGAACTAAATACAAAGTAAAGTGGCATTTTTGATTCTGTATCAATATTTATTCCTCAGAAGCAGCTCAAAGTATCTGAAAAACAGGTACCAACTTATAGAAGATATTTGAAACACATTACTAATAAATTATTACTGAGAATGTATAAATAACGTCTACAAGTATAATAAGGAAGAATAAGAAATCTCAAAGAAGTGAACAAAAGATATGAACAGAAATTTCACAAAATGATAGTTTCATATAGTCAAAGCAGACTTGACTAGATGTTCAACCTTATTTGTGAGCAGGATCTTAGAATCCCAGACTATAAGAAGGTATCATTTTATATTCATTTCAGTGAAAAACTACAAACAATATTAATTGTTGTGACATATGTGATTCAATAGAATCTCAAATCAGGTTGGGGTATAAATTGATAAAGTCACTATATAAAACAGATTTTTTTTTTTTTTTTTTTGGTAAAGTTGAATAACAACCTAGTAAGTCTTAACCATGCACTTCAGAAAACACTTAAAAAATTTTATGGATGAATGTTTACAATTATTAATTAATAAATTGTGGCATTAATAAATGGTGATATATACTATGGAATATTATATAACCATAAAAATAAATTAACCATAGCTACACGTGATAGAATAAATGCAGTTTAGAATATTATTTTTAGTAAAAAAATATTAAATATAACATATCTTAATAAATTTAAAAACAATTGAAATTTATACAGTGTGTATAAAAATATGTATTAATTTGTTTCTGAAACATATAAGTATATAAGAAGAAAAGAAATGGAATGATGGATACATGTTTCATATAGTAGTTACTGCTGTGGAAAAAAGTATGTTTGCTAGATGGAATAAGACCACATAAGTTGATTTGTTTTAGTATTATAGTTCTGATATCCGATGATTTCATAAATGTAATATATATTACATATTACATATATAGCAATATCTATCTATAGACAGAGTTGTGCGTGGACACATAATAGAATGTCATGGGTGAAGGATTCAAATTAATTCATTTCTATCCAACTGGGAACAAATAAATAATAAATAAATAAATTAATAGAGGTGCAAGTAGAGAATTGCATCTACAACCACTTTATCTTTTTAAATGAGAATTTTTTCTTTATGTTTGTGTTCTGGCCCAGATTCATTATTCTACATTTTGTCAAAGTACCCAGATTCATCTAGGTATAGGGCTTCAAATTTACAATAATTATTAGCTTAAAATTTTCATTCCACAATTGTATTTTTTAAAACATAGTTTTGTTAAATTTCAGTAGATAAAAAAATAAGTCTTTTTTTTTCACATGAAGAGTAGGTGCTACTTGCTATATGGAAAACAAATATGAATGTACAAATAAATAAAAATATATACAACACATTTGATTTGAGAGAAAAGAGAAATTTATATTAAATGTATTTTTTCAATTTTACTGAGGTATACATAAATATACAAAAAGTTGCACATATTTAGTATATACATTTTGAGTTTGGACATATGTATACACCCATGACACCATAACAACAAATAAAGTAATTAACATATCGATCACCTCTAAATGAGTCCCCTGCTTTGTGTGTGTGTATGTGTTAACTAGTAAGAACATTTATTATAAAATTTATTCTCTTAAGTTTAAAGTGCACAATATCATATTAACTGTAGGAACTCCTACAACTCAGTAGTAAAAAAAAAAAGCTTAATTAAAAAATAGCAAAAGACTTAAACATTTCTCTAAAGAAAACTTAAGAACAGCCTAAAGGTATATGAAAAGGTGTTCAAAATCTCTAATCAGAGAAATGCAAATCGAAACCACAATGAGATAGATGTGTTTATTTTCACAAAGCAGGAATTCATAGCTCAATGAGATTCAGGATTTTTTAACATCATACATGTGGGGGAGCAATAACTAGGTTCTACGACTCAAGAGAGCAAAGGAAAAAGGTGAAGGAATAGTGCGTTTTGAGCTTATTAAAGTTGAAGCTGCAGCAGGGTTTTGGTGGTTGATCTTCCCTTGATGTGTATAGTGGAAAGAGGCAATAATTTCTAGAATAAAAGTGCCAGCTGATGCCAGAAAAAAGTCATGAAGAATTAATCTCATTCTTTCTTTTCTGATTTCTTATCATTTACCCTTGGCTGAACCTACTCATAAACCATTTAGAAAGGAAGCCTGGGTGGTGCCACATGTAGAAATAAGCCTTCCAGGATACAGAATAAAGCAGAGATAGATCTGGAAGAGTGGTAGAAAATGGAAAAAGCAACACACCTATTTGAACTACATAATCCCACAAAACCATGACCCCATGCATTCCACTTATTCTGTCCTTCCTTTTCTTTGGCTCATTAAGTTTTTCATTGCTGTCATTATTGTCTATATGCCCCCAGAGGAAAAGGTATCTTTGTTTTATTCACGGATGTATCCCAAGTAGCTAGAATATTGCCTGGCATATAATATGCATTCAGTAAATATTTAGTAAATAAACAACAGAAAAATATTTTTCCATTTCAATTACTCCTTTTTATAAAACATTCTATAAGTTATAAGATGGTCATTGAGACCATAAACTATATCCTAGTTGATCTATTTTTATTAGAAAATCTGAATTTAATTTTACTATTTTTTGCAAATCTATATGTGCTCAACACAGTTACGCCTTCCAGAATATCTCATTTATCCCATTAATAGCTTTGTGAATCATGCTTTATTATTTCCATTTGTCTAGAGAATGTTATAGCTAAGAACTCATAAAGAATAAATAACCATCCCAAACATACAGCTGATATGACAGAGACCGGATTTATAATTGTTTGCTTTTTACTCTTTTTTTTTTCAAACCTAGCTTAGACATCACCTTCCCCTAGAATTAATTTCTGATAGATATAAAATTAGAATAATCAACTCCTTGATACTACCTCTAAATCTTGTACATATAACCTTTACTGTTTAATATATGGTAGACTCAGGGAGAAATAATTCTTATTTAAGCAATAGTTTCTAAAGGATGCTTTTTTAGTAGTTATTGACACAATAGGGCCCAGAAACTGAACTGTTTTTTGGGGGGAAAAAAGTGTAGTGATTACAGATAATACATGTGTAATAATGCCTGTCAGGATTTTTACAGAAAACAATGAGTAAATCATATATACATTTATAAATATATAATTTGTTATCAACTGCGTATAAATACATGTAATAAATTATAAAGAATACAATGTACGGGTTTATATAGATTTCTACTCTATCATGTATCTGATGAAAAGTCTTGGGCAAACATAAACAATGTTGTTTCCTTTGTTTTTTTCAGGGTTTCTCTTTTTTTTTATATTATTCACATTTTTCTGACCTTTAGAAAAATATACAAAATCTTATTGTATCTGAGGACAATGCAATGTAATGGTGCTCAAGACATTTAATCAAAGTGGATGTAGTAATACCAATGCACTACGAAGTCTGTGTTCCCAATTGGTCCTACGGAGATGATACATGGTTCTACTTCTTTGTTAGTTTTTTAAGACTTTATTTTTATAGAGCTTGTGTTTACAACAGAAGTGAGGAGGTACAGAGATTTTTCATACACCCATACATCCCCCATAATCTCACCACATACATAGCCTTCCTGATTATCAACATCACTCACCAGAATGGTATTTTTTTTTAACCAAAGATGAACCTATATTGACACATCATAATCATTGGAAGTCCGTAATTTACCTAAGGGTTCATTTTTGGTGTTGCATATTCTATGGGTTTGGACAAATGTATAATGACATATATCTATAATTATAATGTTATATAATTTTAACTGCCCTAAAAATCCTTTGTGCTCTGCCTATTCATCCAATAGGCCCAATGAACTTTAGCAAACCAATGAATTTTTATCTCCGTAGTTTCGCTGTTCCAGAACACCATATAGTTGGAATCATATGGTGTGTAGTCTTTTTAAATTGCCTTCTTTCACTTAGTAAAGTGCATAAGTATTCTCAAATTGTTCCATGACTTGATAGATCATTTTTTTTTTGCATTGAATAATATTCTATTGCCTGGATGTTTATTTATATACATAAATGCATATGATAAGAGTATGTTTTGTTTTGTCAGAAACCACCAAACTGTCTTGCAAAGTGTTTTTATTTTTTTATACTTAAATATATATCTTTCTCTCTCTCTCTTCCTTTCTCTCTCTATATGTGTGTATATGTATGTATGTGTATATGTTTAAAACACATTAACTTTGTTTCATATTATTCATTAATATGCTTGATATAATATAAAGGCAATCTTAAAATACAACAGTTTTAAATGATGGTTTTTGGAGAAAATGTTAGCTACAATATTTAGATAAAGTCGAGTTATTTTTTTAATAACTTTTTTGAATAACTTTTTTAAATAACTTTTTTGAATCTCTAAAAGGTTTAATCCAAATGAGATGTTCCAAAAAAATTCTCCTCGAGAATATGAGTATATTATGTAATGGATAGACTGTGCTTTTGGAATTCTATAAGATGGCTTTGCAACTGTGTTTTTTTACTTACTAAAGTAATTGAACGTGTCATTCTAGTATCTTTTATGTGAAAAACAAACAATATAAAACAATTTGAAAAGAAAGAATCAATACAATAACAACAATAATAATAAAATAACAACACAATAATAGTAACAATAATAATAAAAGCATTTAAAAATTTCTAAATGCATTAGTCAGGGTTCTCCAGAGAAACAGAACCAATAGGATATGCATAATACACACATATATAAAGAGATTTATTATAAGAAATTGGCTATGTAATTATGGGCGGTGACAATTCCAAAGGTCTGCAGTTGACAGACTGAAGACCCAGGAAAACCCATGGTGTAGACAGAGTCTGAAGGCTGACAGGCTTAAGACCTAGAAAGACCTGATGTATCAGTTTGAGTCTTAAGGCAGGAAAAAAAATGATGTCCCATCTAGAAGACAGTAATGCCTTTTAACTTATGAGAGAATCAGCTTTTTTTTGAAGATTCAGGCCTTCAACTGATTGGAGGAGGCCCATACATTATGGACGGCAATCTGCTTTACTCCATCTACCAATTTAAATGTTAATTCTATCCAAAGATTTCACAGCAACACCCAGAACAATGTTTGACCGAATGTCTGGTCACCTCATAGCCAGGTCAAGTTGACACATCAAAGTACAGTTAATTAGAAATAAAATAGTTGTAAAGCCTTTTATAGAGTTTGGCACATCATAAATACTAAATAAATGGCACATATTACTATTAATAGTAATTAACTATAAAAACAGCAACAATTTATTAAACAAAATTTTTAGGGTGATGAACCTTTTAAACTTTTTTAAATGGCTGCAGTTGAAATTGATATGATGCTCTCACCTCTCTGCTTATATCACAGGTGTTAAAAACCAAAGCCATCTACATAATTCTCTGGGACTTTTAATTTTCAATAATATTCAACAGAGCTACTCTGAGTCTTAGGACATTATACTACAACTTTAAAATATAACCTTCGACATGTGCTGGGGACCCAACTGTTACATTTGGTCTCCAAATTACTAGTAAAGCCTGGACCACATAATAATAATTTATGGAGTGACTTAATTTTAAGAACTCACAGAGAGTAGCTAGAAGGGTCCTTCCAAAGCAAGTATCTTTGCCAAGGTAGAGTGCCCAGTAAAAATTGATGCTGATTGTATACTGTTGGAGGAGAATGAAACTACAAGATTACCTTGGCATATTCTCATGAAGGAATGTTTTTGTTTTTCTCATCCTGAATTTGGTCTTATTAGAGTTTGGCAGGAGATAACCATTGACTTGGCTACTATGACTACCAGCTGGAGCTTTTATATGTAAAATACAGAATTATTGTCTTTAAGTTACTTCAAAAATTTAAATAGCCATAACTAGTTTGTGGAGAGTAGAGCAAGGTGTGGTAAATGGGTCTCAGCTCATGAAATTATAACAAAGCCAGTGGTTATATCAATATGTTTGTTCTACGGTGTCTGGCAAAAAAAAGTGTGTGTGTGTATATATGGATTGGAAGCCAATGCTCAGTATATTGGAAACACTTTTAGTTATGACACAGATGATATTTGCAAATTTATGCCTTTTCTACTCCCGGAAAGAAATATCCTCACTAATGTAGTACATAGTATAATATCTATTTTGATGGATATGAGGCAAATAAACAGAATTTATAACACTGCCTGTGCTTATGTGTCACAAATGTGTAACAATCTTATGAATGACTTCAGCTTGTGGAGTCAAAGTCATTTGCATCTCAAAATATCAGATCATATCCTAGAATATTTTGTTGATGAAAGCTGAAAATTACAGAAAAATCTCCATCACTATTTTTAATATATTCTACTCCTCCCTGTAATCATCATCTAACTCTTATAACTGTCTTACATATAAGCATATGGGACTTATATCATATACTTCTGAAGGATTCCCCTCTTCTCAATTTTGATTTTTAAATGCTGACATAAATTTAACTTATTTATGTATTCATATCATCATCTACGTGAAATCTAATTCTACGAGATAGATATAGGACAGAGACTGGCCTTCTGAACTGCATGAGTTACCCTCGGTTGTTGATATTGCAAAGGACGATTTTGGAGGAAATGCTTCCAGAGTTAAGATGATGTCATAATGACACAGACAGCAGGAAGACCCAGGATGTCTACAAATATTTTAACTAGAAACCTATGACTTTGAGAAGTAGATTACTCTGCTCACACTAGGCCAACATGGTGGATATGGGTGAAACCCTGAGGGAAATTTGATTTGTGTTTATTTGTGTTTATTCTTTTCACTGTTTCCAATGTTCTATTTTCTAACACTTAGTAAAGCACTTTCTTTTGTTACCAATTTACTTTATCTCTAACCCTCTTTTTCTTGACATATACTTAGATAACTTTGAATGAACGCTCTTTAAAAACCATGGCTAATGAATCAATAACTTAAAACACTTGAGCTATTGGATTTTCAAAATTCCTTTTTTTTTTTTTTAATTGATTTATTGTTGTAACAGGTACCTCAGAATCTACTCAAAAAATAATATCTGGGTCTCAGGTGACTCACCTTTAAGAAGTCTAGGATTAAATTTCTCAGAATAATTCTCACATTGTTGCAACCTGTAAGAATCAAGGAAATACACAGATTTCCCTGGGTGGGATTATAAGAAAGGAAATTAATCTGTAATAACCTTTAAAGTAAAAAATTGCTATTAGAAGCAAATTTCTCTCAAGAGAATTGAAGCACGATGCTGATAATAATTGGAATTCAGAGGACTGTTTTACTCCTCTGATTAAGCTTAGGAAAATCATAACCATCTTTATAAAAAGCACT
>NW_011888791.1:10725999-10751578 GCF_000151845.1 Pteropus vampyrus | reverse complement strand
TCATCCTCAAACCACCACACATAAAAGTGCTACTCTTTTCATGTTACAAGTGAGGAATCTAAAATACGATGAGATTTAGAAAATGTGATCAGGTTTTCATAATGGTGAGAAATACCTGATACATTATGTTTTATATATTTCATTAATTTCAAGTAAGCACAAAAATAATAAATAATATTAATTTCTTATTTTTGGAATCTCCCGACTAAAAAATTTCAATGCGATAAAACATGCATAAATTCTTTACAGGAGGAAAAAACACAAACCTCTCTCCAATGAGTGCAATAAAGCAGTCTATTCACCTCTTCAAAATATTACACACTGGTTAAGATGTTTCAGGGATCTGGCATGATTGAGCTGCTTTAGCATTTTAATTTTAATGATTTATTTATCTCAATTGTGAAAATATAAATATAAAATTATCTGTGTAGCTGGATTTCCGCATAAATTTTCATATTAATATTTGTACTTTTCTTCAAAAATAATATAAACTACTAGTATAATTAGGATCCATTGAGAAAACATATTCATACATATATGTATTTAAATATTGGTGGAATGTATGTTACATAAAAGGCAATAAACATTATTGGTAAATGGTCAGTCTTTTTCTCTAGGATATCCCTCCAAATCTAACAATCTTACCCTAGGTCATAGAATCCTTCTTCAGTCATTAAAATAATTGTAATGACTTTAAAACATTCCTGAGCTCTTGACTTTGTAATTGTAGTTTTTAAGGATAGAGCAGAAGACGAAAATAAAACACACTTGCCTTCATGGATCTTATATTCTAGGTAGAAGGCAGAGACAGGTGAATAAATAATTTTTAGGTTAAATCAAAGAGTTTATCATCCTTGGCACATCTGACATTTTTGACCAGTAATTTTTTATTTTGTTTGTAGAGTGTGGTTTTGTTTATTATACAATGTTTAGTAGCACCTCTGACTTCTATACATTAGATGTCTAGATCCTAGTCCCAGTAGTCATGGTAATCAAAAATGTTTTCAGATATATCTAAATGTCCATGGGTTTGGTGTAGGGAGAAAAATTGCCCTTGGTTCAGGACTACTGGATTAGATAATGACAGTGCTATGGAGAAAAACAAAAACTGAGATAGGTTTGGATTGTGTGCTGGGTGGACCAGTTGAGGTTTTAAATAATCCCACCCTAACTCTCACTAATTTCCATCTTTGTGGAGAGTATAGGAACCCATATGTCTTTAGGAGGCAATGTCCCTCCCAAACTGCAAGTCTTTAGCCAGTTATATCCACCTGCATCAAATCTCACCCAGCATTATGCAACTCTTGTTGTTGAGGTGAGGACAGATGTTCCAGGGCAATTTAAAGGTCCAGGTTATGGTCCAATCCACCAATGGAAAATGGCTTGATGGCTGAAGTTTATAGTTCCACAGAAACCTGCTCCAGAGCCATTGGATGGGTATGAGGCTGTATGTGTCCCAAACCAGTCACGTGCTGTCTCCTTAGAATGCAGGGTTTCTTTGCACCATGAATATACTTAACCACGGGCGCTTGATCAATGATTAATGTCTTCCAAAAATTAGTGTTATTTTGACAGTCTACATGGATTATCTCATTTAAATCTGCAATAATGTTAGCCTTTTACTTACTATATCAGTCTTCTGTGGCTGCCATAACAAATGATCACAAACCTGGTGGGGTAAAAAACAGAAAGGGAAGATCTATTTTCTCAGAGTTCTGGAGTCCAGAAATCTGAAATTAAGTTTTCAGCAGGGCCATGATCTCTCTGAATGTTCTGAGGCAGAATCTGTTCTTTGGTTTTCCCAGCTTTTGGTGGTTCTAACCCTTCCTGGTTGTCCCTTGGCTTATGGTCGCATCAATTTAATATCTGCCTCAGTCTTTGCATCACCTTCCCCTTTATGTGTCTCATTTCCCTTTGTATCTCTTTTCCAAGGAGACTTGTGATGGCATTTAGACCCCACCTGGATAATCCAAGACAATTCCTTCATCTAAGATTTTTAGTTTAATCACATCTATGATCAGGTAATATTGATTCTTTTTCTTAATAATGTAACATTACAAGTCCCAGTGACTAGAACTAGATGTCTTTGGATGGCCACTGCTCCCCACTTTTTACTCTTTACCATGCTCACTACAGCTAGTTCTTAATGGATCTGATTACCAGATCATTCCTTGAGTCAAAAACTTGCCAGCTTTATTGGGTTATATTAACAGCCATCCTTAAGAAAAGGACTAAATCTTGCTAACACATTTTAGAAGGAAAAAATTCAGACAAATATAATTCATGAAGTTAACCAGAATAATCTTTAGCAAAACATTGGGAAAATAAATTACAGATCTCTTATAATAGTAAATTATCATTAAGTGGAGTTTATCACAAGAAGGTGAATTCATTATAATATTCTATGAACCAATGTAACTCACACAGAAAGAATGATCCTATCAATAGATGCAGAGAACACTTTTGAAAAAAGTTCAGTGTCAATCTTTGACTAAAACAATTAACAAACTAAGTAAAGCAATAATCCTCAGTGCTATATTTATACTTTCTTAATTTATATACAACATTTACTAAAGGTCCTGCCTTTGAACAAAAATGCAAAAAAAAAAAAGAAATAGAGTTAATTTTTGAAAGGAGAAAATAATAGTTTATATAGAACCATCATTTATAAAAAAGATGCAGAGGCATCTATTACAAAATTATAAGTCCTAATAAGAAAATTATCATGGCCACATGATATGTAAATATACCCCCAAAAAATTTTATTTCTAACCATCTCCTTCAAAACATTTGAAAACAGGATCTAAAGAAGATTTAAATAATTGAAAAGTATTGATGTTTATTGATTGAGATACACAATATATTTTAGATATTGATTTTCTACAAATCGGCCCCTATAGTCAAAGCTATCCTAATCAACATAGCAACTGTCCTTTGTCATTTTTTTTCTCCCTGACAACTTGCTCTAAAATTTGTCTGTCAATACAAAGGAAAAAAGATAGTGCAATTTGAAAAAAAAAAAAAAAGTTGGAGGACATGATATTTTATTTCAAAACTTACTATAACATTATAGTAATCAAAAGATTTTAGTATTGGTATAAAAATAACAAACAGATAAATGGGAAAAAAATTTTTAATAGACTCTTACCCATGATTTTCATTGAGTTTCAGCAGAGATGTGAAAATAATTCAATGTTGAAAAGAAAATTTTTCAACAAGTGGTGGTAGAAATCCTAGATATAAGTATGGAAAACAGAACTTCAAAATCAATTTCATTTTATATGTAAAAATTAATTCAAGATTCATCAGGATCCTAAAAAGTAAAGTAAGAAATATAAAACTACTAAAAGAAATAAGAATATTTTGGGAACCTTGAGATCAGCAAGATTTCCTAGGAAAACAATAAAAATTGTTAACAGTAAAATAAATGAAATATTTGAGTTGGGTAAAATTAAAATGTGTTAATAAAATGAAACTATGTAGGAAAATGTCTTTGCTATGGCAGCCTGATAATTTTGCATATATTCATACAAGACAAGTAGCCACGTTTTAACCGCAACTGTCTTAAGTCTGGTCACAATGCTCTATTATCCTCCAGAATAATGAAAGCATGGGAGATCTGTGACGAGATGTCACAAAGCCATTTCCTACTGCCTCTCTATTTTCCTCGGAGGTTGGTATAAGACAGTTTCTCCTCATTGCCTGTTTTCTGATGATGAGGCTTTTTGCCTCACTCCCCTTAGGATACAGATGCAGATTATAGAACTGTTTAGCTGTCCATAGATACCCTCTCAGTAATAGGTTGCCCCACCACTCATGCTGCAGTCATCCAGATCCTTTTATTTTGATGTTGCCTTGTGGAAAAAGGGACCTAGGGAAGTGGCACCTGCGATTTCCTTAATTACGCTATTTTGAAAGGAATATACTGTCTGAATTTAACAAAAGTTCATTTCTTTACTAGTTAAACCAGTGAGTCTTATCTTCGCTCGACAATCTTGAGAAAATAAAAAGTCATGCTATAGATTGGAAGAAAGTATTTGTAATAAATCTGTCTGACCAAGTGCCCATATCCAGAATAATTTTGGAAAAGAATATATATAGAGAGAGAGATATTAGAAGCTTAAGGATTATTTTAAAATAATTAGGTCATATTATCAATACAATCTATGCTCATTAAATTCTAAAGCAATTCTTTTAATGAAGAAGATTAAATAATTGGTATATTAAATGTCTGCATTATTACTTAGAGATTGGAGACTTGAGGTGCACTTGTGATTTTGCAACAGAGTACAATTTTTATGTTGCTAATTACTTGATATTTTGCCTTTTAAGATAAAGCCCTTGCTTCTCATCCA
The DNA here is from genome assembly GCF_000151845.1 of Pteropus vampyrus. Lineage (NCBI taxonomy): Eukaryota > Metazoa > Chordata > Mammalia > Chiroptera > Pteropodidae > Pteropus > Pteropus vampyrus. Next base: position 10,747,223 of record NW_011888791.1, on the reverse strand, counting down.
CACAAAAGCATTTCGGAAGATTAATTAGGCCTTCGTTAATAAATAATTAAGCATTTTATCTCTACTTTGCCTGAAAGCAATTGTAAATTACATCTTGCTCATGTTGCTAATTTGATGTCCAGAAAACAGACTTGCCTGTGGAAATTTTGTAAATCACTCTTTTGATATATTAGCCATAGTTTGCTTGCTTTTCAATTCCTCTTAGTTGTTGATAACACAAATCAAGCCACATGAGTGATAACCTGTCAGAAGACACTGCTTTGGAAAGCTATACTCACATTAATACTAACTGTTCAGAGTAGCTAAATGGAACATTTCTCTCTATAATTAAGAAGACAAACACAGCAAAGAATATGCTGCTTCATCAAGTTTTGCATGTGAATCTTTCCTAAAGCGAACTTTTAAAAAGAGTCCTATGAATTCTGTCAGGAAGCATGAAATATAAAATGTCATGGTACTTTAACATAGCTAAGTCAGCAAATAAATATCAAATATGACAAATAGATTTTGTGTTTAATTATACATACTATAAAACTTATTAATCAAACTCTGCTTAGAAGTATAAAAGAAATGCACATGATTTTTATCAAGATCATATATGAGTCTATTACATGACTCTATAGTGTATATTGAATTCTACACATAGTTTTCTTGAAGACCATTTTCTTAGAGGTAACCCAGAGGTAACCCAGAGGTGACATCTACTCACTGTGAACATATCTTATTCTTCATAGAACTATTAGCACCTAGACTAGATCCTTGCACATAGAAAGCATTCAGTAAAACTGTATCTCTTTTTTTAAGTAAAATTCCTATAGGAAAATAACTAAATCTTACAAGTGAGACTATTTAAAGCTTCATCATGTATTCTAAGTCACTAACTTCTATTTAGAAAAACTAGCTGTGTCCTGGAGAAGTCATGTATGTAGAGGAAAGGAACATGATGAAATGTCCAGAGAAGCAGGATTCTGCCTCAGGAAGAATTGATGGTAGAAAAAAAAGAAAGATGAAAAGTGCAGTTTAATCCATTAAAGACTGCTCATTTTAGAATAGATAACATAAAAGATATAATACATTCCAATCTTTGGTTGAAGCCACCTGATTGCTAAAACTAAGTGCATATTCTACTTTGGAGACTTTTGAATGTCGAAAGTGAGTTTCCTTATTGCATGGTCTCCTACTACTTGCTTCCCGAGTATATTGTATAAGACAGGCTTTTAATAAAATTTTGTTTCATTAACTCGACAGTTAAAGAATAATGTGAAATAATTTTAATGGAATGCAAGGAAGAGACTATTAAAAACGAATGACATGTTTCAGACAAAGCATTTTTAAATGATCTGTATGTAACTGAAAACATTTAAGATTCATGCATTGAAAGTGTTTGTATTTAACAATAGCTATAAAGTTTAAAGACTAGCTTTTTAAAAGTGGGAACGGAAGCTGTGTTCTGCAGAGGGCAGATTTCAAGACAGAGCTCTATACTTATATTACTAAAAGTATGAATAGATACATTGTACATACTTAGCCATTGGCATTAGTTTGGGTGTCTAAGACAGAAAATGAATGTCCCAGGCAGAAGTAAATCAATCTCAGGAGAATTATAATGTAAACTGGCTTAATGATGGGCACACAATGCACTCTCTACAGCTGTTCTTCCACCTGGCAACAAGAAAGGCAGTGTCAGAGGAAGAAAAAGACTGACAAATAGATTAGGTCTACTACTTCCTCAGTATTATGTGCTATATCACTTTTTGAGATTCTTAGATAAGATTCAATTGCTCCTTAGTCCTTTCTAATTACTTTTCAGATTTCCTTTGTTACTACACAACCAAGAGAACTTGTCTTAGCACTTTGACAAAAAGAATTGGACTATTTAATAACCAGAACTAATTAGTTCTACTTTCTTCATGAAAAAAGTAATAAATGTTATTATGCTGTTTCCTAGATTGCATATGTAATTGACACTAAGAAACACCCTCAGAATAGTAACAATAAATCTCCTTTCTCAACTCTAAAACATAACAATAGAAATGTATAGAAATATAATATAAATTTCTTCCATTTCTTCTTTCTCAGCCAAAATATGCTGATAAATGCGGTATCATTCTTATTTTATAGTAAAAATTATTAGTTTTTCAGTTTTAGTCACAATTGACCAAATGATTCAGATTTTATATCAGACAGTTCCAGTCACATGACACACAATATGATTTTAAGGAAAAATGTCATTAGTTACTAATGAAAAATGATTATTTATATTGTGTAGCCACTAATGACACATTTCAGAATATAAAGGTGTTGGTACATTATTTTCTTTTGTTGTTTTCTGTTTTCCTGGTTATGTGATTTTTCATTGCACTGTTTATAGCTTCTTTCTGTGCAGTACAAACAACCCAAAACAACACTTGCAAACATTCTAATAGTAATTCAATTAGCCAGATTTAAGTTTGTATCTTTTGACCATTGATATAAAATTCATATCTGTAATAGACTGAAGTATTAGTATATGCTAAAATTAATGTTATCTATTAATATCTAGGTCTAATTTATAACATTGATATATTAAAATCTATTATATTTAAATAAACTTCTGAAATTTTCAATAATTTTTTTTTCAGTGGATATATCTCTACTTGAGTCTAATTCTCTATCAAATTGTAAAGTAAGAATTTTAGCCTACTTATTAAATGCAGAACATATCTCTCACATTTTCTGATTTGTATTAAGATAAGCTGGGGTTTTAGATGCAGAATATTATTATTCGATTCACATATTTTCTATAATATGTCCTCTGTCCTTAACTAGTTTGAATGATTCAATCAATTATTTTATATTCTATCTTTCTCATTCTCATATGCTAATCTTTCTTTTCTTTTTGAGACAGGTAGGTAGAAGATATATTTTCTGAACTTCAGTATATCTTAAAACATCTTGCTTTTTTTTTTCTTACGTAAATATTAAAATTATCTGGTCCTACATTTTGGAAGAAGGAACACAGTACAGCACAGCAATCTTGCTATGAAGCCTGAGATCCGAGCTATAGTCCTACATCAATCACTTCATAAGATCTATTCTTAGATAAAATTATAATCCCTCTGTGTCTCCATCAATTTCCTCATGTCTTAAACAGAGATAACACTATTCCTTACCTGATAGGGTCTTTGCTGTGGATAAATGGTACTAGACACATAGTAAGCCCCCAATGAACAGTTATTATTGCTGACTCCAGTACTGGACAGCATACTGACTTCTGATATTTATTGATCAAGAGAAAACAGAATTACAAGACAAGCCTGAATTTCACCACATCATAGGTAATATTTTCCCCCAATCTGATGTAGGGAACTTTTACTTTATCTTATAGTTTTACAAGACAATTACATTTTACATTTTGAGTCTTGTTTCATTGATTTTATCTTGAATATGTTGAGTGAGCTCTTTTGAACTACTTTCTCAGATTATCTTTCAACTGAGAAAATAGTTTATACTAGTTTTCTGTAATAGGTTGAGAGGTAGATGACACTTGTTCCCAGTATTTCTTTGCTTGGTTATTAATCAAATCTCCCTTCAGAGCTATAGTCACAGCAAGAAGTCAGGTAAAAGTGGAAATTTGCCAATTCTTTGTGATGAATGCAGTTCTGTTGTCTTGAGATAACATTATACCCAGCCCAAATTCTTGGTTGTCTGACATAGACTAGAGTAAAAAGGACTTGATTTTGTCATCATATACTGCTACTCAAGGGTTTATTTCACCCTTATGAACAAAGATGCAACTGTCTAACCCAGTCCAGCTCTGCTTCCACTTTCTGTCCAACTATTGCTAGGAATGCGTAGCCTGTTATGCTATGTGTAAAAAAAAAGAGGTGGATTCCTCAGGAAATAGTATCCCCACAACAGAGGAATAGCTCAGCTTTCTTATTGATACAAGATTTGCCTTTATGAGCCATGTGCTCAAAAAACGATTTCAGAATCACACTCTTTTTAAAAATTTTTTATTTTGTAGTAAGAACAATTGACAAGAGACGGATCCTCTTAACAGATTCTGAAGTGTACAATACTGTGGTATAATCTATAGACACAATGTTTTACATCAGATCTCAAAAACTTATTCATCTTTCATAAGTAAAATTGTATACATGTTAATTAACAATTTCTTTTTTCTCCCTCCACCTTAGCCCTTGACAACCAACATTCTATTCTTTGCTTCTATGAGTTTAACTATTTTATATACCTCATATGAGTGGAATCATGTAGTATTTGTCCTTCTGTGACTGGCTTATTTTGTTCAGCATGACTTCCAGTTTCATCCATGTTGTCACAAATGACAGGATTTCTTTCTTTTTTAAGGAATAATAGTTCATTGTATGTACATATTCCATTTTCTCTATCCATTTATTCTTTGGTGGACATTTAGGTTGTCTGAACATCTTGACTATTGTGAGTATCACTTCAGTGAACATGGGAATGCAAATATCTCAGTGAGATCCTGATTTCAATTATTTTAGATAGATATTCAGAAGTGGAATTGCTGGTCTATATGGTAGTTATATTTTTAATATTTTGAGAAACCTGTATACTACTTTTCATAGCGGCTGCACCATTTTTCATTCCTATCAACAGTGTATAAGAGTTTTAATTTTCAACTATTTTTATTTTTGCTTTAATTTTTTTCTCAAAATTTTCTAAAGTGCTTTTTGAATTCTTCCATAATTTTATTTTTAACATCTCAATTTTTTTCTACTGTGCTGTTTTCGAAATGCTTCCCTCACCCCCACGGATGCAGTATATTCTCGTATTCATTGAGATTTTGGAATTGTTTTCTCCTTGCACAGTTTCTTATTCCTCCAAGTTCCTTGTATTGGTTTGATTTGATCCCAGTATTTCTTCTTAGACACTTTCTTTAGATATCTAGTTTTGCTTGGCTATCTACTCAGAAATGAAGGCAACACTAGACACTCATGGAGATCTCTGTAAATGTGTGTGTAGTCACCACCTCTGGCCATCAATGTAGAACGATATGCATGAGCTATTTCATATGAGACTTTCCCATAAATATCTACAGGATGTTTCTCTTGAGTGTTCAGATTTCATAAAGAAATCCCTTTCTATCTCCAGTTTGGAGAGAATAAACCTTGCTGCCAGCTTTCTGAGCGTAAAGTTTGGAAGAGGGATCGTGGTCCTGGAACTTATTTCATATAATCCCAATTTTCACTATAATATTTAACTTCAACAAGTTCTTAATTTTCTAAAAATCACATACTCTTTTTTTATTCACTCCAGAGAATAAATCTCTAGTCTTCTGTTGGTTGTGTTAAGTGGGTAATAGCTTCATAAAAACTTTTTTGGGCACTTATTACCAAATATTCCTGAATTTTTTGATGTTTTTTATTTTAAGTCATGTTACTTTTCATCTCTTCCCACTGAAAGTTTAGAATTAGATAAGATACAGGACTCTCAGTTAAATTTGAACATACTTATTCTAAAAGAAGTGTTCATTGTTTTTCTGAGATGCAAATTTAACTGGGCACCCTGTATTTGCATTTGCTAAATATTATAATCCTATTTAAAACATGACTTCCTTGGGTTCGCTCAGTCAGCTACCACCTCCCTTTCAGATTACGATTTCCAAATATTGCAACTATCATTATTTCTCCTATTCTCTTTGTACTTATGCATTTATACCTGAAGAATCATTTTACTGTGTCTTGAAGAGGAAATGAGATTCTTTGGTTGTGTTCATTATCTTAATCAAAAAATGTTGTTTTCAATGCAAATTTCATGATTCCCTCATAGTCACCAAAAGAAAAGCCAATCTTCTTGATTTAACAATGCTTAGAAATACATTAATCACTCAATATATACATAATTTGCTTTTAAATTGATATTATCCGTGGGTTTACAATGCCTTTAAGTCCAGCATAAGCAACATTTTATGAGCTATGAATGTGAATTTTTAGTCACAGTATCTAAGACATGTTTCTTATATTCACTATTGTCACTTAAAGGAATAGTCTTATAGAACAGGAAAGAGAAAAATATAAATATATTGTTGATTAACCTGATTGACATTTTTAACAATGCTGTGTTTGGCCATAATCAAAAGATTATTCTCAAATTCATTATATGAAATTCATGCCAAGTTTAATCTATAATCCCAACCATAAAATGACATATGGGAGAAAAATTTGAATTTATCTGGGACTGAAATATGAAAGCTGGAGGAGACCTTAAAGATCATTTTTCCTCTGTCTTCTGATGGCTTTTTATATGACTCTTTGTCTCCACAAGTTTCAACTTTTTGCTGGCATGCACATTCTAAAATAAATTCTTAAAAACAGCATAATGTACAACATACCAGTTGGGATTCCTTCTCTGAATTCTAAGAATATATTTAAGTTTAAAATAACCATATTTTATGTAAAACTTTAATCCCTTGATTTTCATACCACTCTCATTCTTTCCTCTTGAAATGTGGTTTGAAATCAAGCATAAAGTATTCATTTATAAGTGATATAGTGCACAGAGTTTTTATTCTCTACCCTGGGACAGCTTCAGTGAATTATAATGGTTGAGGAAAGTTAAACATATATTAACAATGTCCATCAGTCTTGTTAAATTGTTATCAGAACCATTTTTATTGCCCTAAAATCTTCTTAGATATTATTATGAGAAGTTATCTCTTTTAGGGAATTCTCTGAAATATTATTTATGTTCCAATGTCCTTAAATTTAAGTCTTAAGAGTGATATTTGGCTTCTATCTTCTAGTTTAGTGTAGTGTGCTTGTGCATGTGTGTGTGCATGTGTGTGCATGTGTGTGTGTGTGTGTGTGTGTGTGTGTGTGCGTGCGCAAAACAGGTTCCCTGATATGTTTGTTTTCATTTCTGACAGTTAACATTATTGTACTCTGACAATTGGGTCTGTGTTACCATTTGTCACTCAGGGAAGGTGTCTGTCAATTAGCACTTCTACAATGCTATCTGTCGAACCACAAAAGTTACCAGGAAGGTAACTCAAAAGCTACTGTCAAGAGGAAATTGAACTAGTTATTGAGTTCTTTGGAAGTACATTTATTTCACAGCATCTGCGTGTCAAGTAGTGATGAATGCCCTTTTTAACTAGGTGAGAAAGTGAAATTTGTCTCTTTAAAGAAACTTCTATAAAGTAGGCTAAGTTCTTTCAGCAATACCAATTGATTTAAAAAAAATCTTTCAAATTTGTTCACTTATATTCAATTTTAAAATATATTCAGAAAAAGTTTCATCATAATTATAGAAAAAAACAAGATTTAAGAAATGGCTAATTGCTATATTTAGGAAATGACCAATACCAAAATGTCTGGCATTCCATTTTCCTACTATGATCTAACCCATGATATCTGGAGAGTAATCTATTTAAGGTAAATACTATTTAAAAAAAAATATCTCCTTGTATCGTGACTAGATGGTTTTCTAAAGTTAATTTTATTTATTTATTTAAATATATTTTTTTCAATTACAGTTGGCATACAATATTATATTAGTTACAGATATATAACATGGTGATTAGACATTTATATACCTTATGAATCTCTGATCTATCTGACACCATACCTAGTTATTTCATTATTATTGACTATATTCTTTATGCTATACTTTATATCCCCATGGCTATTTTGTAACTATCAGTTTGTACTTCTTGGTCCCTTTCCCTTTTTTACTCATCCCCCTAATGCCCCTCCCATCTGGCAACAATCAGAATGTTCTCTATATCTATGAGTATGTTCGTTTATTCTATTCTTTAAATTCCACATGTAAATCAAATCATATGGTATTTGTCTTTCTCTATCTGACTAACGCCACTCAGCACAATACCCTCTAGATCATCCATGTTATTGCAGATGGCATGATTTCATTCTTTTTTATGGCTGAGTGATAACTCATTGTATGTATATACCACATCTTTTTAAACCATTCATCTATTACTAGACACCAGATTGCTTCCATATCTGCCTATTGTAAATAATGATGCAGCGAACATATGGATTCACATGTCCCTTTGAAGTAGTGCTTTGGATTTGTTTGGATAAATACTCAGAAGTTTGTTTCTTGTTATAGCTTTCATTTTAAAGTCTATTTTCACTGGTAGAATATTGCTACTACAGCTTTTTTTTTTTTAATTTCCATTTTCATGAAATATTTTTTTTCCATCCTTTTACTTTCAGTCTGTGTGTGTCTTTTGATCTGAAGGGAGTCTCTTGTAGGCAGCATATTTAAGAGGCTTTAAAAAAAAAAAAACAATTCAGCCACCCTATCTTTTGATTGGAATATTTAGTTCATTTACATTTAAAGTAATTGTTGATAGATTTTCTAGTTATTGCCATTTTATTATATTTTTAAATTTTCTTCTCCTCCTCTTTCTTCTTCTCCTTCTTCTTCTTAAGGAGTTCCTCTAATAATTTCTGTAATACTGGTTTGGTGTTGATGAACACCTTTATTTTTTTTCTTGTCTGAGAAGTTCTTTATCTGTCCTTTGATTCTAAATGATAGCTTTGCTGGATAGAATAATCTTGATTGTAGGTCTTCGCTTTTCATCACTTTGAATATTTTGCACCAGTTCCTTCTGGCCTGCAAAGTTTCTGCTGAGAAATCAGCTGACAGTCTTATGGGAGCTTTTTTTAAAGCAACTAATTGTTTTTTTCTTGCTGCTTTTAAGAGTCTCTCTATTTTTAACCTTTGGCATCTTAATTATGATGTATCTTGATGTGGGCCTCTTTGGGTTCATCTTGTTAGAAACTCTCTGTGCTTCCTAGGATTGTATGTCTATTTCCTTTGCCAGGTTAGGAAAGTTTTCTGTCATTTCTTTAAAATGGTTTTCAATTCCTCTCTTTCTTCTCCTTCTGGTACCTCAATGATGTGAATGTTGGTACACTTAATGTTGTTCCAGAGGCCCCTTAAACTACTCTTATTTTTTTTAATTCTTTTTTTGTTTCTTGCTGATGTTCTAATTGAGTATTTTCTGCTACCTTATCTTCTAAATTGTTGATTCAATCCTCTGCTTGAGGATCTGCTTGATTTCCTCGAATATATTCTTTATTTCAGTATTCTTCATCTAACTGGTTCATTTTTATGTTTTCTATTTCCATTTTTATGTTTTCTATCTCTTTGATAAAGTTCCCACTGAATTCACTTACTCTTTTCCTAAGTTCATTGAGCATCTTTATAACCACTGTTTTAAACTCTGCATTTGGTAGATTGCTTGTCTCCATTTATTGAGTTCTTTTTCTGGATCTTTGTTTTGTTCTTTCATTTGGGACATATTTCTTTGTCTCTCCATATTGGCTGCCTCCCTGTGTTTGTTCCTATGTATTAGGTAGGGCTACTATGTCTCCCAGGCTTAGGAGGATGGTCTTATGTAGTAGGTATCCTGTGGAGCCCAGTGGTCCAATCTTCCTTGGTCATCTAAGCCAAATTGTTCTGGGTATGTCCCTTGTGTGGGTTTTGTGTGTCCTCTTCTTGTAGTTTAAATTTGGTTGTTCTTTGCATGTCAGTGGAAGGTATTGACCCTTAGGAACATTGGTTGTGAGGACTGGCAGGTGACTATAGTGGAAGAGCTGTTGTGCAGGGGCTGACCCTACAGAGCAAGATTAGCTTTAGCAGGACTCTGTTGCCTTCTCAGTCTGCCCTGTGGTTATGGCGTCTTTAGATGCAGCCTGGGTGGGTCTCTGGCTCGGTCTGAAGCCAGCCATCAGGCATGCGGTACAGGCCCTGGGGCCTCCTACACAGGGCCACCTGACAAAAGTCACCAAGCAATCCACAGATGGCTTTTACCCAGGCTGGGCTTGGAGGTGCCTTGAGAGGCCAAGCTGTGTACTGAAGTCAGCTGCTGCTAGCGCCAGACTTGGGGCTGCTCAGCTAAAGATATGGGGTACTCCGAGGCCAGATGCTTCTTGTTTTGTTTTTGTAAAACTTTAAGAGATTTCAGGTGAAGTCTGCAGCATGAACCAAGACAGGTCATTTGTATGGAATAGACACTGGAAGTGACTCCGGTGAACCCACAAGTTGGGTGGGGCAGGGTCTTAGGGAATCACCAGAGTGGAGTGACCAGTGTTAGCCAAGTCGATAGAGACTCAGATATGCTGGCCTACTGTGTCTGCATGCTGGGACGGGGGAAGGCTCAACAAATTCTGCTAGCACTTCTGTCTGGGCAAAAGCTTCCCCTCCAGCTCTCGCCCTGAAGCCAGACAACTCTGTTCCTTCCTGTAGGTCCCTGGTGCTTTTCAAGCTGCTGCCTGGAGCTGGAGCTCAGTAGAGTGAGTTCATCAGCAAGTAAGTCACATGCAAACTTCTTAAGAAAAATGTCTTCGACTCGAGTTGCCCTCCAATTGTCTCATTCAGCTACAATCTCAGCTGGTTTTCACAGCCAGAAGTTGTGGGGACTTCTCTTCCCGGCACTGGAACCCTGGGCTGGGGAGCCTAGTATGGGCCTAGGACCCCTCACTCTTCTGGGGGACCTCTGATGCTGAGATGCCTCTCCAAATTTTTAACTGCCACATGTGGGTGTGAGACCAGCCTGTTACACATCTCTGCACCTCCTACACGTCTTGAGGTGTTCCCTTCTGTGTGTCTTCGGTTGTAGGACTTCTGTTCAGCTAGACTTCAGCCTACTCCCAATGATGATTCTTCTGTAACTTAATTGTAATTTTGATATGATTGTGAGAGGAGGCGAGTACAGTGCTATTCTGTCATCTTGACTGCCTTAATCTCCCTAAAATTCATTTTAGAAGAAAATTTTCCTCAAATTCTTCAATCAATAGCAACATTATATATATTTGAAAAGTAGATTTCTAAAACACAAAGACACTGGAGTACAGTTACAAAGGTATAAGTGAAAAAGATTTCTCAGTTCTTTTTGTTCTGCTTGTGCAAATACATATTCTCATTATATATTTTAGAACTTGAAAATTTTTTTAGTGCAAGAGTCTCATCAACAGGCTTTATTAATTACCTTTCTAAAGCAAAACAGAATGAATGGATTTATATTAAATTGTGCATATGTGTGTATACACATTAACTAGTCTACACATATATGCAGATTAGCGTACATACAGTTCTCATTAAATGGGCTATTACCTTTTAAAAGTAATTTAATCAATTTTATAATTTTCTATTTTTTTGATGAACTATTATACTGCAGGTGAATATATATATGCACAGACACTTGTATGTATACATGTGTATGTGACTCTGTATATGTGTGTAAAATACATGCATACATATACATGTATTGACCTCACTATAATAGGTTATAAAAACTGGAAAATTATGAAAATAGATTATATTACTTTAAAAGAATAACAAAGTCCATTTAGCATGAGAACTGCATGTATATTTGTTAATATGTGAGTTTTGAAATCAAACAGTGGCTCAGATTCACCATAAATTTGCAGTGCAAGAGCATATTTTTCAAACATCTCTGTTTTAGATCCCTAATCTATAAAAAGAGAATGAGAATATTCAAATGAATAATCAATACAGTAATAAATATAATGTACCTAACTACAAAATGGTACATGGTACAAATTCAGTAAATGTCAGCTAAAATTTGGTAAAAGTGTTTTATACATCTCAGGTACCTCTAAGGTGTAACTGTATTGTAAGATAGTAAAATAAAACCATAATAATAACATTGAATCATCTGAATCATAAATATACTTAGACTTTATAACAGAAGACTTAAAACTTAAATGTTTTTCACATTCCTCTTGTTAGATAATGAAACTGAACCCCTAAAATCTTTGATAAAGAAAAATGTAATTATTTTAAATTTCCTATGTTTACTAAGTTCCAGAAAAAGTAAAATGAATTCTTGAAAACTTCTCATTTCATACTGAATATTTTTGTTATTGTTGCCATCTAGCTTCAGAGTTACTTTAATTCTTGATAGCATCCTTTCAAATCACTAGGATGATATGTTTTAGAATACTTCCTAGATCAGGGGTCCCCAATTCCCGGGCTATGGACCAGTACTGGTATTGGTCTGTGGCCTGTTAGGAACCGGGCAACATAGCAAGAGGTGAGTGGTAGGCAAGCAAGTGAAGCTTCATCTGTATTTGCAGCCATTCCCAGCACTAGCATCACTGCCTCAGGCTCCACATCAGATCATCAGATATTAGAGTCTCATAGGAGCACTGGTCTCTGGTGCCAAAAAGTTTGGGGACTGTCGTCCTAGATTACTGACTCTGCATGCTATAAATTGTTCATCATTTTATACCTGCAAAAGTAGTGCTTGTCATAAAAGACCCTACTTATGCCGATGTTCAAATGATGTCTTGAGAGTTTTGATAAGCCCAGCATGGAGCCTTCCGCAAGCTGACATCATTGCCATCAATCCAGGTGTTTTTCTCATGAAAACTTACTGAGACCAATGAAGCAAGTTTTCAGCCAGTTATATTTAATATTCTTTGCTTAGAATATTTCCTTCAAAAATTTGAAAGTAAATTGTAGTTTCTTTAAGGTTTATATTTTAGAGGGCTCATTTATGTCAAACCTTCAAACTTATCCTCTTTCAGACTCCTTTACGTGTCTACCCTTTCTTTCTTATCACAGAAAATATTTATGCTTTTCAGTGCAAGGTTGTATGAGGAAATATTTCAGTAAGACACAAAAGATAATTATTGCCTTCCATATCAGTTAGAGTCTCCCCAATTTTATAAAACACAACATATAATTCAGAATGTTTATCTGTGGTCTAAGTTTGTTTCAATACATTATTCTTCCACTTTTATTTTATTTTATTTTTTTGCCAATCAGCAAAGCAATTTTAAAGCATATCTGGCTTAACCAATGGACAAAAATTTGCCTTAAAAAAGAAACAATGGAAATTGTTTGGGTCAGTATGTATGTATGTCATGTCACCATCAGAGCCAATGGTTCTCAATGTCCTTTCTTGTCTGTATTGTTTGGGACTGGGGCATTTAGCCAATAGAGACTTGATTATGACAGACACATAGAGAGCAAATGAAGTTCTGTGGTCTGAAAGGGAAAAATGGAATAACATGGTATGAAGGGTAAGTAATTGGTCAAGTATTAATTTCTCTGCCCAATTCCTCAGTAGTTGGGCAAATCCCTTAAACACAGATCTGTTAAATTCCAGAAAAATTAGTTATGTTTTGGTAAATTTGGAACCTACTCGAAATAAAAATCACAGGACACCCTGAAGTAGGCAGGTGGGAAAATTAAGCCATTTTTTATCTGCATACGGTAAAGACAGAGAAATATGGATATCAAAGTGAAAGCTTCTTGATATCCATTATGACATATAGTATGATTTTTTTTTTCACTAATTACTTGCTTTATGATGTATTTTATACATAAAAACTATTTAGTTGTAAAAATCTTTTCTGGTTTATTTTCCCCCTTTCTTCTCACTCTTTCTTCTCTCTCTCTAATTATGTAATGGTGGAACACAAACCTTGATAACCAAGTATAGATGAGACGAGATATAATAAATAAGAGCAAGACAGTTTTGAAGTGACATCAGCAAGATAACAAAATAGATCATTCTTGATTCTGTCACTTACTGTGCGGTAAAAAATAAAGACTTTTCTCTTAAATTCAGAAGCCATGTGTCTTCTACCAGCAATCATGAAATTGTAGCAGGTTAATTAGTAAGCTTGCCTTCAGAATAAAATCTCAGATCCTTCATGCTTATTGACAGTTTTGCCAATGCAAATGGGATTCTGTAAGACACAGAACTTTGAGGAAGACAAAGGACAAGGTCCCTATGGGCTAGATCAGTGGTGTGAAAAGATACCCTGAGATCCAGTAATACCAAGTGGTGGTGTTGGTTACAGAGGTAACAGGGTTCCTCATTGTACTACCTGTTAATGAATATTTAAAGGCTGACCAGCTGGAGAAGAATTGAAGCAAGCTGTCCAGATAGTAGCAGAGTTATTTCTTAGTCTCTTCTAAATAGGCGAAGCAAGAGCCATTGTCATAACAGTGGGACATTACTCTTTCCATCTCCACTGAGAGGCAATTTGCCTGTGTGTATGCTGAGCCAAGGAATCTACAAACCAATGAGAAAAGTGCCTGACAACACCACTGGTTGTCTTCCCCATACTAGAACCCATAGCCATTGCTCGGTAATTTCATGAAGCAAATTAATGCCACCTGCTAGTGGTATGCCATGCTGGAGGGACTAAGGCCATGACCCCTAATTGATGTAAGTCACTTGGGGAAGATAAAAATTGTAAAAACTACTTTCTTTTCAGGGACACCAGGTGTATTTCAGGAACTGTGCTTCTTGGATGAAAGCTAAACATTAATTTTCAATGTACCACCTTGCCAGAAACATAGCGACTTCTACCGTAAAATTATCATAAAAGATATTCAAATGTATAAGGAAACTCCACTAAAGATCACATAGTCCCAGATGTTGGCAGAAACGTCTCCAAAATGAGGCTATTCTTGTTTACTCAGGAGAGTTTACTAGAGCATTAAATGACTTATTATCCCTAAAATGGGAATGATCCAATTAGAAGAGCTGAAGTGATCAATGGAACCACATCAACCATAGAAGGCATTCAAGTCAGCCTCTGCTCACTGGCCATGGTTGCACTAAATTAAAAAATTGCCCTAGACGTCCAACTTTCTGGTCAGGGCAGAGTGTGTGCAATAGCTAATGCAATTAATGCCGCAGGCCAAGTGGAAAGATCAATTAAAAATATAAAAAAGAATGCCCAGATGGCTTTCTTCAGCTGTTCGGGTACAGAACCCTGGGGATATGTTTGAATTCAATATTGCAGGTTGGCCTCTTCTTGCTACTTAGAATCCTGTTAATAGTAACCTTAATTAAATGCTGTGTGGAATATATTGAATAGATTTGGCACCAGACTCTATTAGATTAATCAGAGTAGCTGCCAGAGTTTGGTACTTATGGGAAAACTAACTTGAAGCCCAGACAGGTTTATGACTGAGGGACGCATATTGTTGGGAGACAATTCTTCATGGATTTCTCATTTTCAGTGTCTTGTGAAGGGAACCAATCGATGACTCCCTTTATTAAGGACTATTTTTTAGGAGAGTTTGTAATGCAAACAGCCTTGGATGTTATTAGTGATTCCCTTAGGTAGCAAAGTGTGGGTTTGCTTACATAGAACCTTGGAATAGAGAGATATGTCTTTCTCCAAGGTCAAGGCCAGGCATTCTTATCATCCAGTATAATAAAGAAATTGTTTCATGCTGGAGAAAAGAACAAACATGCAGAGTATTATAAAAGACTTGGTTTCCTAAGTTCAGGCTACTTTTCCTATAACAGCCCACTGCATACATAGGAATTCATCTGGGCCCATTGAGTTGCTGCTATGGCACTTGTAGATAAGCGGACTGATACAAGATGTTAATGCATATTGTGCTCACTGTACTGTGACTAATATAGTCCTTTTTCTCTGTACTAAGAGTTTCATGTCTTCTAACAGCTTCCATAAAACTGTGGCAGGCTAAAATGTAGCTTTGCAAGTATACTAAAATCTCAGCTTTTGATATTCTACATTAGGCAGAAAAAATATTTTTCCCCAATAGAATATTTTGTGATAGCTTTTTTTATTTAAATATTTTTTCTATTTTTAGTTTAATGAAAAAATTCATCAAATGCTTTTTATACATCCCTCGATATTTTTCTCTGAAGTCCATTAGTGAACTATTTGCGTAGACACATTTCTGATATTAAACCGCTCTTGCATTCCTAAGAGAATCCTACTTGATCACAGGGTATAACTTTGTAAATTCATTGTTGATTTCATTTAATAATATGTTAATTAGGAACCATGCTTCTATTCTCTTGTGCAAAATTTGCGTCATCCAAGTGTTGGCTCCCCAACCCATAGAAGAATGGCTCTTTTGGTGGGAAGTTAAAATCCATAGGGCCAGCTCTCAGAAAGAAAGCCTGGATCTCGAAGCAAAAGCTGAAGCTGCTCTCCACAGGCAGAATTTGTTCTTCAGGGAAGCCCCTACTCTTCTTTTAAATGATTGTATCAGGCCCATCTAAATTATCTAGAAAACTTCCCTTAAAGTTAATTGATAATGAATTTTAATCTCATGTATAAAATATCTCCACAGTAACACCAAGAATAGTGTTTGATTTAATAACTAGGGACTGTAGGCCATTTTGAAGTTGACACATCAAAATGACCACCACTTATATGCTGAAAAATGTGCATTCTATATTATTTGGGTGCAAACTATTCTACCTCTCTGTATTTATGTAAAAACCTGATGGCTAGTAATTTATTTTGAAGCATTAACATAAGTACAAATGTGTTATTTTTACCAATTAGAACATCCCTCTTTACCTATTTTTTGCATCACGTTTGGATTTTTTAGATATAAATATTATTATTTTAGGTATTTTGATATTTGCCTAAGATGTCATATCCTGTTCCTATATTGTCAACCCAGGAAATGAAAAAAAATAAAAAACACCCAAAAAACCTAGTATTCTGTTTGTGGTTGTCTCAAATACACCCCTCATAGCAATGTGTTTCTGGGGTTTGTTTTATCTAAGAATTTCAGAGTTTTATTCACCATTGGTCATGGTAATGAATGTAAGTACTCATGTTTTTCAGAGCATACTTCACTGAAAATTGCCCTCCTAAGTTAGTAAATTTTTGTTACTTCAAATAAGGGCTCAACCTTACAATGTTAACTCCTGGCTCCCCTCAGAGCACCTCACTTTACACCTACCCTAAAAAGTGAAATGGAGGACAAATGGCAACACAAGGCCAGATAGGCTGTCTCAACTGGTTGTTGTCAGATCCTCCCCAAGACAGACTCATTATAATCATGATATTGCCCCAGTGCCCTTAGCTCACTTTTTTTTTTTTTTAAATTTAAGTATACTTGGTATACAATATTATGTTATTTTAGTTTCAGGTGTACAATATACTACTTTGACATTTTATATCCTACAATGTGATCACCCCACTAATTCTAGTAATCATTTGTCAAGCTTATCGCAAACTTTTTACTTATAGCATTACTGACTATAATGAAAGCAGAGGCAAACACTGATCCATGCAGGCAATGTAGGAAAACAAAAGGGCACTAGAAAGCTCTTTCTTCTCCCATCTCATAGTTGTGACATATGAATCTCTCCCTTTCCAGGCTCCTTTATATTTCTAAAGGACCAAAGCATCTTATAGACTCACAAATATATATTTTATTTTTTATTTTATGAGTAAAATCAAGAGTAAATTTTCTAATTATACTGACCAGAAAATTAAAATTTTTGCATGTTATTTTACAAATATGTTTTTAGGACTATGAGCTATTTCTTACTGTAATATTTCGTTTATAGGCACATCAAAATATCACATGTTGGGGTGACAAGATTGATTTTAAAATTATATTTCTATTTTACTGAAATGTGCAATATTGCATACTTGCTAAAGCACACAGAAAATGAATCAAACAAAAGCTTTAATATTCTAAGTTTTCTTTAAAGAGAATTTCATTTATTAGAAAAATACAATTTATTTTTTTAATATGTCTATACTGGTTTATTATTCATGGCTCCAGACTAAGAGAATGGCTCTGCAGTAGAATGAAGCTGATCACCGACCTAGATATACGCCCACATGCTTTATCTTCCCTTCTCCACTCCCTACCACATTTCTTTCTCACCTTGGCTTTTGAGATCTTTACAATAGTTGCCTTCCACTCTCAAATTCTGAACTCTAGTACTTATCTCTTCAGAATTTTGTCATGGTACAGGACAAATTTAACCAGCCCTTGCTAATTTATAAATGGCTGTTAAAATTAAATGTTGGCAAATTTACCTATATAATTTCTGGAACCAAAACTCAGAAGGTTGATGTGATTCTCTTGGAGAGCTTCTCAATTACAGTGATATGACAACATTTAACTCTTCATAGTCATAAGCTGGTGAACTCTAGAAAATGGAATATAGTTCATTATAATGCAAGTAGATGGGCTAGTAAAAGAGTAGGCCATATCGTACATAGAACAATACCATTAACATTATAACAACATTAATGCTAATGCATTTTAGTAATTACATTCAATTAGAGATATGCAGTTTCTTCATAGAAAGCTACAAGTACTCCTGATTATACAGATGTTTTACAGTAGCAGTAAGTTAATTCACAAGGTAGATTAATAACAACATATACATTTACATGAGATATAAAACCTTGACAAAAATGGTTCTTTTATTAAAACTATTTTCACTGTGAAAATATATTGTAATCCTTATTCGAGTTTGTGAATATGGGACACACATGATATTTACTTAACAGTTCCCAATGAAATCATCCATAAATTTTAATGAGTATTAAATTTTAATAACTATCCATTTTCATTAAATTTTAATTCTATAAGTAATAGATAAATATGTTCTCCCTTATAATATATGCATATTATTAATAAAATAAAATGACTCCCTAATCATCATTCCAGAACCTAGTCACCTATCTTCCTCGCCAGAGATGATCATTATTTTTTTGCATCGTACTTGTCTGATTTTTGAAGTTTTGTGTATAGTGAAAACATTACTAAAATTACAGACAATATTTTGCACAATTTTCTATATTCTTTCAGATAAATGTAGTACTTTAATACAGCTCAGGAGCTTATTTGTTTTAACAAACTATTTTTTTTAAGTATCTATATTAAAACATTTCTTTATATATACTTTGTATTAAATTGTAGAAATGTACTATATTCAATTTCAACATTAATTTTTGGTGAACATTTAGAGTGTAATCTTTTTTTATTCTAAATGATACAATTAACATCTGTAGCATCATGTTTCTGGTTGGAAATTTCTCAAAGCTAGACATTTGAGGTAGAAGTTTGGGCCTATGGGTAGAAACATTCTTAGTTTTAAGTGATAGTACTAAGCTACTATGATATTGTAAGTTATGATAAGAAATATTTATTTGGTCTTCCTTCTATTTCCTTGTACACAGCTCTTAAAACTCTTGCAATTTCTTGAGCAATAAGAATAATGGGAGTATCTTTTATTGTATTCGATGTGTTTTGTCTTCAAATAGCTATAGTTCCTGAAATAGTTCCAATGATAAAAGTGAAAGTGTCTTTTTAGTCATTAAAATAAAAAGCTACTTTTAAGCACATCTGCTTTATGTTAATAAGGTGATTTTGGAAACCCTTAAAGATCCAGGCTTGTTGCCAGGGGAACCAATCACGTGATTGAAAGGTTAGAATGTTCAGTCCCATCTCACCCCTCCAACACCCCACCAACCACTGGGGAGAGAAGAGATGCTGAAGGTTGAATTAATCACAATGACTAATAACTTGATCAATCATGCCTATGTAATGAAACCTTAAAAAAAAAAAAAAAACTGAAGAGTTTTGAAGAGCTTCCTGGTTGATGAACATGTGGAGGTAATGGGAGAGTGGCACATCCAGAGAGGATATGAAAGCTTCAAAAACCTTTCCACATAGCTTGTCAAGTGCATTTCTTTCATCTGGAGGTTCTTGAGTTATATCGTTTATAAAAACCAGTTATCTAGTAAGTAAATTGTTTTCCTGAGTTCTGTGATTCATTCTAGCAAATGATCGACTCTTATTACGGGGTTATGGGAAACTGATTTATAGTTGAATAGTCAGAAACCCACATAATAATTTGGCCTTGTGAGTGGCATCCGAAATGAGGGTAGTCTTGTGGGACTGAGCCCTTAACCTGCGGCTTCTGACATTATTACCAGGTAGATAGTTCAGAATTGAGTTAAATTGTGGGATATCCACACTGATGTCACAGAATTGTTTGGTGTGGCCACCCACACATTTGGAGTATAGAAATATTCAGAGAGAAGAAGGAAAAAACTCAGTAAAAGTGTTTTCCTGAGTAGAAGTGTTTTCCTCTTCACTCATCCATTACATTGATGTATATATTCATAGTCCCCAAAAATGATGAATTAAGATACTTTTTCCATATAATGTTGTTAAATCATGCTTTTATTACCTATAATTTATGTACCTAATGAGTACATTTTTTTAAATAATATTTTTTAACATTAAAAGATTTAATTTAATTCACTATCCCCTATGATGCTGTGTGGGTAAAAAGTGACACTTTTCATAATGAATATCAAATATCTTCTAAAAATATCTCATAAGTTTGGCTTCTCTCTTTAACACTCCTGAAGAATGAGATGTTATTTCTAGAACCATGAAACTATGTATTAATTAGGCTGTAAAGTCAGCTAATTATAATGGTGGCAATGTCCTTCTGTCCCCATACATAGATCCAAGAGAGATATTGTCTCTGATACAGAAGGGAACACAGAAAAGATGGAGAGAGACTGTACTTGGGTTTAAAAACTATTAAAAAGTGTCTCAATATAATTTAGTAGATTGTGACCATGAGCAGGTCACTCCAGTCCCATGAGAACTCAGTTTCTATTCTCAAAATGTCATCAAAATTAACATTACTTCTTTTATTTAATTTATCTAAGACTGTGAATATCAAAGTAAGTATGTCCTTAATTTTATTTTGTATAGCTTTGAGCAAAATTTTATTTTGTATAGAGATTCTGTCTCCATTGGAGAATTTAAATATAATTCCACCAGGCTTTCTTATTTGAGACAAAACATTACTGTATTTATTTGGCAGAGGGGACTTTGGTGAGACTCTTTTTTCCAACAAAGCAATTTAATGGAATGTCATTAAAAAATGTTCTGACTTCGCTATGTTATGTTACATTTGGGAGTCCTCGGAAATGAACTCCTTTGTTTATATTAGGCATAAAGATGTTTTAAACCCAAGACCTGCACTGGGGATTTACACATATTCTCTTTTACTGAGGCTAATAAAAGCATTTTGCTTTATTCTTTATTTTAATTAGGTGTTTTTTTCTTTGGTCTTCTCTAAGGATTCCATTACTTTATAGTATTGGCTCCAATTGACATTTTGTTTGGTGTTTCATAGACGTTGAGAAAAAGTAGGGAGTTCATTTGTAATTTTGAAAAATAATGAGCAAGCTATCATCGTCTACCGTTAGAAAAGAGCATACCCACAGGCACGAACGCACACAATTAGCTGCCAGATCCATTACTGTTCTCTCTATTGATCATAGTTTCTTTTCAGAGTTCTCACATGATCAATACAAGATATGTTAAGAAACAGTTCACAGAATGTCCATTTAGGAATGATAAATGCATCCATATCCCAGACTTCTATTAAAAATAAATAAATAAAT